>NC_056731.1:379442167-379559667 GCF_019279795.1 Protopterus annectens
GGCTGTTATGTTTTGTCTGTTTACCACACAGGTCTTGTCTCTGATATATCAGTGGCACTCTCTCTATTAAGTGCTATCAGTACATGGCTACATCCATTTGTATTTCTGACTTCATATTCCTGAGTAAGGGTATGTTGCAACCAATCCTGTAACACCAGCAAATTTCACAGTGTATAACAGCAATATTGCAAATATGGCCCTGTGTTCCAGCCTCTGTCCTCAACCTATATACCAGGTGTTGTCCATATGTCATGCAGTAAGAGGTTAAGTAGTGGCCTATCATTATTTAGTGCTGGCATTCCTGCTATCATTCTAGTGATGTTGTGGACTCCCACACATTTTGTGGGGTAGGGTCCATATATACATATATATATACATATATGAGGGCTACACCTGGACAACACATGTATGACCTTGTACAGTCCAGAGGTCAGTGTATGTAACACTGTTATATGCCCTTGTAAGTCATTCTATGAGGGGGGGGGAGGGTATGCAGTGTTTTGAACCTAGTCTGTTACAACATGTGAGGGATATCAGTAGTAAGACACATGAAGGTATATGGCTGTACATTTTCATACATTTCACCATGGGAACAGTGGTGAACTAGTGCTTACTGTCTTAGAGACAGTTCTATTTGTCAGTGTGATAGTGATGTTTTAAGTTAAGCATTGTTATGTAACATATACATTTTGATTGTGTCAACTTAATTCTTTTCCCCCTAGGGGTTGAGTACAGAGTTTATCTGGAGGCTGCTGAACCACATCTGTAATTAATTAATGTTGATTGATTCTTATCCTCCAGGCAAGTGTTTTTGTTACTGTTATACTACATGAAGGACTTTGCCTGGACAGCAACATATGTTATGCTTTCAGATTACTGTATCAAATGTTTTGTTTGAGAGTTGCATTACTCAGTTATTATGTATTTCAAACACCTAACTACTATATGAAATGGCATATACAACTGAAATAGTAAACAAATAAACATTTCTATGTATACAAACTTGTGTGTGGTGTCATGTCCTTTGACTTATCTGTGGGTATATGTTTCATGCAATAATTGTCTTTTGTATGAAAGAATCAAACACTGGCCATTTTAAAAGGTGGCAACTGTAGGAATACTGGCTGTTCGATATGCTGTGCATCCTCTAAAAATATATCTTCGTATACATATCTATAAGTAGTAATATATGTAAATGTGTATGTGTGTGTGTGTGTGTGTGTATATATATATATATATATATATATATATATATATATATATGTGTGTGTGTGTGTGTGTGTGTGTGTGTGTGTGTGTATATATTTATCATTGGAATGTTTACTGCTTCCACATTGTACATTCCCTATGGCAGACAGACTGTTCTGCATGATATGTTAGTGATATCATTCTGACATCATACAGCTGAGATGGCTTACTGTTAACTTGTTGTGGCTATGTTGCGTAGGGTCCTGGGTATGAGACTTGCAAGTGTTGGTTATTGTGTTGCAAGGCAGATCTGTTCTGCTGTGGATGGGGGGATGATATCAATAATTACAAGAGGTACTTATTTTGGGCCCCTTCACCCCCATTAACAGTGCCTTCGATCATATATTTATTTTTGTGTTTTTATATATATATATATATATATATATATATATATATATATATATATATATATATATATATATGTTGCCCTCTCTCTCTCTCTCTCTCTCTATATATATATATATATATATATATATATATATATATATATATATATATATATATAGACATATATATGTAAACAAATATATATATTATATTATATTATTTATTTATTTATTTGCAGTTGGTTTACCAGGATAGTCCATTGGGCCAACAAGAACCCGTTTTCAATGGAGTCCTGGGGAGAAAAGCTCCAATTACAAAAAATTACAGCAGTTTACAATATATATATATATATATATATATATATATATATATATATATATATATATATATGGGTTCCTATCATATGATCGAAAGTTCATTTGACTGAAAGTTCATTTGACTGAAAGTTCATTTGATCGACAGGGATTTGCCCCCTTCCCCAATGTTGTGCGACCCTGGAGTTGATATATATAGTTAGGGTGGGTGTGGGGGGTGAAGCCCCCCACCTAAAATCCTTGTCGATCAAATGAACTTTCAGTCAAATGAACTTTCAGTCAAATGAACTTTCGATCATATGATAGGAACCCATATATATATATATATATATATATATATATATATATATATATATATATGTCTATTATGTCTATAGATGTATGTGTGTGTATATATATATCTATATATATATATATATATATATATATATATATATATACACACACACATCTACATATCAATAATTACAAGAGGTACTTATTTGGGGCCACTTCACCCCCATTAACATTGCCTTTGGTCATATATTTATTTTTTGTGTTTTTTATACACATCTATTTTATATATATATATATATATATAATTTTATATATATGTTATTTATATATATATATATATATATATATATATATATATATATATATATATATATATATATATATATATATATATATATATATATATATATCTATATCTATAGGGTTCCCCTTCACATGACCGAAGTTCTGTAAACTCGAAATTCATAAGCCCGAAACCAGAATCTCGAATTTACAAAACCTCAAAAATGTGAAGGGGAACTAAAAAAAAAATAAACACCTTTCTAATGTTTTTGCAGGCCCCCCTGCTCCCCCCCACTTAAATATTCCTACTCCGAGATCGCACTACAGCGGGGGACAGGGAAATCTTCCGGTTTGTGCTATATACGTAAGCGCAAACCGGATGATTTCCTTGTCCTCTGCTATAGTGCTGTCACAGAGCATTTAGATTTAGCTGTGAGGATGCAGGGGGCCCTTGCCTCTTGCAAAAAGGTAAGTCAACTCTTTTTTTTTAAGCTCTAAACTTCCCATTCACAGTTTCGAGTGAATGGAAGTTCGAGATTCTGTGCTTGAGCTTATGGGTTTCGAGCTTCCTTTCATTCGATCTTGTGAAGGGGAACCATATATAGACATATATATATAAACAAATAAATGTATGTCTATAGATGAATGTGTATAAATATATATATATATATATATATATATATATATATATATATATATATATATATATACACATTTACATATATAAATACATTTCTCCTACTGTTGAATTACTATGCTCGATATGTTTGAGAAAACATCAGCCTTATTTACATCTGAAATGACTTAGTAGTAAACCACTTTGACTATACTGTGCAGGGTCCTGGGTTTGAGACTTGCAAGGGCTGCTTATTTTGTTGCTGAGCAGACTGGGGGGTGTTGGAGACAGAGTGATTAAGGCACTTTAAAGCAGGTGTATGTAGGTTTGTGTGGGTTTGCATGGAGCTAAGCGACAGTTACTTGAACTTAGCTTAGCTTACACCCACTTATGGCTGGTATGGCCGCTTAAACCCACGCTGATTTCAAATAAAGAAAAGAAAAAAAGGGATATAGGAAAGTGGCAAGCAGGGGGACAAACTAGAGGAGAAACAAGTAGGGATGTGCAGGATGGGTGTAGGAAAAGACCATAGCTCTGCATTTCTTTGGCAGCAACAGCTGCTTTCAATGTGGGAAATTTAGAATTTGGAGCCTCACACCCTACAGGGAGGTGTGTGGGCATAATACAATATGGATAATTAGTAAGGTTAGATTGTGTGATGGGTACATGTCTCTGGGCAAAATGCAGAGCTATGTATGGGATGTGATTTTTTTGTGGGACAGATGCCCTTTTTTTAAGGTGAGAGTGGGATGTTAAGGAAGGATTATTGGTAAGTGTGGTGAGGGAGGTTTGGTAGGAGAGGTTGCATTTGCAGACAAAGACAGACAAGACAGTAGAGAGGGGGTGTATGACACATGGTGGGGTAAACACATTGATGGGGTGGGTGGTTGGAAATTGAGGCTCATGAGACCCTCTGATGGTAGTAGTACCACTGTTGTCCCCACCTGATGGCAGTCACCACTACTCCTTCACAGCCCCAAAGGTGGCTCGCTGGGGGCTGAGCTGGAAGGGCCACCTGCCCCTCTAGCTGTGACAGCCTGCCATCCACCTAGCGCAGGCGGTCATCCAGCTCCATCTGGGGGACACTGAGCACCATGCCACAGACCTTGTCCTGGGTGACATCATCCTCACTGTGCCCACTTGCTGGGGGGGTGAGCCCCATCCCCTGTAGTTGTTCCACCCGAGGGTATTGCAGGACCAGCAGATGAGGGAGGTCTGGGTTGGGTCCCAGACATGCTGGGACCCAGTGCCTCAGCCAGGTGAGGTGGAAGAGGCAGATCCACTGCGATCTACCTTCCCATATGTGCTATGGTGTGGAAATTAACAATGAATATTGGTAAGTCATGCACAACACATTACAACATTAATCAAAATAGCATGCATGGATATTCCCATTTACCCAAAACAGTGCAATTGTAATAGTGCCAGAGCAAACAGAACCCATGCATATATGGAATGGGATTTATGGTTGCAACAGCATGCCAGTTAGTGGTATGTCAGGCAGGCAATAAAATGATCATTCAGCATGGAATATTAGTATGCACACAGTTTAAACAATGATAAACCAAATGGAACAACTGTCCCAACAGTAGAGGTTTGTTTAGGAACATACCAATGTTGGTTTCAGTGTGATGGTTGGATCAGCTGAGTGGTGGGGGAAGGGAACATATTCAATTGACAATTGATATCAAGTATATTTGTCAGTACTCTACTATTCACTACTCTACATTCTGACCACACTTACACTCTACTTGGGCCATGGGGCTGCTACAGCAGAGAAACATCTGTAGATATCAACAGAGTAATTGTACCCTTATTTTAGTTATAGACATCATACCTATTTCTATACTAATTTCTTTACCTGTGGGCCTGTGCAGATGAACTGTGTGGACATTACATTGCTGTTTCTACACATATTTCAGATTCACATATTAGTTGCAGGCCCTGGAGGTTGTGTTGTGCCTTTCACATACATCTACTGTGACATTCTCTGTGTGCAGGTTTCTTGGCATCTGGGGAAAATATCCGTGACAGAGTGACACTTGAGAGGCTTGTCTGGGCCATACTGCAGAGTATGGATGTCTACCTTGCACCTATTTGTAGGACTGGGGCTGATCAATACAGCAATTGTACACCTTTCATAGTTATACACATCATACTAGTATTTATATTCAGATTTCTTTACTAGTGTGCCTCTGTATGGAAAATGTATGAGATGCAGTACATTATTTTTTCTGTTCAGATTTCAGTTTACAACTGTGGAACCTGACTGAGATGTTATTGGCGGTCCCTGGATTCGAACCATGGTGTGTGTGCAAAATTGAACTACATGCCTAGTCCTTATCAGACTGATCTACTGGGGATTTGTTGTGTCTTGGTTGTGACATTTATATCTAGTACATATTTTTGTGCACAGTAATTTTATTATGACATGTTGCATTATTTGTTTCCCATTTTCAGTACAAATTATGCATACACAACAGACATTGGTGTCACTGTTTGTGAATCATGTGCACATTAGCTGGATTGCACACTTGACTGTTTTACAACTATTCATACTGCAATTTAGATTCCTGAGTACACAGTGTAGGTTTTAAGTCTGTACCTATTAGCCTTATACATTTTCAGTACATTCACAGCTACATAAAGCTGAAATTGAAAGGTTAACATAGGACAATGCTGGCTGACAAACAAGTAAAACACATTCTGATCGGAATATATACTGTTACTTTTTTCAGTTATTTGACATGCCCATTCTAAAGTATGCAGACAAGCAGTGCTAAATCAGTTCACCTCAGTTAATGCATTCTGCAGGACATACACATTTCTATTTTCCAGGTACAAGTGGGATGACACACACC
This sequence comes from Protopterus annectens, assembly GCF_019279795.1. Taxonomy (NCBI): domain Eukaryota; kingdom Metazoa; phylum Chordata; order Ceratodontiformes; family Protopteridae; genus Protopterus; species Protopterus annectens. The sequence continues at coordinate 379,448,092 of NC_056731.1, forward strand.
AGTGTTTGTGATCACCTTTATTAGTTTTGACATACACATCTGTGCATGACTCAGAAATCCACAATTACTATTCCTGCATGATCTGCACAGGGAAATGCTTTTAATTTCTAACTGTTATAGTAGCCCTGACATGGCACTTTCTTGGCAGGCTCACTCAGACACACTCATACATTTTCTAATATTCCTCTCCTGCATATTGTACTGTTTGCTACTGATATCTGTATTACACAGCAGCTGGGAATACTCCATTGTAACACTGGCAGCTTGACACAGGCATTTATTCCTGACCTTTACAGCACAATTATATATACAGGCAGTACTACCATTACTATAGTTTTGATTTCTTCCTGCTAATAGTAAGGGGCCAGTTGCTGAGCATGAGCCTCAACATTCTGGGACCTCTATGCAGCAGATGTATGGGGAGACATCACACATTAATCACACCTGCACAGTCACAAGTTGAACTTTTTCCATACTTAGTTAGAAATACGTAACACTGCATACTTAGACAGGTGGGACATCCTGCGCGCAGGCTTCATGGATCCACTGGTCCAAGACTGCACCCCTCCTCTGCTTCAGGTCATTATGGTGATGATGTGCCTGCTCCCCAGTCCGGGGTATGCCAGTGGTACTGGTGAGATCATGTGCAAGCTGGTCCCAGGCCTCTGCATTGTACTGCAAGCCCTGGTACTGGCCCTGCAGCAGCCTGCCATCATGGTTTTTAACTAGGAGCCCAACCATGATCCTGGACTCCTGGGTGCCCCAACGTTGTGCTAGGAAGTGCACACCTTCACCAACACCAGACATTTTGGTCCTGCTGTGAGCAATCCCAAATGGTTATGGCTGTATTCCCACCTGTGCGGTTTAAATAGGGCAGTTTCCAGCACTTTTTCTTGATTGGCCGGTTTTAATATGATGAACTATGCTTAGCTCCACCCAAATCCGCATAGCAATGCTTACACCAGTTAAGCAGAGCTGAAAGCAGGTAACCAATGCTTACACTAGCAAAGCATTGCTTAAATCTATTTTTTTCATTAAAATTTATAACTTGTTTACATTTATATTTTACATATTCCCACCTCTACTGTGATAAACGTGAGCCATATCATTGACATATATCATTCAAAGTCCTTAAAAGTTTATTAAATAATTTGTCAGGGGGGAATTCAAACCACGCATGTTTTACATGTTATATCATGGCAGTACCACTATGCTACAGCAGCTTGATGATGTTTTCTATCATAGTAGCCCTTGTCTATCATTTTCAGGATTTCAGCCAGGCTAAGCATAGTGGCGTGCCATGCAAACAAGCTGCGCGGCGCTCAAACTTCGGATTTATTTGAGGAAAAAAAATATTATTGCATTTTTTTAATTTCTATTACTTTCCTCTTGCCCTACTGCTTCCATGCATGTAGGGCAAGAGTGCATACATTTGGGGGTGTGCACTTGAAGGCTGCTGCCTTCTAAGTGTTTGTGTTTTTTTTTTTTCAGTGTCCGTGGACACTGAAATGCTGCTATTTACATTTCAGTGTCTGTGAACACTCGTTTGCTATATAACATTAGAGCCAGGCTCTAATATTATATAGATTAACACTCATCTGTGTCAGAAAGTGCCATACGGCACTTTCTGAGTGAAGGGTGCATGTTACATGTGCAGGCACTGCTAACACATGCCCCCTGCGCTCGCTCCTGGTTCATGTCCATTTAGTTTAGATAGCAGTGCGCCTTTGTGCATATGCAAGGCACGCTGCTATCCTCAACGGACATGAACCACTCCTTGCAAGAATAGTCTTATTCTTGCATGGAGCTTCGTGAATCCAGGGGCTTATTTAATTCCATCTAAACCTGTAGCTGAATTAATGTTAATATCTTTCATTACCTCATTGAACTCATTTATGTTTATTTTTCTCTCTAAATATTCATTATCGTCCTTATATAATTTTTCACCATTATAAATTTGTTCTATGTGAACATCTTTTTTCTATATAAATCTAATACATATTCTTTAATTATTTCATATATTTTTTCTTGTTTTTAACTTGTTTTCCTTTATTTTTTAATTCTCTTATCTTTCCTTCTTTTATTATCTTTCATAAGTATGATGCTACTTCTTCTTTCTTCCTTGTAATCAATATTTTTGCTTATATAACAATTTATTAACCTTATACTGATTTCTTATATATAATTTTTTCTTTTTCGTAAAATTATTTTTTTCTTCTCTATCAAGTCTTTAAATATTTCTTGACTTAATATTTTATATTCCATTTTTTCTTTTTTCTTTTATTTTCTATACATACTAAAATACTTTTTTGTATTTCTTTTTTAATTGAATCCTCCATAGGTTCATAGGTTCATAGGTTTATACTAGGCTATCTGCCCTAAGGCATTTATAAGCCTAGCCCAAATTATTGTGGCTTACACCACCCCTTATATGAAAAAATACTGTGCCCATTAGTTTGTTGTGCCTCTGTCCAGCAGTGACCCAGAGATGATTCCCGGGGTAAACCTACGATCTCCCATCCACAGGTCTAGATTTCTCTTGAACAGAGTCAGCGAGGTGCTCTGCCTCACATGGACCGGGATTTTATTCCACAGCATAGGGAGTCTCTGAGTGATAAATCTATCCATCCAGCACGTCCTATTTATATCCGTGCTAAGGTTTAAGTCGCTTGCTCTAGTGGTTTTGGTGGATTTGGATTTTTTGAGGTGGAGCATGTCCATTAATTCGGGTTGGACATGGCCTTGTATGTCAGGCACATGTCACCTCTGAGCAGACGGTATGCGACTGAATAGAGCTGGAGTTTCTTCAATCTGGCAGCATATGACAGATTTTGGAGTCCTTTATCCTTTTGGTGAGGAACTTTTGGGGTCTCTCCAATTGCTGCAGATGTCGGGTGAGATACATCCCGAATGGGGCATTGTACTCGATCATTGGTCTGATAAGTGAAGAGTACAGGGGAACAATGACCTCACTAGATCTGGATGTGAATCCTTCATGATCAGGTGGGCAATGTAGAAGGTCTTTCTAACCACTTTAGCAATGTGAGTGTCAAAGAAAGGCCACTGTCAACCTGGGTCCCCAGGTCCCTGATAACCTCTTCTGTGCTTAGTGGATTGCCACCTATATGGTAGCTTGGGGTTACCTTGTTTTTCCGAAGGGTATGACTATACATTTTTGGCGTTTAACTTCAGGCCATGGCTCTGGCACCAGCTATCTGTTTCCGTGAGTCCCTTCTGAAGGATATCAGTGTCCGATGCACTTTCCACTATGGCGCCCAGTTTGCAGTCATCTGCAAACTTTGTCAGCCAAAGTCCTCCCATGTTGGCCTGTACTTCTGAGAAGTAGATGCCAAACAATAGGGGCCAAGGACCGAGCCCTGTGGGACACCACTTGTGACCGGCTTGGAGTCTGACACAGCGCCAGCAACTCTAACCCTGTGGGTTCTGTCCTTAAGCCAGTTTGCAACCCATCTTGTGACATATGGGTTTACATTTAAGCTGGTAGTTTTTCTACAATACCCGAGTGGGGTATTGTGTCGAAAGCCTTTGCAAGGTCAAGGTAGGCTGTATGGACTGCCTTTCCCTCATCAATGGCCTTGGTGACTGTTTCAAAGAAGTCGACCAAGTTCAAAAGGCATGATCTTCCCTTGACAAAGCCAAACTGGGTCGGGTCCAATGTCTGCAAGTCCCCTATATCTTTGTTTATGAGCTCCATTATGATCCTCTCCATAGCTTTGCAGACTAGACTTGTTAAGCTTATGGGGCGGTAATTACCAGAGGCGCCGCCTTTGTGGAGTGGGACCACAGTTGCCGTACGCCACTCCTTGGGCACGTATCCTGTGGTAAGGCTGAGATTAAACAGCTGCCTTATGTGCGGGTTTAATTCCTCATTTAGCTCGTGTAGCACACAGCCGGGGACACCATCCGGTCCCATTGATGCTGTGTTTTTAGCTTTAGAGAGAGCAGCTTTCACCTGCGCATTTGAGATGTCCGGGAGGCTACACTCGGCTGGGATAGTTATCTCTCCTTTAGGGGAGGGGGGTGAAGTTTGCACTGAACCTGTCTGCCAGTATGTTGGCAATGTCTGTGGGTTCAGTGATTTTGTCCAATGTTCATAAAAAATCTCTCATACTAATATATTGTTACCATAATTCTGTAATTTATTTTCTTTCTCCTTAATCTAACTCTTTTTCATTTACTCTTTTTCTGCCTTTTCCTATTTTAATATATTCCTCATTTTCATGGATTCTTATCCAAATCACCACATGACCAGGGAGCCCATTATATTTAATTCCTTTTTATATACTTTTTAGGCCTTCTGATAGCAAAAAAAAAAAAAAAAAAAAAACAATTTCTATCTTAATTTCATTTCTTTTGTAAGTCCAGTGTTTATTTTCCCATATTTTAATTTTCCACTTTTTATAATTTCAGTAAGCATTTTAACATCACAACTGTTCTTTTTATTTATTAAATTACAATTAAAGTCACCTGTCATTATTATAGCCATGTTAACGCAGTCATAATTAGGTATACTTGTAAACATTGTTTCTCTTTTTTTGTCACATATGCATATAAAGCTATTAGTCTATATACATATTTTTTCCATTTTATATCCACTACTGTTATTCACCTAGTTCTACTATTGTAATACCTAATATTTTTTTATATTTTCTTGGCATGGTATACATATACTTGAGCATGTTTCTTTGCCTATATTCCAAATAATACTGCTCCAAAGTTTTTCTTTTTGCACCCCTTTCTTCTTCTTCTGTTAGCATTCTAATGTCTTCTAATACCATTACTTGAGTATCTACCCAGCACACGATTGCAAAATACTAATTCTTCTCTTAATATTCTTCATACTGTTCATGTTCAAAGCTAATATTTTCAGGTTTATAGAACAGTTATTAGGATAGTCTTCTTTTCCCTTACCTTTCTTATTTTCCCTTACCATTATATTTTTACATTTTCTTTTTCTTTCGCTAACTCTCTTTCCTACTGAATTTTTCTTGCCTTTTACTATATACCACTTTTCTTCACTTGTTTCATCTGTCTCTCTTTCTTTTTCTTTCTTTTTGTCTTTCCCTTTAAATTTAAATACCATTTCTATGTTTTTTCTTGTGTTGTATGTTCTTGTATAACATTCTGTTCTAATTCTTTTTCTTGTATACTTTCATTTTTATTTTCATTTTCTTTCATTTTCTTGTATTTCTACCTCACATGCTAGCCATGAAGGTCCTGTATTACCAATTTTCTTACATTTCATTTCAAGTTTCTTTTCATTATGACCTGTCTGATCACATAAATAACATTCTTTTTGTCACATTCACTTTTTTCCACAAAAATAACAAGTCTTTGGTTGTCCTTTGTACCTCACAAAACCTGTATTTTGGTGCACATTAATAATACTAGGTTTGTGTATCACATTCTCATTTTTCATTTTTACAATTATTCCAAATTCCCAACCCCCAGTCCATAATCCTCTTTCATCATACATTTTAGTAATGTCTACCACTTCTTTAATATTTTCAACAAATATTCTGTCAGTTCTTTTGCTCCCACATCAGCTCTAAACTGAATCAAGATTCTTTTTTGTTTGCCTGAAAAAGGCTTGCACAACATATTTTAACCATGGACAGTCTGCTTTCTCTTTTTCATAGGCTCCCAAAAGTTTTCCATAGCCTGACCAGTTTCAAAAAAATAAGTCACAAAACGTTTCTTTGTTAATTAAAATGAAAGCTCTTATCTCCTCAGCTTTTACTCTCAGAGGTGCAATAACATTGTAGAAACACAAAAGATGGGAACTAGAACTCCAAAAACCATAACACCACGGTGAATATTCACTTCATGTGTTTATGCTGGTACCTCGGCATTTCTCCTTCAAAAGAATATTGAAGCATCACCGCATCCCATAATTTATACAATCATCAAGTAAATCAACTGAAATTAATTAATCAATTATTCAAATATTTAAAATATATATACACACTTAAAGAAACCATAGCCATGCAAAGGCAAACACATACTAAAAAATATATCACTTTAATTACAATACAAATACTTCTTAATATTATCATACATTTTATTAAATAAACGTCAGTTCCATATTAACCCTATGAAAATTATCAAAGTTATTTCATCTAAAATTTGATTCAAAATTCAAATTGGTTAGGGTGTCTAAGTGTGTATATATATATTTAAATAATTGATTAATTGATTTCAATTGATTTACTGGATGATTGTATAAATTATGGGGTGTAGTGATGTTTCAATATTTCTTTGAAGGTGAAATGCCAAGGAGCTAGAATAAACACATGAAGTGAATATTCACCCTGGTGTTATAGTTTTTGGAGTTCTAGTTCCTGTGTTTTGTGTTTCTGCATTTGTTTTTTTTTTTTAATTGATGGTGTGCAATAACATTGTCCCATACCTTATATCTGTCCAGGCCTTTTTTGTTTTTTACTGCTCACCTGAACAACATATTTTTCTTTACATCCTTCAGCTGTGTCTTCCCCTTAGCTCCTTTTTCCATTGTTTGAGCATAGGACTTTTTTTCTGGAACTTTTTCTGGCTGTTTTTCCTTTCCTTTTTCTCCCTCTTCTATTTTTTTCCATGATGTCACTCCAGGATACAGCAGTTTCACTTTCTGGCTCACTGTGGTTAATTAGCTCATACAGATAGTCATCCTGCAACCCTCCCCAATGGAGGGTTGAAATAACACATTTTTTCTGCCATTTATGCTGTTTCAAAGAGATTTTTCTATAAATTTTCTTCTGAATCCATTTCCACCATTTCATTTAGCTTCATCTCCTCCCTGATCTCCTCACCATCAGCAGACACAGTGTTTTCTGCTCCCACATCACCGGAAACATTTATGGTAGGGATTCTACCATTTTTTTCTTCATTTTTAATACATCTAACTTCCAAATTGCCTAGGGTCTCAGCAGCCATGTTTTCTCCTTGCTCCTTCTGGCTGCCTCTGTGCCTGGGCAGAAAACAGGAAGTCAGGATGTGTAACACCCAATCTCTTTGACCTGCTGCAGAGTACAGGAAGTTCTCTGATGCCCTAGACAATTTTTTCCTAGTAGAATGAATACCACCTCAAGCCTCCTCTGGAAAGAGCCAACTAGCCTAGTGAAACTAAGCTGGTCCATCCATCCATTCTCAACCCCTTTTCCATTTTTGCACATGGGGTCAGAGTGTCACTTCAACAGTGACAATCATCTTGAGCTAAGGTTTACACCGCTGGATGGCTAACAAAGGATAAATAAAAATCTTCCCCATACTCTAAGCCTCTGATCACTGTTGGCAAATAGCACCTCAACCCATACATCTATGATATCCTCTGCACTGGTTAGGACAATATCTGGAATTCTATATTTCCTTTTCTAGTCCTGCACCAATTAGTTGAACCATTCTTGTCCAATGACCCTAACAACCTCTCACTCCCTCTCTAACTTAGGCTTTACATTCTCACATTATGCTTCTGGCAGATTCAGATGTCCATAATTATTCCTCTTTCCATCCTTCTCATTTTGTGTTCTGTCTTGCAGACAACACACTGCACCAAGCCACCCCATCTCCCTATCTTTTACATTAGTTATCAGGGTATTTAACCTAGCTTCTAAACCTCTCGGTATCCTTGGCTATTATTGGTTCAGTGTTCTTCCTCATTAGTGAACTTACATCATGTATTAAGGTCAGTAAATATTTAAAATAGAGTATTATCCATAGAAAACAGATAAACCAGCTTGTCTACAGGTTCCAGAGCTGATTATAAAACATTTGACACCAGAATGAAGAATACAATAAACCTGCATCCTGATTTATAATATAAAGGATAAAGAAGCCTGAAAAGGAGCAAAAAATACCTCTCTTACAAAGACAAGAAAATAGCATTGAAAAATCAATAACTAGACACTTCTCAGTCCTCCAGTACTAATCTAGCAGTTGGTGCAAGTAATTAAGGCTTTGAGCTATTAGTGAGTTGTTTCCTGTGGTCCTTGGTTTGATTTCTTCACTCCATTTGCTTTACTGTGTGGTTCAGATCAAGTCACTTAAACAGACTGAGTCTAAAAAGATCCCTAAGGATTAGTGCTCTACCCTGGTTAATAAATACAAATAAATAAATAAATAAACCTGAACTAATATCACTTCAAGAGGCAGTCAAGCTATAAGTAAACTATAGCTTTTTTCTTCTAATACATGCACCTTCTCCCCTCCCAGTTTAATTGAGGTGTGGTTTTACTAAGAACCTCATTTTGAGGTTTGTTATTTTTACTTTTTAAGCATTGTATTTACTTCCTTTTTTAAATCAGTGATTCACTAGTGACATGCATGTGTCAATGTATGTCTTACTGTGGGAGTTACACTTTTGTCCTTATATTTTCTGTGCTAGGAGTTTACTTTTGTGGTTGATCTAAGAGTTTTAATATCAAAGGGCAGTCCTTATATTTTCTGTGCTAGGAGTTTACTTTTGTGGTTGATCTAAGAGTTTTAATATCAAAGGGCAGTAGTGTTTTTTGAAAATCTGTTTGGTTTTCCAGCCATCATGCAATTAATTATAAATAGTTAACCACCAGAGAATGTGCTTCAGCCAGCCAGATGCAGATAAACAGAAATCCAGTTTTTTAAATATAGTTAAGAAATGGATAACCAGAAACAGGATGAGATTGATCAACTCAGTAAATAATTGTTTCTGACAATCATCTATCCATCCACAACACCCTTTTTTTCTCAATTTTACAAATGTGGTCAGGGTGTCACATCAAAAATGACAGTCATCTAGAAGCTACCATCTAGTTAAAATTAGCCCAGAGCAAAAAAATTATAGTACAGTAATCAATGGGGGAATAACTCTCAAACAAAAATCAGCTACCCCCTTAAACTCCTAATATCAAAAGCAACTATGACAAGCTTTATTTGAGTCTGTAAGTCTTAATTAGTTAATTGAATAAGGGATACCTGGTTATTTAAACAGTGTGTAGGCTTTTAACTGTTGTCTGATGAAGCAACTTTATGTTGTGAAAGCACTCACATTTTTTGTTTTTGTTTTGAATAAACGTTTATAGTGTGTTAGCTTGGTGCATTTTTCTCTTTTTTCTTAATATCAAAAGCAGTTAGGGCACCCACTGTAATGCTTACTGCAATTATTTACAGCACAGATGTCAATAAAACTCTGCAATTCATTTGGTATTACAAATAAGCATTGCAGTATTTTTATGTCATATGGTATGCTTAACAGTCCTGCAAAAACATCTGTGAAAGCCACATACTCACCAATAATGATGTTTACCTTCCAAGTGCTTATCCTTTTGATGACCCTAACTGGCAGTAAACATTATTGTACAATTGCTTATAACATAAATAAATAAAGAAATAAACAAACAGGCACTGGATGCATGTTATTGCATCTCTGCAGGCAGAATTGTAATTGTTGTGTAAAAATGTATGATCATTGCTTGACATTTCATATCACTGCTCTAGTGTTACTCTAGATACAGTGGTAGTTATCACTCTCCAAAATTGTAGTTTATGAGCCAGCATAATTCATTTCTAATGCATTAGCACTAATGATCTCTTTAATATTATCAATATGTCCAATAAGACTGTTGTTTATGAACGCTTAGAATAATAATTATCTACAGACTACTACAGATGATGCAAAACACCTTAACCACAAAAACATGGTTGCACCTTTCCAAACTCAACTTTCTGGTTAAGGCACCTCAGTGGTTTTGTAAGATAAACACCAAGTACTATAGTCAGTATTTATGACTGTATTTGTGGAGGGAAAGCACAGTTGTGTAAATAAATGTACAGCACCAATAGATTTTCAAATGGTCACTGCTGCAGTAGCCTTAGCTAAATGGGTTGTATCCTGCTGGACTGAAGAAAGAGTGGTTTGAGTACCAAGTAATTCAGATTACTCATGCTAAGTGAGAGTTGGAGGCTATATCCCCAAAAAGGCCCATCCTAGGAAAGTAAAAATATATATCTTCACCCTGGCAACAAAAAAATACAAAAATAAGGGTATGGAAGAAAAGGGACGCTACTGCATAAGTGCGCATTCAAACATCTACTGTTATGGTAAGTTTACTTACACAGCTGTATTGTGTTTGTCATCATGATCACTGCTGCTGTAACCTTAGCTACATGGGTAGATCACAATAGGTTAGACTTACTGCGAGGAGGAAGGATGAGGTTCAAGAAGGTCCTAGAAGTGGTCATAGTAAAGCCTGTTCTAGACCTGGAGAAGGAATCTAGTTTATAGTAGTTTGTAAAAGTATACACATAGGACCAAATTGCTGCTTCTAGAATACTTATAGAACCCAACCCTTGCCAATATACCACAGATGAAGTCAAGGCTTTGCAAAATGAGTCTTGAACCTGCCTGGAATTGCCTTGTTGTGATGGGTATAACAAAAGGTTATGAGACAACCCCTTGGAAACAGTATTCTTTGAGACAGGTTGTCCTTTTTCTTACCATTACAAGAAATGAACAACTGATCAGAGTTCCTAAAATACTTTCTTCTATCAAGATAGGACTTGTGTTTTCTGTGGACATCCACTGTATGAAGTATCCTTTCACCATCCTTTTTAGTTTCTGGAAATCAAGGGAGATGGATAGTGTAGTTTAAAGTAAACACAAAAAACACTTTTGGAAAAAAAAAAACACGTTAGGCATAAATGAAGGATTAGCTCTCAGAAAAACCCTGTCTTTGTGGAAAATTAGATAAGACTGACATCACAAGAGCTTGCAACTCAAATACTCTTCTTGCAGAAGTCAGAACACTCAGCAATACTGTTTCCATTTTAAGAACCTCAAGTCAGCGTGATAAGCTAGTTTAAATGAAGCAAAATTTAGTTTTTCCAACACAAAATTTAGATCTCAAGGATGAGCTACCTGTTTTTTAAGAGGCTTGGTATGCATTACAGTTTCACCTGAAATTGCATAGAAAGAGGTGAATCCATGGCCAGACATGCTGAATGGCCAGCAAATGAACCTTGATGGAGGAGTAAGACATACCAGAGGATAGTGCCTCAGAAAAATAATGAAGAACCATAGAAATAATACATGTAAAATTGTGCTGGTTTCTGTCATGGCACCAACTACAACATCTTTTCCATTTACTAATATATGATTTTCTAGTAGTATATTTTTTTTCTCAAATTTTTTTTTTATTTTTGAAATACATTTGAATGAATTCCATAGTATTTATACATATCTTAAATAACTATGTACACTATTTACATTAGCCCGACACTATAACAGATCTTAATGTATACAGTTACTTTATAAGTACATCCAAGCCATTATCAGAGTGTCTAACCAATTATTGTATAGTATCAATCAATGATAAGACTTTTCCCTAAGGGTTGTTGATAAATGGCTTTGGATAAATTCTTAGTTCTTTAATTTTAATTTCCAGTAATGCTGTGATCTTCAGTAGGCTGTAGAAGTCTTCCAAAGTTAGTATTGTGTTTGTATTCCATCTTCTTGTTATACACTTTCTTGAAATTGCAAGTATAGTCCATACTAGATACATGTTTGACCTATTCAAATGAGGACCTTCGTTCACATTTAATAATACAAGAGCTTTAGTTAAATAAAATGATTCATTAAATAAAGCTTGTAGAAAGTTATTAATACAATTCCAAAATGGCTTAATTTTAACACAATCAAAGAAAATGTGGTTCCAGTCTGCATTATGTACTTGCTCACATCTCCAACATATTCCTTTTATGGAAGAACTAATTTTACTGATTCTGTCTGGGGTTAAGAATGCTTTGTGCAAGCATTTCAAATTAAAAACTTTCCAGTATTGTGTAAAGGATGTATATTTTATTGATAATAAGATATTTGTTTTAATATCTTCAGTTAAATGTATTGTAGTGTCCTTTTGTTATTTATTTCCAATATTAAATTTTGGGTGTTTTATAGTTTATCAATATTTTGTAAAATTTTGAAATACTGTTTTCCATGGTGCAGCGATGGTGTTGTTGCCTCACAGCAAGAGGTTCTCCTGTTCAATTCTTGGCTGGAGTGCCTTCTGTGTGGAGTCTGCATGTCCTCCCCATGGTCGAGTGGTGTTCAGAAGACATGCGTGAATGGGCATACCTTCGCTGAAGGTTGGGCGTCAGGCTGGCAACTCGGCACCGTAAAAATCTACTGCCAATCATTAGTGGACTGGAGTTCCGCTGTGGTGACCCTTAACCAGGAAAAGCCAAAAAGACAAAGAAGACTGTTTCCCATGTCAAAGTCATTATATATGATTTCATATATGTATTTTGTAAATTTAGGTATTTATTTAAATGAAGAATTGTTAATTATTCTACTTAAATCTTACGAGTATGACAGAATACACTGTAAAGTTAACCAGTCCTGTTGTGGAATTTTGTATATTGTTTTTATTACTTGCATATCTAAAACTTTTAGCTCTTTGATACATTGGAGCTAACAAACAAATCCTTTCTGTTCCCAGGAATTAATAATTTCTCTATATATTTTATGTGGAAAGTTCTTTGTGACTATAAATGGTGTTAAAAGATCAAACCAGATTTTTAAATCTATATTTGCATTAATAATTTTCCTAAATGAGTCAATGTAATAATTAATCATACAAGTTTTAGTGGGTTTAGTTATATATATTGCATACTAATACATAATATGTGCCATGGCAAATTGTTTTTATCTATTTGAATTTTTTTTGTAAATCAAATTCATGTATTGATATTACAGTTAGTAATTCTTTCCGATTTGCAGAGTAATTTAGACTTATCCAATCTGAGATTATTTTAGATATTGATGCTTTTATATATGTTTCTATATCAGGAATGTTTATTCCTCCTTGTTTCAATGGTCTGATATGATGTATTAAAGCTATTCTGTTTCTTTTGGGAAACTATAAAAAATTTATTAGGCATGAATTTATTTCTTTAAGTATATTCCTTTCTGGTACCAGTTGCATTGCCAAGGCTTTATATAGGATATTGGGCAGTAAAACCATTTTTATTAACTGTAGTCTATCTTCAAATGTTAATATTATTTTGTTCCATTTTTTTCCCCAGAGATTTTAATTGTATTGATGATATTATTGTAGTTTTTGAGAATAATTCATTATTATCCTTGCATAACTGAATTCCTAGATATTTTAAGGTAGATTCTTGTTTCCCTATGATGTGATCCCCCTTAGTCTGCAGTTCTTTTTTATTTAAAAATAAAAAAAAAATATTTTGATTTATTGAAATGGAGTCCTGAAGTCATGTAAAATTTGTCAATTAATATATCTAATTTTTCTAATGTCTCTCTTGTATTAGATAATGTTAGTAATATGTCATCAGCAAATAGCATTACTTTAGAATTGTATTGTTCATAAACATCTATTCCTTTGATTTTATATTGTTATGAATTGAATCTGCCAATATTTCAATATCCAGAGCAAATAGAATCAGTGACATGGGACATACTTGTTTAGTGGCTTTTGTTATATGTATAGATTCAGAGGTACAAGGACCTAACTTGACATACGCTAAATTATTTGTTTTTTATATATATATATATATATATATATATATATATATATATATATATATATATATATATACTTTAGGAGATGAACACAAAATGCATGAAATTCAAATAGCATTAGGATTTTGAATAAATAGTCCCAATTTAGGGACTCAAAGGCTTTCTCTATATCTAAGCCAATTATGAGTGTTTCTTTATTTTCTTAACATAATCTATAAGAGAAATTATGCTTTTAATATCGTCATGTGTGTGTCTATGATATATAAATCCAGGTTGATCATTATTTATTGTTATGGATAGTGGTATTTTCATTCTGTTAGTTAATATTGTCATAAATATCTTATAGTCATTATTTAATAATGATATAGGTCTATATGAGGTACAGAGCTTTGGGGATTTGTTTTCCATTAGGATTGGTGCAATTAAGGAATATCTCCAAGAGGGTGGTATTGAAGCTTGTGACTGAATTTCTAGCAGAGTTTTATGGAAGAGGGATAGTATCTTTGAAGGAAAAAGTTTATATATTTCCATAATTATGCCATCTATACCTGGAACTTTATTAAATTTACCCTCTTTTATTGTATTTGTAATTTCTTTGTAGGATATGGGTGCTTGTAGATCTAGTTTTAATTTTTCTGTTTTTTTTTATATTAGAACATTTTTCATCTAGATTTAATTGATCAATATGTATATTTTCTTTTTGGAAATGCTCCATATAGTGATTTCTGTAGGCATCAAGAATGTCACCTATATCCGAGACATTTTTCCCTTTCTTTTCTTGGAAGATACTTTTAATGTTATTAGCTTTTGATTGTATTTTGATTCTTGTGGATAAATTATGTAGATATTTGGGAGAAGTGGCCAAGGTATTCCTTTTTAGTTTTTCTAAAGCTAAACTAGTTTTATGTGTTAGAATTTTGTTGTATTTATTGTTTAATACTTCTACTTTCTTTTTCATCTCCAAATGATTTTGATTTTTTTTCAGCTTTTATTGACAAAAGTTTGGATTGTAGATCTAATAATTCAGAATCCCATTCTCTGATTTTTTTATACCAAGTTAGGGTTTTACCATATATGTAAGCTTTTAATGTGTCGCATATCATTATTTTATTTATCTCTGTAGTGTAATTAATATCTAAGAAGAACTGTAATTCAGATAATAACCAGGGTTTGAACTCTTTAATTTTAGTTGTATATGGTGGAATTCTGGAATTAAAGATTAATGATTTGTACCCATTTTGAAGTTTTTGTATCAATGAATTGTGGTCTGAAAAGGGGCAGGGAGTGATTGAGAAGTTAATGATTTTGGCAGCAAATGTTTTATCTATTCTAGTTTGGGTACCAAATCTGTAATCCTGATGGGAAAACAACAAAGATTTATCTTCTTTAAATTTGAAAGTATCTAACAGATGAAATGATTCTACTCACTTGTTTAAAGCTTTTGATACAGTAGATATAAGCAGCTGTCTTTCATTTGTAGTTTCAGAAATATCAAATATACAGTTAAAATCTCCTCCTAATATTAAGTTGCCTTTATAATTATTGGAAATTAAATCCAAGTGTTTTTAACAGTTCCTGTTCCAATGTCTGGGAACCAGTATAGATTGGCTGGGGTCCATATTCTATTATATTTAACTTTTACTAATGCCATAAGGCATTTTTTATCTTCATACTTATAAATGATTTCTGGGTTAATCACATTTGTTTTCCATAAAATTGTTACCCCTTTTGTCTTTGTCTTATAAACAGATTGTGCCAATATCATATATTCCTTAGGATTCCATTTGTAATTGTTTGTTTTGAAATGAGTTTCTTGAAGGAAGACAATTTGTGCTTTGTACAATTTTAAATATTTCAGTAGATTTGATCTCTTGCTAGGATTGTTTAAGCCATTGGTATTTAAAGATAATAAAGTTAAATCCATCTTAGGTTATTTAGACTATGTATTTTTTGTTTTATTGTGACTATTAAACATGTTCCTCTGATAACTATAAAGTATCTGTTTGAGCTTTTAAAGGAAATTATCAGTTTTATACTTTGAGTGTTTACCAACAAAGTAATGTTTTGGTCAAGCATACTAAAAATGTTTTTGTGAAATAACAAATTTAAATTAATAAATGTTAACAAAACTAAGACCTGCATTAGCCATGGAATGAAAATCATTCCTAATCTGATGGATAAACTTAAGTCCATCAGAGTATCACTTATACCTTGACAATCCAGAACATCTAAGCTCTATAAATTGAATTATCATATGGAGAATATTTGTAATAGGAATAAACAATATTTATATTATTTTGAACAGATATAGTACTATTGTAGATTAGACAGAATTCTAATACAATATAAATGTTTACTTATTGTATAAGCAATTAATATTTATGTGAAAGATAGATGACAAGCAATTCAATCATAGTAAAGTAGGATGTATCATATATAAAACCTCAGTTAAAGATTATAGCAGTTATTTAACATATTCACCCTTATTGATGAAGTATTTCAAAACTTATTACTTAATATAAATAGACGGTAATAATATCTATATCTAATGTTTATAATACAATGTATTTTACTGAATATATCAGACGTTATATTTCATTGTTTGCCATCATTTAAGTAATCACTTTGTTGCTAACTTACTTAAAGCATCAAGTTTGTTTTATATGAACATTGATGAAAGTTAGTGAATTTTAATTATCAGTGCATCCCTCTTCCCCCCATTTCCTACACATAAGGATTTTCATATCTGTCATTTCTTATTATAAAATGAGTGAACTTATAGGTTAAAAACAACAAATTCACTTATTGTGATTAATGATTACAAGTTCCCTTTCCATATTCATAAATTTCCATTTTATGGCATTATACTGAAAGCTTTTAGATTTAAATGGCAACATTGTATTTTGTATAATCAGCAAAGGTTAAACTGAGTGATTATTGTCAATTTAATACTATTTGTTCAGAATGTGATTGTTACATTCTGTGACATTCCTACTTCAGGCTTCTATTGTTTCCCTTGAACAACTTTGTCAGTTTGATGTCTTGTATAAAACATTAGTTACCTTGGTAACAGCTTAAGTATTATGTATGGTCAAGATGGGTTACAAAACTGGAATTCAGGTTAAAGCAATTACATGACTTGTTATGCATATTTACTTATATAAGAAAATCATCATGTTTCCCCTTGTTTCACTGTAGTGTATGTCATTTATGACAAGTTAAGACAGTAGTGTTATTATACACAAGCCCATGTTATTAAACTCTGTCTTTAATATCTAAATTCAGCAAACCGCTTCATCTTATATGATGATTATATATTTTATGTCTAGATTTACTAAAATCATATATTACATAACTATTGTGTGTGTATTTTTTTTTTTTTGGCTGTTGCTTAGTTATTTGAGAGACCACAAATTGTAATGCATATTCTTATTATTAGCTCCTTCCAAGCATGTTTATCCAGTCCGTAGACTTTAAATTATGAGACTCTTCTAGTTTCTTATTTGTTATATTTCCATCCTTATATACACACATATCAGATACTTCAAGCATGGGCATTAATGCCCATCCAGTTTTGCCAGAATACCATTCACTAGTTCATGTGGTGTGTTTCCAGGCTGTTCTTAAAATATCCAAACCAGTATTTGTCCTGTTCCATTTTGCCAGCCTGTTCCATGCAGTGGCCACTCGGCCAGTGAACCACTCAACACACTTTACATTCCCATGGATATTTCCACAAATGAAATCTGATGACTCTCTAGCACTGCCTGGCAACCCCAAACACCCCTAGAATCAGCTATTTCCATATGCTCAGCATGTCCGAGCAAGCTCACCTCCCAGACCACTGCAAAGGGTACTGCACAAGACCAAGTACTCTTAGTCTTTCACAATAACTCAGACTTCCACCCTTATGTAAGTCCTTAATGTGTTTGGACCAAAACACATTTTAAATATAAATTGCGCTTATTATTTTTTTTTTGTATCAAGAATCAACTTAATGAGCTAAACAAAGTGTTGGGAGACCATCAATATGTGTACATGTGGTTTAAAACAGCCCCTTTATATATATATATATATATATATATATATATATATATATTTTTTTTTTTTTTTAAACCAAAAACTTCATTGCCAAGAATCATCTTGGAGGCTCCTCATAGCTGTTAAGATCACTGTATGAGATCACTCTGTCTCTATTACCATAGCAATCTGGGAGTGTGTGTTTCTGTTAGTGTGTCTGTGTACTGCATACCAGAGGCTCATGATGCACCTGAAGCAAAGCTTCACTACACTGCAACTTCAAGCCTAAATTCCCTCCCTTTCAGTGAGGCAGCAGCCAGGAAAAGAAAGAAGAGCAAATAGATAAAAAAAAAAAAAACTCTAAACAAGCCGCCACAACAAGAGATGACACATTCTTCCAGCCTTCCCACCTCTCACTTAGCAGATGTATAAGCAAACTATTCTCTGCCAAAATATCCCAAATCACAGTTTTATCCACCCCCATTCCCCTGGATTCAGGCTAAAACACAAAATATCTCTTCCTGATATACAAGCATCAGTAAACCTCGATCACAAGCCGCAACCCACAGCTTCCCAGAGACGAAAACAGCAACATACAACAGCTGCCAGGCACAGGTGCATCCACTCACACCATATCAGGATTGATCAAACAGCACTCGAAGCTATGATACCTGCTATAATTTATATTAACTATGTTTAGACAGAATAATGATGACATTTGTACTAAGAGATTGCTACTATAATTTAACCAGGCTATACATGAAATTTCTAAATCATACTTTAACTGAAGAAGGAATTAGTATCCATGACAGCATTTCTTTTCAAAACAGTGTACTGTTACTGCCATTATATATGATGTTAATTTGTTACATTTGAGTCTGAACTCTGATGAATGGTACCTTGTTGAATTAATTACTTAAATTATTATAAGTAAAATCAATGAAAAATGAACAAGATAAGTACTCATTGAGTTCAAGTAGGGGAATAGAAACTTCTATGTTTGTATTATATCTTGGTTTGTTTGGCTTATATAGAATGCAAATAATAACCCATCTTGACCTACCTTTGTGAAGAATTATTGGACTCTTTGAACATTCTGAATAAATCCTTACTGTTTCTCAGTTGTTTAAGAAACCCTCCTTTTTTAAAATAAAAACAGATGGCAAGTGATGTACTATATCAGTTGATACTTTGAAAGATGTAGTTGTAAGAGTTATTTTTTGGGGCAGCTATCTTGGAATCAGTTTTTTGTTTCTTCTTTCTAGCATCAGTCCAAGGATTTGTTTCCTTTATTCTTTTAAGAGTAGGGGCCATCCATTCCATTTCTTCTGGGATAGACACTATGTTGTTGTTTTTGATGAATATAGTAACTTCTTCTAAGTTATTAAAGGTTTCATCTCATCTCATTGGCAAAAAGTATTTTTATCTTGGCTGGAAAGTCCAGCTGTGCTTTAATGTTGTTTTGTTTCAACATTTTTATTATTGGCCAGACTTTTTTCCTTTGTTCTAGTATTCTGGAAGAATAATCATTGTCAAACCTTATCGGGCTTTGATTGTATTTTAAGGGTGATTTTCTCCAAGCAGATTTTAATATTCGTTCCTTGTCCAGAAATGAAAGAAATTTTATAACTATGGATCTAGGTGGAGTATTTGTTGAGTTAGAAGCATGTTTCCTCAGTGCTCTATGTGCCATTTCAATTCCAAATGAAATATCTTCTCCTTCAAAGTTTTCAGGCAGACCAAAGATCCTTATGTTGTTTTTCTTTTCCCTGTTTTCTAAGTCATCTATTTTGTTAAGCAGCCATGTATTCTGTTTAAGCAGAAATTCTTTTTGGAATTCTTCCTGTTTGAGTCTTCCTTCAATGCCATTTAGAAAAGTCTCTATATTTGTTAATTTTGTATGGTATTGCTGTAATAGTTCCTTAAGAGTATGTCTGTTTTTGAGAATTTAATTTGAGGTTTTCTAAGTCATTTTTAAAGCCACCCATCTTCAAAGATAGTTCCTGTAAGGTAGATGTCATCAATTGCAGTTCTTTTTTCAAAGCAACATCTGGATGAGAATTCCTTAACTTGTTAATATTCAGTGACTCAATATATCTCCAAATTACTTGACAGGAAAATTTTTGTCTCTCTCCACCAAAATTGATATTTATGTAGTTTAGTAGTTTATCTATAGATTTCTGACGTTTTAAACTTGAATATAATAAAGTGTTCCTATATTATTATACTAGTTTATGGAGCTCTCAAAATTCACTGCTCTCAGTTGGCCATCTAGGCTCCGCCCTAGTATATCTTTCTTGTCTCCATAATACCTATCTCATAACCCCAGAAAAAAAGATGTCTGAAAGGTATTAAGATTTTATCATTCAGGCTGCTGTTTGCAGTTGTTTAGAGTCAGACTGCATCAGACACCCCTTGTCCTGTATGATGCTGTCCTGTTTGTGATGAATCTTGTGATAACTAACTCCAAAAGAAGGGCTATCCACTGTTACCTAACCCAAAAAGGAGTCACTGCAATGATCTTTGGAGATTCCTTCTGAAACATCAGAATGACATTTGATATTAGTGTAAAGGGTAAAAAAGCATATAAGGACATTATAACAAGCATCCATCTTCCAGGATCTTCTTGCACGGAGCTCTAGAGCAGAATTTTCCTAGTGATTGCTGTGAATGGAGATGAAAAGATCTATTTGAGGTGCTCCCCACATCTGGATCAGTTCCTGAAAGACACCCCCCATTCAACTTTCACTCGTGAGGGCCTGTTCTTGTCCTGCTCAGCTTGTCTGTGACAAAGTTTTGCTGAGGTGGTATATGAGATGCTGGTAGAGTGAGACTGTGCTGAAAAACTATATCCCAGGCTACCATGGTTCCTCTGCCCAGTGGGTAATATCTGGTCACCCATCCCATTTGTTTATCACATCACTGTAAGGTTGTCTGTAAACACCTCCAGTGATGTTGGGACCATAGATGACTGACAGAACTGAGAGCATTTATAAGTCCCAACATCTCTTTTATGCTTTTGTGTTTGGCCCGTCTTCTGTTTAAAAGACCCTACACTTTTATCCCCATCCATATTGCTCTAGAAGCAAGGTCTGAGAGGCGTTTTGTTATGGTCATGCTGGAGCTTGGTAGGAAACTGGAAGACCTGGATTTTGATAAATTTGGTCTTTCCACCAAAAAAAATCTCCTGTTTCACAAATTACAGAATACAGGAGTCTCAAATGTCAGAGGATGTTGATGGTGGGACCATACAGGTTTTAGGTACCATTGAAATTTACACATGTGGGTCTTGTCAAGGGAATCATGAAAGTCACTGATGTCATGAGACCCAAAATCCCAAGACATTCCGGGATTGAGACAGTAGTCTGAGTGGAAAAGGAAAAGATCTAGATACAGAGATACTTTTTTCTGTGAAAGCAAAGGTCTTTGAACTGAGGTATCTAGGGAACACCACAAAAAAACAATTCTGTGAGAAGGAGCCAGATTTTTGTATGTTCTTCTGGAACACCACTCTGCATAGGAGATCCCACAGCCAAGCAAGAGGGTTCTAACACTTTTAAAAAGTGGCAGCCAACTCCAAGCACAATTCATGTAGTGGGTGGCCATTTGAAAAACGTAAGTTTTTTTTTTCATAGAAGAAAAAACAGATGCCATAATATTCCTCATGTTCTTAAAAGAGGTAAGCATAAACTTTAACAGTTGAAAAGTCTAAAACATAAGTGTTGCAGAAGAATTTTACTTTTTCCCTAATCTATTAGAAGCTGTCCCACCTTGTCAGAAGGATTGGGATTGGTATTAAGTAGATGTCTGGCAGCAGCAGCTGGGTTCACTGGAGAAATAACTGCTAGGTCTGATCCGAGATTAATATATAAAAATGTATAATACTGAGGAACTTTATACAATCTATCAGCTTTCTTTAGGCAGTAGGATGGCTGTCAGGCAAGGTACAGGCCGTGATGAAAACATCCTCCATTGCTGAAGTAGCAGGGGGAATTGGAGTGGGTTCACTAACATTCACGTGCAATAAATCATAAAACTGATTTAGGGACAGTGGAATGTCATTATATTCCCAATGAACAACTGATTCATTCTGCCAGAAACCACACTGTCCCCAGAATCTGAATCAGAAACATGGAAGAAAAAATAGAATCTGCTTCTTTACAATCATTTTCTGGTTCTAAGTCCTGAACCTCTTCAGAAAATGAAGAATCTCTTTTTCTCTTACAAGAAACAGCTGAAATAGAAGGGTCAAGAGGCTAAACTAAACCCTAAGCTAAGCCCTGTAAATCCCCCAAAACCCTGAGACATGAGAAGATACATGTCTACACTTTTGATTCTTTTTGAAAGGAATTTCTTGAGAAACAGACCCACTTTTCCCAGGAAAATGTTCTTGGAGGATATTCATTGCAGTCTGGATAGCCAGAGTGATATTCTCTGCCCCTTTTTCCAGGGTTGACAAGAGTGTTTTTTCCTTGCCTGTCAAGGGCATTCCAAAAGCCATAGAGGATGTCTCCATCCCCTGGTCCATGATGGCTGTAGGGACTACACCATTTAAAAACATGAATGGTTTAAGTAACCAGAAAAGACCTCATCAGAATCACTTGTGTGTGGCTGAAGCACTTGTATTGCAAAAGGCTGTTTATTAATTTTCTATAGCTCTATAGATTGTTCATAGTTGTTTACTAGGCTAATGACCACAAGGGCATTTTTAAGCCTAGCCATGCATCTCAAATCTCTGACAAGTTTTGGTACCTTTGATAAGTGTAAGCAGGGGCTTGGGAGATGAAATGGGTGCCAAACTATGGATGAATTTACTGTTCCCCATCCAATTGTTCAAGTTAAACTTGTATTGGGTTAGGGAGGAGCTCTGTTTCTCATGAATGGGGATCCTGTTCCAGAGAATGGGTAGTCTCTGGGATACATACTTGTCCCTCCAGCAAGTCATATTTATATCACAGGCAAGGTTTAAGTCTTTAGAATGAGTAAAGCTGGTACTGTTTATTTTCCAGATATGCAGGAGGTCCATCAGAGTAGGGTCTGACAATGCCTTGTATGCCAGGCATAGATCTCCCTTCAACATCCTGTAGGAGATAGAATACAGGGATAGGGTCTTCAGATGGTCTGCATGGGACATGTTACTTACACCCTGTATTATTTTAGTGAGGAACCTCTGTGGACATTCCACATGTTGGATATGCCTGGTTAGGTACATACCAAAGGGGAGATGACATAAGGGTTTGTACCTAACCTGAAGTTTGTCAACAATGCCTGAGTGGGGTATTGTGTCAAATGCCTTGGCCAGGTCAAGGTAGGCAGTGTGAACCATTTTGACCTCATCTGTTGTCTTGGTGACCTTCTCAAAGAAGTCCAGCAAGTTGAGTAGACATAACCTGCCCTTTATAAAATCAAATTGGGTTGGGTCAAGTGTCTGGAGGATTCCTATGTCTTTACTGATCATTTCCATGGTAATTGTTTCCATGGCTTTGCATATGAGACAAGTGAGACATATGGGATTGTAGTTTCCAGGGTCTGTGTATGGCCCATCTTTGTGCAGAGGGATGGTTGTTGCTGCCCTCCATTCATGAGGCAAGAAGCCTGCTCGGAGGCTACAGTTAAATAGCAAATCCAAAGCACCTGATAGGTCATGTTTAATGCTATTTAGAAGGCATCCTGGGATATTGACTGGGCCCATTGATGCAATGTGTTTGGCCTTAGAGGCAGCATTAAGGACCTGTTCCCTAATGGTAGCAGGAGGAGTTATATTTGATGATATATTTTGAGGGAAGGTTGAGGGGGAAGGGGGTGAGGGGGTGAAGTCAGAGCTGAATTTGCTAGCCATTAGATTTGCTATGTCTTCTGGCTCAGTATAGGTGGCTCCATTTACATCTGCACACAAGTTTGTATTGTCTTTGAGGTTGTGGACATAGCTAAAGAATGCCTTATGGTTGGCCTTGAGCTGAGAGGCTAAATTTACCTCAAATTTGGCTTTGGTATACTTTATTTGTCCTCTGAGTTGTTTATTTAGTTTGATGAGAGTGATTTTATTCTGCTGGGTGCTGCATCTCCGAATTTTTGCCATGATTTATTTTCTTCTGTTATACAGGCTTGTTTTTTGAGTTAGTTCTGTTCTTCCTCCTGGTGGGTATAGCTATCTCTACGTGGCTATTAACATGTTTGTATAGGGTTTCTGTGAATAGTTCTGTGTAGGCAGCAGTGTTTTCGGGGTTTTTGTGGACTTGAAATTTTGCCAGCTTATTACTTAATAGTAGGAAGTTAGCCCTAGAGTAGTTCCTGAATATTTCAGGATTAGCTGTGGTTCCAGGCTTTAGGTTTACTTAAAAGGAGACCATTTTGTGGTCTGACACTACCAGAAAAGACATCAGACTAGGGGGTGTGCAGCAATTTCCCATATTAGTGAGGACCAGATCTAGTATGGTTGCACTCCTGATTAGGGTTGCCACATATCCATTTTTTTTCCAGACTATCTGGAAATCAAACTGATTGTCCGGTAGTCATGAAAACACTGCACAAACTCCTGTATTCTGTTTCAAAAAAAGAAACAGACTACTGGAGTTTGTTAAATCGGCAGATTTACTATGCTTTTTTTACAGAAAAGCATAGCAAATCAGCAGAAAGTGGATATCAGGAATGGAAAAATAGGACATTCCCCATCAGCCGATGTCATGACAACATCACAAAATGGGCGGAACGTGGACGGAAGAGGGGGTGGAATGGGTGTGGTTACAGGTGATGCAAAGGGAGTGTCTTGGTCTGGTTTTAACCACAACAAAAGGTGGCAATCCTACTTCTGATTGGTGTACTGACAATCTGGTCTACGGTATTGTGTTTACAAAATCCAGGAATCTCTGTGCCTGTACATTTGGTGCCATATACGATTCCCAGTTAATAGTGAGGTAATTAAAGACACCCATGAATATGGTATTGAGTTGGATGGTGAGTGTTTCCAATAAGTTTAAATATATGTGTGGCTTTCCTAGGTCATAGATGGGAACATATAGCTTGCAAGGAAGTGGTATGGAATTTTGCCTATAACGATTTGAATGTGGAGAAGCTCAGGTACTTTGTCCTGTTTGATCAGTCTTGAGGTACATTTATTTTTGATGTAACTCAAGACACCTCCATCTTTAACCCCTGTTTGTGTCTAAATGTGTGGAAGGCATTATAACCTTGCACTGTTGTTGTGCTGTCTGCAGCTTTAAACCATGTCTCACACTGCACAGACATCAGCATTCTCTAAGGTGAAGAGAACTTCTAGGGAGTTGAGTTTTTTTTAGAATGTTAGCATTGAGAAGTAACACCTTTAGATTTTCTTGGTTTTGATTTGCTATGTTGGAAGTACTTTCAGTATGGCATTGCCTAAAAAAGTCATTATGGGAGAAGACAATGTTTTAGCTAAGAGGGGAGAGGTGCAGACCATCCCTGGCAAAGCAGCATGGTCTGTTGACCATCTCCTTCCATGCTAACAAATATTGCACTCCATTAGAATGACACCAGAAACTAAGCAATTTATTAAAGTCAGTTCGTATTGTGGCATCATCCTTGAATAAGGTAAAATGCTACTCAGTGCTAAGCTCATACCAGACTGGGGCTCATATTCCAAGAGCCTAATGATGTTTCTCTTCATATAGTACGAGGTACATCTTAGGTCATTTACACCCACATGGACTATGACTGAGTCATACTGGTACTTGTGGTCCAATGACCTGAGTGCATGAGTAATGTGGAAGATCCTGGCCCCTGATAAAGAAATGACTGTGACTTTCCCATTACTGAGTGTGATGAGAGGGGCATCAATGTGTCTCAAAATGGAGTTTGCAATGACCAGAATAGTGGATTGTGTGGTGGCTCACCTTATGAGCTTAGAAGTAATGCTACATGAGATGTGGCAGTATGTGCTGATGTGGATGTCGTTTGAAAGAGTGCATATGGGGGCTGAGGATGTTTGTTATGTACACTTCATCTAGGAGGTCTTTGGGGTTTAGAAAGGTTACATTTAAGTGCCACAGCATGTGTGGGTCTAAATGCCTGCTTAGAATTGTGTGTGATGGGTACAGCAAGTGTACTACTGACAACGTTATTGACATTAGGAGTGCTTTTGTTTGAGAGCTTTGCCTCCGGTGATATTGTGTAAATACATTTCTCACATACCATATCAGTTTGTTTGAAAATTAACTGGTTATCAGTAAACACGAGGCAATTTCTGCATTGCCTCAGGATGCCCATATCCAGCAAGCTGGTAACAGAGATAGTGGGAAAGTTTATATTCATGGCAACAGACTTTTTTTTTTTTTTCAACAGTTGGAATGAGAATATAAAGTGATGACAGAAGTATCTGGTTTGCAACTCTGAGAGCAGTGCTTGTCACTGCAAACTAATTGTCCTGTGTGCAACTAGGTATTGGTGAAATTTCAATGATGTTTTTACAGGAAAAATGTCAACTCAAAGTGTCTGTGGCTATACAGAGCACTGACAAAACACATGAGGGAAAATAAATAAGAAGACCCTGATGATTTATGGATGAAGTAATTAATCAGATTTATGAAGTTAGGTTAGACAGCAGCAAATCAAACATTGCTTACTGTAAAGAACGAATTAGATTGTCAACATGAGTAACCACTGCAGCATCCCTACAATGTCATCATCCCTGGTAAGATCCGACAACGAAGCGGTCACTTTCAAAGTCACCATTTCCCCTGCCCCCCCACCCCCCAGCTAGGGTCAAACAAACAAACTTCTCCAGAGCTGATTACAACCTCCTGAGGGGAAAGTGTAAACAGCTTCACAGCTCCCTACCCTTCCATAGGAGCTGGCACAATGGTCCAAACTGACATCAAAGTACTATATGAGCATTTATATAGCTGCATGAAATCAGGAATACCCAACAGGATGAAATCCTCCTCCTCAAGGAAGTAAACTCTATAATAAAAGGAAAAAATTGCTGTCCAGGACCAAGAAGGAACAGCTACCTAATTGGAAGCAATCTCTCCTTAGCCTGAACAAGCAAATAAGAGCACTAGTGAAATGCAAACTTCGAGTCCAAACTGGCCACACCTACTAAAGACAATCATAAGGCCTTCTTCACATATGTCTGCAATCTCAAGGGAAGCATCCAGATCTGCTCATAACTGGTGGTCAACACCACCACATACACAAATACTGTAGATATAGCCAACCTGCTGGCAGACAGGTTGAGTGAAAACTTCACCGCTCTGTCCCCCCATTAGTAAAACAGGACATCCTCAGTACCTGCCCCCCTCCCCTTATCTCTAGGTAGCAAGTCATCACTACCCTCTCAAAGGCAAAAATACAGCCTCCATGGGACCTGATAACATCCCAGGCTGCATCCTACATGAATTCAGACAGGAACTTGCAGCACCATTAGGCACCCTATTCAACCAAAGCCTGAGTACTGACTTTGTCCCAGCCAAGTGGAGGAAAGCCACTGTCATCCCTTTGCACAAAGGTGGAGCGTCCACTGATCCAGGAAATTATAGACCCTTCAGCCTAACTAGCCTGATCTGCAAGGACATGGAGCAGATTATCATGGACCTCATTAACAAGGACATTGGCAACCTCCAGACTCTCGATCCCACACAGTTTGATTTCGTCAAGGGGAAGGTCATGCCTGTTAAATTTGGTTGACCTCTTTGAGATAGTCACCAAAGCCATGGACAAGGGAAAGACAGTGCACACCACCTACCTTGACCTAGCCAAGGCCTTCAATACTATTCCCCACTCAGGTATAATAGATAAACTCTCTCAACTAGGCATCAATCCATATGTTACCACATGGGTAGCAAACTGGATGAATGATAGAACCCACCTAGTCAAAATAGAGGAGGCCACCTCAAGCAGTAGACCCATAACAAGTGGTATACTCCAGGGATCGGTCTTGGGGCCTCTGCATTTTGGGATATACTTTTCTGAGGTGCAGGCAAAAACCAATGGGATATGGCTGACCAAGTTTGCAGATGACTACAAGTTGGATGCTGTCATCAATTTCCCCAAGTGATGTGGACATCCTCCAAGAGGGTCTCACCCAAACAAATGGCTGGTGCCAGAGGCATGGCCTCAAACTGAATGCCAAGAAAAATACATCATCATCCCCTTTGGGGATAGTGACAACCCCACAAATTATCACATTGATAATAAGGTCCTATGCACACAATCACCATATTGCCTCTGCTGTATGGAAAGCTTTCTACATGGCCCACCTCATTAGTTAGGGTATCTCATGCAGGGACAAGGTGATCATAACATCCCTGTATTCCTCACTTATAAGACCCATTATTGAGCATTATTGAGTACAATGCCCCTTTCGGCATGTACCTCACAAAGCATATGGGGCAGCTGGAGAGACCACAGAGGTTCCTCACCAGAAGAATCAAGGGCCTCAAACATCTACCTTATACAGATAGGCTAAAGGCCCAGTCCTTCTGCTCAGTCTCCTACAGATTCCTCAGAAGTGACCTCTGTCTGGCATACAAAGCAACCTCAGACCCCACCTTGATGGGACTGCTGCATATCTGCAAGTCAAGCTCCACTTGAGTAACCCACACACACACAACCTCAACCTGGTCTATGACATCAATAGGACTTGTTGATGGGACAGATATGTGCAGAAACTCCCCCTTTTGTGGAATAGACTCTATCTCCACATCAAGAAGACTAACCCTTTTTAAGCACAACCTGGATAACTTGATGGGAACAGAAAATACACCCCTGGGATACCTGTGTCCCTGCGAGACAATGGCCTAGGGTGCTGACTTGTTGGGACATGGGCTAAATCCTTGGCTAGGCTTGTAAGGGCCTCAGGGCCAATAGCCTGGTAATGTCCTATGATCCTATAAGAATGATGAAAAGAGGGGAGTCACCCAAATAGCTACTGTCTGGCTACTACTAGTGCTGGTGTCCCCACAGGTTCATGCTGCTGGGGTACAATGCTCATTTGCTTCTTCCCTCACCAGAAGCAAAACAGTAGCACCAATCCTAAGATGAGAAGCAGGTCACATGCTCTTTGGTGATCCATGGTCTTGTCCCAGATGGTGCAAGACTTCTTGTAGCCTTTTCCTGGTAGATGCATTGCATAGCAACCAGACTAATCAGGAAGTCAAGCACAGATTCTCAATGGCCAATCAGAAATGGTCATGAATCAATGCACTCTGTTTCTTCTCTAACCAGGAGCAATATATAAGCACAAACTCCAAGCTAGCACCTATGAAGCAGTAATTAGGCATTCTGGTGATCATCAGTCTCCAGGAAATAATATCCATATGTTCATTCTCTCACTAGGTGCAAAACAGAAGCACTAATCCCAAGATGACTATTGAGAGGCAAAACATGGGCTCTCAATCAACTGGTAATCTTGGAGTAGGTGCTGCAGATTTTAAAGATAAGATGGAAAAATGGGTTAATATCCTAAGAGTTGCAGTGTATACTAAGTAGTTTGATATGAAAGAGGGGTAACTTAAACATTAGCTATCTAAGTGGATAGCCACTAATTTTGAAAGAGCAAGATAGATTGGAAGGAGTGAACACTTTGTATTCTGGTTCTATGCAATACAGTGGGATGGCCAATAAATTTAAATAGCTGAAGGGGAGTGATTTCACAAAATGATACTTCTGTGCTTACTCACAATAGCCAATGAAAGGGGAGAGGGAAGGAGATAGGTGGTCAAATTAACATAAGGGGCAGGCAATTAGAATGACAGCTGAGTTTAAAAACAGCAAAAGGGTGAGAGTGTGGGCGAAAATGTAATTTCTGTGTGACTCACAAGACAGACAGCTGTGCTCTTTCCTAGTTTGAATATGCAATTAAAACAGAATACAGGTAAAACATACTGTAAAGAAAATAAATCACAGTATACAAAATAGATGAATACAGTAAAGTAATATAAAATACAAGAAGGAAAAAACATGGAGTTACATGGTGAAGCCAAAAAATATGCCTAATTCCTGGGAAAGCTTAGCATCAATAGTCAATAAAGCAGGTAAGTAGTAAAAAGTTACTTTTCCCAGCAAATAAACCCAGTGAAAATTACTTTAAACACCTATCCCAGCCCCTAAACTATAATAACACAACTTTTACAAAGAAAACAATAGTTTTTAAATTAGTTTTAACAATTTTTCCACAAAAGTAAAAAGAAACAGTAGTAAAAACATGAATACACCATGCTGAGCTTGGTTTAACAAGGTTTATAAGAATCCAGCAGTTCAACTATGGAATCAGGCTGGATGAATTAATACATTTTTTGAGATACTGAAAAAAAATGCTGGCAAATCAGTCAGACCTTTTCTGGATGGGGTGAGGGTGTGGGGCTGACAGTTAAAATGTGCAGGTCTGCAAGGTCAGCTGATTTATAGCATGGCACTAGCAGAAAATTAATTTTCAGAAATGCATTTTTCTTCTACTAATTAGATGGAATGTAAGTAAATACAAAGTAGGTACTACAGATATTGGGAAGTAATGGATTGCGACTTCTCATAGCAGGATGGCATCTAATATTATTTCTCTGTAGAACGATGTCTGTATTACATTATTGTACTTAAAATAGTTAACCTATCATGATTGCAGGAATAAGAAAATGATGGCATTCTAGCTCATTCATTTTCCATTATGTACTGCCTGTCATGAGGACATGGACACACACACACACACACACACACACACACACACACACACACACACACACACACACACACACACACAAAATGCATGTGCGCCTAATGGCAATTTAAAGACTCACTAATTCATCACTGCACACAGCAAAAGCACACACAAAGGCAGAAAGACATAATACTCTTAAAAGATAAGGCACTTTGGCTAGAAATTACACCAGGCAACCAAAAGTCGAGAAGTAGCATCACTCTGCACCAGCATGAAACACACACTCCTTACACTCCTCGTCCCCTTCTGTCAGTGGTTATCATGTGCATGATTAAGTTATTTGTCTACCCAGCTCTCTCTTTTAATAATACAAGTAAGAGCAATCACCCTTTTACTCCCCCCTTCGTAAATTTACAAAGGCAATACTCATATCTAGGGTAGCACCCACTCCTAGTTTATTAATAATTTAATACATGGACTCTGGGGCAGCCCATGTACCACATTTGCAGGAATCTTTTTAAATGGAGACACTGCTTATGTCTAGGGTAACCCTCTCTCTCAACCCAGTCCTGGATTTTCTAAACTAAACAATTAGTTCACATATAGAGCAATCCCCCCCACACACTCAGATTTGATAACTATAATTTAAATATAGTAACACATTTTAAAGTGGATCCCTTTCACAACAAAGTACTCTAGGTACTGTTATGCATAACGCCTGTGTTTCTAACAAGACTGAGACCAGAGAGCTTCCCCTTTGGACATTTCTTAGTTATGCCACAGCTTGGTGTGCTATAACTAAGTGATTATGAACACGCTGACTCCTGTTTGTGTTCTAGTGAGCCACCCTAACATAAATGCATGGCATAAATATCTATAAAATGAACAGATGCAACAGGGACAAGATAACCAAATACCATGACACAGTGCTGAATAGAAAGAAATAACAAAAGCACCTAGACATGCAGTCCCATGCCTATACACACATCATACATAATACTAGAAAACATGCCCAGGGCTGACAAGGTGTTATGCGCTTGTTGCAGTCACTGAACTCCAGTGCTACACCTTTTCTGTTAATGAAGTAGGATTACTATGGCCCAGAGAAGCTAAGATTTATGAATCTTACTCATGTACTTCTATGTTGCAAATAAAAAAAGAAATAACTGCAATGCAAAAGTAATAAAATACAACTTATAAAGACATGAAAATACAGGTATGAAATCATAATTATGGAAATATATTTCATGGATTGAGCATGAAGACACTTTTATTTCTTCTGAAATATAATAGAAAGACCTAAATGTACTATACAAAGCTGTGAATATATGGATTTCATATCACTGGAACACTGCTTTCCTGATTATTTTTGTACTGTTATTCAGAAATGTAATATATTTGTGAAGGGCTTTCATGTAAGGAGATTTGTTGATAATTTAATATTTCACCTTTTTTTACATATCTTTTGCTTTACTAAACAAAAATCAGAGTTTTGTCATACAAATAGAATGGGATGTGTAATATGCACCTGAACTATTACTAGATCAGGCAACTGAGATCAGTATCAAAATATGACTTCAAGCGCCTATTATATTGGTAGAACTCACAGGCTTCCATTCTTCTAGAATTAGTAGTTAAGTACAGACTGCTGTTATACCTTATTCTCAGTATTAGTTTTCTTATATACTTCTCTCTTACATTCTTGAACTCCCTCCGTTTCTGTTGTGGAATCTATTTCTGTATGTTCAAGCTGTCTATGAAATAGTCCCTTCTATCACCCCTTTCCTGAGCTTTCTGAGATTTCTAACATATCCCTCTTTAAAGCATTTTCTGCAAGATGATCTATACTACCCCATGTAGTTAAATATATGCATATATATATATATATATATATATATATATATATATATATATATATATATATATATATATATATATATACTGCTGTCACTCTGTCATTGTAGTCAGGGAGATGCAGTATTTAAAATGTACACAGTATTTCAAATGATGCAAGAGTAACAGCTTGTGTCAAGGATCAGCACTGGACTTGTACTTGGGACTGCTTTACACATGCCCCAAGCATTTGACCATGTTTTTTGACATACTTGTCATCTACAGAGTTAGGATGCCTTTAAGCAATCTTGTGTAATCATCCTACTGGTTCATACTTGCTTTTCTTTAGCTGTCATTAGGTTCCCTTGCAGCATTCAATCTCTACATGTGGGAGAACAAACTAAGCATGAAGTTCTACCAGTTTCTGTGGTTATAATAACCTGTCAAGAACATTCTGGCTTACAGGAGACTGCCAAGAAATAAAACTAGAAAAAAAATTCCAAATCTCTCTCATTTAACCTGTAAGCTGTTCCACAATTTTGTATTTTTGCTGATATGTCTAGCCCAATATAGACTAAGGATTCCCTGCTCTATACTGTATTAAAGCCTCAGCATAAAAGAGCTAAATCAGAGAGTATTTTTTTTTAAGTGTATGTAGAAGCTTCAAGAAATATGTTTAGTTTACTTGTAATCACGTTCCTCAAAAGTGAATTGTATACTCAGGCTTAAAGCATTGTTTATTTAGAAGTATTAATTGCTCTGGATTTCTTTACCTCTCCATTAAGGAGACCAGGTTGATGTTTAGTAATTTTGTGTGTCTCCCTATGTAAGTTTTATAGTTTTTCATTATAGGAATTTTAACTAATTAATACATTTTAATAGTTATGTTTCTGTGTATCTTATACATTTTATATGTCATTTTATATACATTTTTGTACAGTTTTATGAATGTGCATTTTTATTATGTATAATTTTTATGCCTTTTAATTTGCTTTTAGGAAGTAATGATATGCTTTGGGGTTATTGTTTAATTGATAAATGTTTTTATTGGTGATTCATGTTTATTGGGTGGATATAAAAAGGGTCCTCTCATTTAAGCCAATTTATATCTGAAGAAGTCTCTATACAGACGAAAATGCATTGACTCATTAAAGCGTTAATGTGTATGTAAATCTGCTTATGCTTTATGTGTTTGTTGCTTCGGCTTATACTATTAAAATAATTTAATCCTGTGAGTGTCAGTGGTCCTTCCTAAGTTCCTGTCTTTGAGATTAACAGTTTTTTATTTGGGCACTTTTCTCCTCATTTTTATCTGCTTATTTAGCAATATTAATTGCTCTGGATTTCTTTACCTCTCCATTAATGCTGCAGTTTGTTGTGCTGTATTTTTACTTATTTATATATGATTACCTATATGTTTTTTCATATGCGCTTTTGGGGAACAGATTTAATTACTTAAATAAATCTCCACAGCTTTTCTTTACATTTTTTTCTGTTCTTCCTTAATTCTTTTTCTATATTATGTAGATTTTAGTTTCTTTTGACACTTCATCAAGGCAGCATGTATATTGATTCAGACAATGCACAGAAATGATGGAACTCTTGGGACAGAAGCCTCATATCCTTAGTTGCAAAGTTAGTAAATCATAAATTGTGGTTGCTATAAAATTCCTGAAAAGGGACCTCAAATTTAATTAGACTGGGAACAATATTTTTGGCAGCCCTTGGGTCACATGGGCTACACTACTAATTTTTTGATTGGTAAGATGTACAAAAGTACTATTTTATGAAGATGGAAATACAGCAAAATAAAGTTGCTTATCATTTCCTGGGACTAAGCAGGTAAAGTATTCAGATTATTATATACTATTGTTTAACTTGTCATCCACTTTGGTGGGATATAGCAATAGGCTCCCAAAGGGGGTGCTTGAGATGAAATTGCTTGATAAAAGGGCGTACAGCATAATCTTGAATGCTGTTTTCCATTCGAAATCATTGTCAGTGCAGTTTTTAACTGCACCAGCGATGATTAATTTGTTTTGGGACAATTCTCCCTTCTTTGAGTTGGCGCGAATGTGGAGTTGGTATATATAAATTTGAGGGGTGGGGGGTGGGGGGTGGGCTTGCCTGTCTGCAAAAAAACAAGTTTTTCACCCTTTTGAATTTCAAGCATTTTTTACCATTTTTTGACATGTCAACTTTCAGGATTTGTATTTTATACTTTTGGTCCAATTCTGTAAGAATGGTAGTTTCCCAAAATGCCATTACAGTATTCACATAGGCCGGTGCTGCTGGAGACCCCATTGCTACCCCTTTTTTCTGCTTATAGAATACCCCATCAAACAGAAAAAAAATATTGTTTAATACTAATTCAATCAAACTGCACAAAACGTTGATGTTATTTTGTCCTAAGGAGGTGTTATTAAACAAAAACTGTCTCACCGCTTCCAACCCATTCTTGATGTGGTATGCTAGTAAATAGCGACACTACATCAACTGTTAGCATCAAGTGTCTACTACTGTCAAATTCAAAACCCTGTAGAAACTGCCTCAATTTGTCCAAAAAAATCCCAGGAATCCTTTAGATAAGAGGCCAGTTCCTGTACTAAAGGGTTTAAGACAGAATCTATTACTTAAGCAATACCCTCAATCACAGACTGTGGAGAAGACACTATCGGTCTGAACGGGGGCTTCACTAAATTTTTGTGAACTTTTGGGATTCCAAATAATACCCCTATTCTTGGTTTTTCTGTTAAACAAAAGTTGTACATGTTCAAATCCATTTCCTGATTCATCAAGGCATCATATAAAAAAGAATGTATACACTTGTAACTTTGCAAAATGTACCCAATATTAACCTGAACATATTCTTCAGTGTTACCCAAAAGTTGCAACATACCATGTTTGTACTGTTCAGTGTTCATAATAACAATATTCCCACCCTTGTCGTGTTTCATAAATCTTAAATCGTTAACATTTCTTAATTCATTTAAAGCCTTTTGTTCTGCAGGAGATAAATTATCAAACCGTTTCCTGTTTTTGTTATTTAAACATTCCTTCAAATCTTGTAGACATACTTGTTCAAACACATTAACAGTCTGATGTAAACTAGGAGTGAAACATGAAGGTTTAACAAAATTACTTAGGTCTTGTCTAACATGTTTAAACAAATACTGTAAATTGCTTAAAATTCACTACTGTTTTATTATATTCGGATCTTTTTGTTGGCACAAAATTAAACCCGTATTTCAGTACCTGGATTTGTTTGTCAGTTAACACGGCATCTGACAAATTGATAATGCTGAAATTCTCCATGTGGTCTATCACAGTTCATTGGTGGATGAATTGGAGCTTGTCTGGCCCCTCGTTCTCACTAATGTCCCTCTTGTGGTCTTGTTTTCTTTTTTTTGGTAAAAAAAACTTTCGGTCTAGCTTCATTAGCATTAACAACAGAATCCATGGATTTAACTGCTGTTTCATTGTTCACTGGGCCCTCTTCTACACTTACTTCATCGCTCTCTACTACCGAAGCAACCAGTTAATTTCTCCCAGAATTAAAAATTCTCATCATCATGGCAGATGGTTTGGATTGGCTATTCATCCTCGAACATTGGGCATAGGACCGAGACTTGTTAAAGGTGGACTGTGAATTCTTCCAAACATTACTTCCATGTGATGAACTTGCTGAGTTTTTATTCTTATTATTCTTTTGATACATAGGATCAAAAGATTCAAATGCTATATTATTCTTGTAAGCTGTAATGTCTCTCAACAGCTTGTTGTGCTTACGGGCTATCACTTCATTCTCATGTTGCTCAATGTCTTTTAGAACCTATTCGTAGGTTCTATTTTTAAAGTCCTTGGCTAATGCACTTACTTCCTCATCAGCCCTTGAGATTTCATCCTTTAGAGCCATCATTTTCTTAGAGTTATTATCCATTAACAATTTCAATAATTGCAAACCTGCATTGTTAAAATAACTAATCATCTCATCAAAAAGAAGATCAGTAGAAGTGATACCATTTGGGCATTTCAAAAATCTCAAGCCCTTCGGTACTATCGCCAGTTCAACACATCTTTCAAAGTATCTATTTTCAAGATCTAACAATCTATACTTTTTTAACAGCCTGCATAATTTCTCACATTTGTTATGATATTCCTCAGTCTTTACCTTGGTGGTTTTATAATCCGCTTTAATAAACGGATTGTATCTGTTGTCCAAAACAGAGTGAATACTATTATACTGTAATGGCCCTGGTTCATTTCCATTAGGAGTATTAGTCTCCGTTGATAGTTCTCTGGTGTTCAGGTCTATTACAGTCACTTGCTCATCCTCGGAGCTGTGGGATCTCTTGCCAGCTCCATTGTGCTTGGACATCAACATAGAGGCAATTAGAATCCGTGGCAGACCAGTCTCAATCATAGAAGGTGTAGAATGCACTGTAATATCCATTAATGGATTACTCTCAACTTCTGCCATCAAGTATCACGTAGAAAATCACCAACTAAGAAAATACGTGCAACCAAAGCCAGACTACAACAACAACAACAAAAAAAGGCAGAGGCTGTTGATGGTCAATGAAAGTTGAGTTTGCGTTTTTATTTTCAACTTTCATTAACCATCAAGAGCTTCTGCCTTTGAGAATAATACAACCTTTGAATCTTTTGATCCTATGTATCAAAAGAATAATAAGAATAAAAACTCAGCAAGTTTGTCACATGGAAGTAATGTCTGGAACAATTCACAGTCCACCTTTAATAATTCTCAGTCCTATGCCCAATGTTTGAGGATGAATAGCCAGTCCAAACCATCTGCCGTGATGATGAGATTTTTTAATTCTGGGAGAAATTAACTGGTTCCTTCGGTAGTAGAGAGCGATGAAGTAAGTGTAGAAGAGGGCCCAGTCAACAATGAAACAGCAGTTAAATCCATGGATTCTGTTGTTAAAGCTAATGGAGCTAGACCGAAAGTTTTTTTACCAAAAAAAGAAAACAAGACCATGAGGGGAAGATTAGTGAGAATGAGTGGGCAGACATCCACCGATGAACTGTGAGAGACCACATGGAGAATTTCAGCATTATCAATTTATCAGATGCCATGTTAACTGACAAACAAATCCAGGTACTGAAATACAGGTTTAATTTTGTGCCAACAAAAAGAGCCGAATATAATAAAACTGTAGTGGATTTTAAGCAATTTACTCACAAGTTAAATTTACAGTATTTGTTTAAACATGTTAGACAAGACCAGTAATTTTGTTAAACCTTTATGTTTCACTCCTAGTTTACATCAGACTGTTAATGTGTTTGAAAAAGTATGTCTACAAGATTTGAAGGAATGTTTAAATAACAAAAACAGGAAATGGTTTGATAATTTATCTCCTGCAGAATGAAAGGATTTAAATGAATTAAGAAATGTTAACAATTTAAGATTTATTTAAAGTGATAAGGGTGGGAATATTGTTATTATGAATATTGAACAGTACAAACATAGTATGTTGCAACTTTTGGGTAACACTGAAGAATATTTTCAGGTTAATATTAGGGAAATTTTGCAAAGTTACAAGTGTATACATTCTTTTTTATATGATGCCTTGATGAATCAGGAAATGGATTGGAACATGTAAAACTTTTTTTTAATAGAAAAACCAAGAATGGGGTATTATTTGGAATCCCGAAGGTTAGCAAAAATTTAGCGAATCCCCGTTCAGACCGATAGTGTCTTCTCCACAGTCTGTGACTGAGGGTATTGCTTTAGTAATAGTTTCTGTCTTAAACCCTTTAGTACAGGAACCGGCCTCTTATCT
Organism: Protopterus annectens; assembly: GCF_019279795.1. Classification (NCBI taxonomy): domain Eukaryota; kingdom Metazoa; phylum Chordata; order Ceratodontiformes; family Protopteridae; genus Protopterus; species Protopterus annectens. The sequence goes on from NC_056731.1 coordinate 379,485,911, forward strand.
AAAGGATTCCTTGGATTTTTTGGACAAACTGAGGTGGTTTCTACAGGGTTTTGAATTTGATAGTGTTAGACATTTGATGCTAACAGTTGACTTAGTGTCGCTGTTTACTAGCATACCACATCAAGAAGAGGTAGAAGCTGTGAGACAGTTTTTGTTTAATAACACCTCCTTAGGACAAAATAACATCAACTTTTTGTGCAGTTTGATTGAATTAGTATTAAACAATAATTTTTTTCTGTTTGATGGGGTATTCTATAAGCAGAAAAAAGGGATAGCAATGGGGTCTCCAGCAGCACCGGCCTATGCGAATACTGTAATGGCATTTTGGGAAACTACTGTTCTTACAGAATTGGACCAAAAGTATAAAATACATTATTATACTCGATTTGTGGATGATTTGTTTTTTATTTCAGAGGGGAATACTAATGATGTTGAGCATTTTATAGCTGACATCAATTACAAGTCTATGTTTTTGAAATCTGTAAAAGGAGCATGTGGCCATAGTGTTAGCTTTCTTGATGTTCTTTTGAAATGGGATGAAGGGAACAAATGGTTTAACAGTGGGATACACAGGAAAGAAACTTTTACTAATGGATATTTGTATCATAAGAGCAATCATCCATTTTTTATCAAGAAAAATATCCCAAAAGGGCAGTACATATGTTCAAGTCGTACAAGTGATACAGATTTATTAGAAGAGTTTGATATTACAACTAATATGTTTTTGATAAGAGGATATGACATTGAACCCGCAAAAGAAATAGTAGGTAGTACCCCCCTCCCCCCTTGACAAGGGAGCCCGCAGGATTTTTTGCAGGGGGGGTGCAAACCCAAGCCCCGCCCATGCAGCCCCACCCCCTCTGCTGCCCCGCCCACCCACGCAGCCATTCCAGTGTCCCATTACTTGGCTATTTCTTCCCATTTGTCATAGACACTGTTCAAATCTCTCAGTGTGCATACTGTTTTATGCTTTACTTCTACAATGATTACAGATATTTGGATTTCATTTACAACTTTTATAGCACAAACACTGATAGACAACATTTACTAAACCTAAACAAAACAATAGTCTTACAATGAAAACAGACTTGGCATTAAAACTTCTCTACCTTTGAAACCCACATTCGCTGAAACAACATTGAAACCCGCATTCAAAGAAAATACATCTGGCCAGTGGCAGGGTACGTTTACCTTTGGGCTGTTTTGAACTCATAGGCTCCTTGCACACATTTTTAGAACCATGGAAAAGTTATTTGATTCACCTTCCTGATTGTATTAATTATACTATATAATAATTGAATTGTATCCCTTGTATAATACAGCACCACTTGTTAGAGCGTGTTTTAAATTTATAGTTCAGAACATTTTTCCTTTAAACAATGAAACAAATCATATGAACCAATAATGAAAACCTTTCCAATTCAGAACATTTCAACCATAAAGGGCCACTCTACTCAAACTTCTGTCATACAATCCATCATTATCAATTGATATGCAGAATCTTTGCAGAAGTAAAAGTCATCTGAATAATTCCACATTAAAGATATCTGAAACCAGTGAAGAGGTTGTTGCTAGAAAACAACTTTATATTTCAGTGTTTAATCTACAAATTCAATGCCTGCTGCCCTTGAAGAATAAATTGCCTACATTGTATTAAAAAAATGGTAAGCTGGTATATTGCAATAGGGAATGGGTGGCAAGCTAAAAAACAAGTTCATAGTTATTAGGCATCTCATCCAAAGGAGGACATACTAAGGACTGTAGCACTCCACCTCCTTAAAATACAAATCTACATGTTGTGGGAGTAGAACCTATAGCCTTCTGTATCAAGATGCAAGTATGCTACCTGTTGTGCTGTTTTAAAAATTTTATACCACAACAGTGATAACATTTGCTAAACAAAACAGTTGCACATTTTAAGTAGGCTTAGCATGAGCAGCAGTACATTTCTCTTTCCTTGAAGCTCACAATTCCTTGAAAATGCACTTGAAAATAAAATCCACCTGCTAACTCTAACTAGGGCATTTCACTCTCTCTCTCACACACACACACACACACACACACACACACACACACACACACACACACACACACACACACACACACACACACACACACACCTCAAACTCTTAGTGCAAGAAATCTGGACAAAACCTAAAATAAATAGGAACAGATTATAAATATTGCTGTCATGAACTAAGAACATTGGTAGACTCTGCACCTGCTTCTGACAAAGTACCTTCTTGATGACACACAGGACAAATATATATCTGTGCAGTTATTCAAACCCAGATGACAGGTGCAGACCTCATCAATGACTTTTAATCAGGAGCCCACCTTTCCCTTTGTAGAAATGAAATATTTATTTTTAGCATGTGCACAATTAAGGAATCAATCTGAGAAAAATCCACATAAAAATAGCAAGATGTGAGATAGAAATCAGTCGACATATATATGGGTGCGTGGCAACATCTAAATATCTACAAAAATATCTAATGTACGAAATATCAACAGTTAAAAGCAATCTAAGCACAAAACATTAATAAAACCTAATCACATCTCAAACCAGTATTTGGCTGCACTCCTCCCCTGCTAATTATATACACCATCTTCGAAGTGGTGCAACAGTGAGGAAAGGCCATATACCATTTCCCTGGTGTAACTTCAATTTTATAGATATTTTTTCTTTAGATATTTTTAACTGTTGATATTTTGAACTTTAGATATTTTCTCAACATTTAAGCTGTTAATATCTAAACTTTCTACCTGTCACATCTTATAATACATTGTAATGTTTCAAGTTAATAAAAGAAGCAAGCTAATACAGTTCTTAGTTTATGCAACCCACCCACTCTGCATCATGCTGTACTCCCAGATCCCTTACTACATTTAGCTGCTACATCTGTTAGAAAATATATAATTAGAAACATAAAAGGCAGCAATTAATGAAATTTCTGTTTTGTCTACTTTGTACAATGCATGGTATTTTAGGGCAAACATAATTTTATGAAAATCCAGAGGAAGAGGTTCTCTTAAGATACAGACCAGCTCCCCAGTGCCCAGTAACTATGGTAACTAATACTTTGCGAGAAGCATTATATGATATTGCAGTGCAGAATATATCCCCATATCACCCCCCACATCTTATGCATCCTGTATTTCAGAGTGCATGGTGAACTTGGGAGTTAAGCAAGTTAACTCAACAGAAATCAGGAGATTACCTACTCAAATGCCCACAGTGGGGCTTTTATGGAAATGTGAGACTTTGCACTAGATATGGGTAATTACTATACTGGACTTTACTCAAAGTTGCATCTTTTTCTTCAGAAAATGTGTATTAATTCACATTCTCTTATTTTCTCAACATTTCAAGTCATTAGTGCTAATGGTTTAAATGTGTCAATGACTGCCCCTAATTCGTTGAGCACTATGCCATCAACAAATAATAAAATAAATAAGTAAATATCTGTAACAGAAAATACATGAATGGTCCAAGAGAAGTTTTACCTACAAGAAAAGCATTTTAAATTAGAACATATTTTGGTGAGAGCCCATGAGATGGTCCATATTACACTTCAACCAAAATGTTCGATTCTGTTCCCTAAATGGTAAGTGCACCACACCTGCAGGCAGGAGGTGGGGTGCTGATGAAGCCAGCAATAAAACACAGTTTTTCTGCTGCCTTTCACCACCATAAATGTATGAACACCAAACAAAACACACCTGTCTACGAGTACAGTGTTTTCTCCATAATGAAATAATGCCTCGTGGACTGGTCACATATGCTCAGTGACCTCCCCACCCAGCCTCTGGCTAAGTTCTCCCAAGATGACAACCACCACACTAAAATTTTAGAGGAAAAGTACCCCATCCATAAAACATGAAGGGAATACAGTTCCAAACCTGTATTGATTTCCCAGTAGTTGGTCAAGAAACACACAATGCTAAAAAAAAAAAAAATAACGAGTCATCCTAATCAACGAGATCATCTCTGACATTTTTAACACTACCAAAATTCCAAAGTGCCAGTTACGCTACATACGACGACTCTCTGTCATCAACAAATATTTAGCATCGTACCTGAATGACAGCAACAACAATGACAAAAAAATCCCCTAAGATCACTAAGTAGTTCTGGGCCAAAATTCAAACCAAGCGAAACTTCCTAATAATAAACCACCACCAAACTGGAAGCCACTTGGTCTTGGACTATACTAGACTGAGCGGTAGAATTTTAAAATCTAGGTAACAGGTCAATAAAGCTACAGCATTGGCATCAGAGCATGAATATAGCATTACAAATACATAAAGACAAAATGTATAAGTTACTTACAAATTATTATTTATAAGGAACCAGTCGATAGCAGCACAAATCCTTCAGTTCTTATTGCAGCACCTTCAAGTGTAAGTGTAGGAGAGGAAACGTTCCCCAATCAGAGTAGGGAAGCAGGATAACCACACACATCTTTAATAAATCTATTAGGCTGTGACCATGGTTGTAATTTAGTAGGTTTGATACATATTTGTTACTGCAGTCTGTAGATCTTAAATATTGCATGAAAATTTTACCTGTCAGCATCAGCAAGTAAAAATCCCAAGATCATTTGGCAAAATCTCCAAATCCCAAGTCAGTCCCCAAAATCCCAATATCTTGGCAAAACTCCCAAGGAGTGGGAGCACTGGCTGGCTACCACTACCAGGAACTCATGCGATCCTTTTTTTTTTCCCGCGCACTTTCGTGATTTAAATTACGTAGCGCGCGGCACATTGAGTCAGGTCTTGCAGCTGTAAAAGTGGGAGGGTGCTTCCCTCCTCCTCGTTCTATGGTTCTGGCACTTAAAAAATGGGATGCAAAGGGTGTTCTTAAACAAGAATGCCCTTTCTTTAAAAAAAAAAAAACAAAAAAAAAAAACTTTTTTTTTTTAAATTAAAATAAAATAAATTTCTCGGTCAGCCGATTCCAGGGGGGTGCAAGTGCATCCCCTTGCACCTGCCTACGGGCGCCCTTGCCCCTTGACCTTTTATACTTTTTTATATATTTTTACACTTTTATATATATTTATACTTTTATATTGTATGTATTAAGTTGCATGATGTAATATGCTGTTTCTATTGTTGAGCTGTTTTTAATTTTAAGCCTTTAAAATTTTTCACACTAGATATAAACCTTTTTATAGTAAGTATATGGCTTTAAGGATTAATTGGGCAGTTGATGGCAATGATAAGCTTGGTATAAATGCTGTGCTTTACTCTTCTTTGATTGTCTGATGAAGTGGCTGGTGCCACGAAAGCGCTCACCTCTTTTACTAATAAAGCTGTTATTCTACATAGCCGTGGCTGCTACCTCCTGCTTTGTTTTTTACTGTTCATATGACATTGAACATTTGAATATGTTGAGACAGGATATTTTGACAAAAAGATATTCCTTATATCCCCATATTTTTAGAATGCCTCTAGTAAACAACAAGGCTAGCAGTATTGATAATAATTTTAAAACATGAACGGTCTGTACCTTGGGTATGACTGTAGATTGTCCCCTCATTAGGAATATAATACAAAAAAATTGGAAGATATTGGAGGGTAATGTTGACTTGGTAAAAGTGATAGGGGCTAACCCTAATTATGTCTACAGAAATAATTATAATATTAAAAAATTATTGGAAAAGGATCAGATCAGAAGTCCCCATGAAGTATTGCATTCCACCAACAGACAGGGAATGTATAAATGTGGCCATTGCAATTTTTGTAGGTATGTTTTAGAAGGTCCTTACATTATGCTTGCTCACATGCAACACACTTTTAAGGTTCCAGGATATTCAACCTGTAGAACCATAGGGGTGGTATACATCAGTTTGTGTAGCAGATGTGAGGCATTTTATGTAGGAATGACCACACGCAGTTCAATGGAACGTATGAGGGAACATATTTACAGTATCAAGGTTAAAGATGAAAAAAAACGCCTTGTATAAACACTCAGTTGAGTGTAAGAAACATAAACATTTTTAATTTTCTATTTTGGAGGTAGTAGATGGTGATTTAAGGGGAGGTGATTTTAAAAATCACTTAGAGCAAAGGGAAACATTATGCCAGGTAAAACTGGAAGCTGATAAGAAACCTGGTCTGAACTAAACTATTAACATCAAATGTTTCTTGAAATATAGAAAATTAAAAGTGAGAAAGACTTGATGTGGCAGGTTTATGTTTACCTGTTATTCAGTGTTTTTATTATTTTAGTATCATGAAATTGGTTTTCTTTCTTTTTTAAATGTTTGTCTTTAAAATGTTGCACAGATTAAATTGGTTTTATGTGATTGTTAATTAGTTAGAGTGCTTATATATTGGAAGGGATGAGGTAGTGTTTTGTATGTATTCTGAAGAAGTCATTTCTGACAAAAGTGTGGAATAAATTCTGTGTATGCTAAAATTTGTGTTTTTATTTTCAACTTTCATTGACCATCAAAAGCCTTTGCCTTTTTTTGTTGTTATAGTCTTGCTTTGGTTGCACGCATTTTCTTAATTAAAGCAAATATACTGCTTCCTGATAGAATAAAATGTCATTATTCTGCAAGAAATAAAATATTTTACTCATTAGAAGTAACAATATTTGAAGAGAAAAACAAGGTACTGAATTCTACAGAAGAAATGGCGTGAAATACAACATCCCTTAAATGTAGAGTGAAATAAGTACTTGGAAAACTACTGTGAAAGTTAAAAAAATTAAAAACAAATGACATTTTTTCTGATGGCATTTTTGTTCTTCTTGATAGCAGACAAGAATTGACTGACCTTATGCTTATATATTATTTATTATAAAGAAGTATATTTAAGATATGAAGAAAATAATGCAAAAATATGAAAGGTAAAAAACATAGGTACAAATGTAAATATGAAAATATATTTGCAACATTGTACCTGATAAAACCAGAAAATGACATCTCAGTGTTGTGAAGCATTCTGAGATAGTTTCATATTTGTTCAGCGTATACGATTAATGAAGATAAAACATAGGCTATAGCTGTAATCTATGTACACATACATAAAGTGGCTCAGCAATACCCATATTTATAGGAACATGATAAAATAAATTATTTAGGAGTATGGCTTAAAAAGGATTCTGTTATAGAAGCTAAAGATGTGTGGGAAGAGACTGAACAAAAGATAATACTAAAAGTGAGAGACTGGAAGCTCTTGTCTATGGATATGGATAGCAAGATACAAGCAGTAAAATGTTTTTAGTCCATTTAGTTTTATACACTGGTCAGGTGCATTTTTATCAACCAGAGGATAAGTTGAGGATAGTAATTAAAAAAACAAAAAGAGAGGGGAAGAGAGCAAAAGTAAAGTGGGATAAGTTGATCCTTCCAATAGATCAAGGTGGTTAAGGATTATCTGAATCAAAGGGATATTTTAGAGCTACACAGTTAAGGCATGGGGCTGTAGAAGAGAACCTAAATTTTAAACAGTTTTGCAGGCACAACTGTTGTGAAGAACTGCATAGTTTCCAAACTGCTAAATTCTAAAATCAGCAAGTGTAGTAATGCCACTGACATCAGATGGCCAGCTGCCTTTTTAAGTTTAGCAGAAACAAAGCCTGACAACATCTCTGGATGCATAACAGGTGTTGCATTGCTTAGATAGGACAGCAAAACAGTCTATTGGGGTGGCTTGACCATAAAATGCTTTAGCTGTTAAAAGCTATCTGAAATATCATTCTTCATGCTAAAGGTAACCTTTTAGGAAACACATGAAGATTATAACTGTGGTTATGGTAACTTCCAAAAACATGTCCTATTGTAAGATGTATGTCTTATATAATTCCAATTGCTCAACACCTTTATTATGTACGGTACTAATCTGACTTTTCTTCCAAGTTTAAAGAGCATGACCTCCTAAAATGTGAATTATGAAAATGCAAATGACCTCATAACAGCAATCACAATACACAAATTTACACTTATAGTTTGTTTTTTAGGAACATTGTAATCCAAAGTGATTAACCATGAACTTTTCCATTCATTTCTTAACAATCAGTCGTCTTGGTATTGAAATTGGGACTTTTATGATGCAGCGTGAAAGCTGGTTCTTTCCATTATGTTACATTTGAAACATGTTAACATTATGTTACAGTATGCAGCAGTTTTACTTCATTTTATTTTATTTGTTAACCAAATAAGAGTCAGTAGGCCTAGATACCATGTTAGGGATTACCTGGAAGCACCTTTCTTGTTAGATGATTTGAATATTCCCGCAATATGCAAATGGAGACTAAGGAAATCAAACACAAGACTGCAGAATATAAACAACCTCATTAGCATCTCAAAGACTTATCTCTTTGTGCTATACTATCTGACCATAAAGTTCACAGTAGAAATGACAGACATTAGCTGTAAGAAAGAGTTGAATATCCACAATGGAATCCCTCCATTTATTGTAATGACATTTACACTTTTGTTGAATATAATTACTGCCCTTTCAGCATGGTCAATAAAATATTATTTATTAGTGACAAAAATTGTGATGTCTCTTGAAGTCTTTCATACAGCTAGGCTTTTGTTTGATATATAAGAAGTGAAATACTCACCTTTTGTGACAGACTAGAATCAGAAAAGAACACAAACTTTTGTTTTATAATTGTGATCACAGAGAACCAGACTTCTAGTACAGCGGCTTACTTGGAAAAATAGAATTGAATACTTCAGAGGTAACTATACCTGACTAATGACAGGGTTGGTTGCAAAGAGGAAAACATTAGCTAAAGTGTATTACATTTTATCAAGAGACCGAGCTGATGAATGCCGAGGATAGAACCTCAGGTTCAGCCAGCAACAGATGACCCCAGTATCAAAGACTTATCCATTTCACAAGGCAAAATAAAAAAAATAAATAATTGGAAAATCAATCATTAATGCTATAAAATATAGTTTGACCAAGGAGTTTGATAATTAACAATGTCTTAATAACAATAAATGATTATCATGCCACATTTGCTACCAATAATATATGGGCCCTCCTCTATATGAGCTTCCTGTATTCATACCTATACATGAACACTGTGTGCAGCCTTTAAATGGGAGTCACACCATGTGGCTAATAAATAGTCCATATATTCCAAGATTTATAAAAAAAAAAAAGTACGACAGGAGAAATATACTGTAGACAGCTGAGTACATATTGCAAGAGCTACGGAGATTAATTATAAGAATTACATGAGTTTGTTTCACCTGCAGGAAAACTATTAGTTTCAGTAATTTTCCTAGTGTACTAGCTGCTGTTCTCAATTTCTCAATGAGCACACCCGACTAACTCTGCTTAACTGGATCTCCTACCCCTTTGCAACTTCCTTGTGACAAGAAATACAAGAGTTTGTCTCACCTGCAGGGAAACTATTAGTTTCAGTAATCTTCCTGATGTACTAGCTGCTGTTCTCAGTTTCCCAATGAGCACACCCGACTAACCCTGCTTAACTGGATCTTCCACCTCTTTTCAGCTTCCTTGTGGCAAGAAATACAATAGTTTGTCTCACCTGCATGGAAACTATTAGTTTCAGTAATCTTCCTGGTGTACTAGGAAAGTTTCTGTAGTGAAACACTTTAGTGGTTATTTGACTAGTGGCAGGCTCACTAACTCAAACAAATAATGTTGGACTCCCCTACCCTTTCCCCTGAACTTTCTCCCTCCATTCTTCTCTCTTTTTAGCAAGTGCTAATACCAAGAGCTGCAAAACTGTATTGAACTAATAAAGCAACAGGTGTTAGGTTGCTATTACCTGCATATGTTTCTTACCTCAAATAACTGCCTACTCCAAACTGTTCCACTGTCTTGAGGCACACATTGCTAACTGATTGTTTCTACTGTGGTCTGGCAAGCTGCCTCAAGGTTTCTGCCCACTCTGTTCACCCTCGATTCATTTGGGCTCACTCCACACCCCTACCCTATCCCCATTCCCACGCACCCCCATATCAATTATCTTTGTACCTACCCATCTTAACCCCACCCTCCCTGATCCGCAACTTCCTGTACTCCCAACCAATCACATCCTACCCCTCTTAAAATAACCCCTCCCACCTCTCTACTCACCAGACCTAACTCCTCCCACCCTTACTCACTACTCTCATAACCCCTCCTCTACCTTACTATTATCATGCATCTTCCATATATCTAACATCTACCCCTTTCATATTGTCTTCACCCTCCAGTATGTTCCTCTCTTTCTTCTTATCCTTTCTTCTTCTTCTCCTAAACAACCTCACTTCCAGCTACACCCAGCTAAACTTACTCCTCTCTACTCCCACCTCCTCTCATAACACAATTGACACCAACAGCCACTACACCTCTCATTTCACCCTCACTCTTCTCCTGTACTGAATTCATTCTCCTCAAAATCAAACTGTCTCCAAACTTTCCCTCATTCCACAGAATTAAACAGAAATTTCACTCACCCTACCTCTATACATCACTTCTCTTCCTCCCACTAAACATCCTTCAACTCTCATGTGACCTTCACCTAAACTCTGGCCCACACTCTAACTCTTCAACTCCTACTAATACCAGACAAACACTTCAGCAGGTACCTAAACCTAGTCTCAAACATCTCTTCTTCTATTCAATCAACATCCAAAGCATTCTTAACAAGATAACTAAATTACACACCTGGATAGCTCAATACTCCCCCAACATACTTAGTCTCTCTGAAACATGGCTCAAAACACATAATGTAGAAAAAGAATCCCCCCGCCGATTACAACATTCTACACCTGGACAGAAGCACAAAATAGGTGGAGGCATTGCCATTATGTACACTCACCTCATATCCATATCTCCCCCAATTAACCCCCCTTCTTTCACCCAGGTGAACTCATTATTGGCAACTACAAACTTAACAATCATAAAACTTTAACCATAGTCACCATCTATATACCCCCTGGAGAGAACATACCCCTATTAGAACAAATCCTACAGTAGTTGGCTGACAATATACATAATGAAACAATAATGTTAGGTGATGTTAACATCAATTGGCTCACATCTCTAACTCTCCCACCACCAGCATAAACCTATACAGATACACCCAACGTATCTCTTCACCCACTTTTCTTCATAAACCTAGAAAGACCTGCTCTGTCTTGGATTCGATACTTGTCTCTAAACCTGACCTCTATCACCACCCTGAATCCCTATCAGACTCAATCAGTGACCACTCCCCTATACGTGTCCAAAGATTCTCTTCCCACCTTTCTAGACCTCATAAATTTAAAGAGTGTCGAATACTAACCAACTTCAACCCGGACACATTCAGTAATTCTCTTTCTGCTATTGACTGGTCATTCATCTTTTCTCTACCTCTAGATGAAGATGTCCTTCAATTTAACTCCATCTTTCTAAATATTCTGAATTCCCATGGCACTCCCAGAACTGTCAGAGTCAAATTTCTGTGTTCCCCATGGCTGTCCAACTCTACTTGGTCTCTTATCCATAACAGAGATTGCACCTGGAAACTCTGGACTAAGACCAAATCTCCCACGCACTACCAGCAATATATGGAACTCCACAATTTAACCAAAAAATACATAAACTCTGACAAAAAGAGCTACTACCCCTCACACCAAGATACTGAACCCAGGAACCCTAAAAATAATTGAAATACTTTCAACAAAATTCTCCACCCTGGAAATCCTTCAAATCCCAACCCTGCCCCAATAACACACCCCCTAGAAACTGCTTCAATTTTCAATTCATACTTCACAGATTCCATCAGCAAACGTATACAAACTGTCCACCCAACCAGCCCCACACTCCCTACCACCCCCTAAGTGCAAAACAGTCCTTTCTCACTAAAACCCATTCCAACCAGCTACATTAAAAAAATTCTTATCAAACTTAAGCCATGTTTTCCTACAGCTAACAGCCTGCTTCCTCTCTTCCTACAAACTGATGCTGACTCCATAGCATATCCTGTCTCCATCCTCATACACCACTCAATTAGTGAATACACCATTCTTGCCCTCTAGAAAAAGTTTCACACTATACCAAGCCACAAACGTGGAAATTCTATTGTGCTCTGTAGTTATCATCCTATTGCCATACTCTCTCCCCCTCCAAAATTCTTGAACACTGTGTTTATAAACAAATCTCAGCTTACCTTACTCGTGAAAACCTAATTCCCCTACTCAGCATGGCTTCTGCCCTCACCACAGTACCACTGCACTTATTTCCTTTGCTAACTTCATCTCCCTAGCTAGAAACAGTGATAAACTAGTGTCCTGCATCTTTTTAGATCTTTCCAAAGCTTTTGACATGGTCTCTTACCCAATCCTCCTTTCCAAACTCTCTCAACTCACTCTCTCCTCAGCAACTATCTCCTGGTTCAATAGCTACCTCACAAGCAGGCTGCCATCTGTAAAATGGCTCTCTGCTCTTTCTCCTTTTCTCCCCATCAAAATGGGCGTCCCTCAAGGCTGTATTTTAGGCCCTCTCCTTTTTAACATTTTACTAACCAACTTCACACATCCTGTCCTCAGTCTTCCCTCATACAATACGCAGATGACGCCACCATCATTTCTATGGCTGATAACCCCACTGATCTGCTAACCCTAACAGAAACATATTTCAACCTCACCAAAACATGACTTACTAAGAACCAACTCATACTAAACCCTAAAAAAAAAAAGTCTTCTCTTCCTCTCAAAATCCCTTTACCATTTTAAATCCTCATTCACCATCTCTTCCCTCAACAACACTATGATCATTGCTGAATCCCACACTAAACTGCTTGGAGTAATAGTGGACGATCAACTAAAATTTGACTTTCATGTACTTAACTGCATCAAGAAAACCCACCAAAAGTTTGGTTTACTCAATAGAAACAAAAGGTTCCTCACGCCCATCTCCAGGATCTCACTAGCCCAAACTTACCTTCTCCCCAACCTCTTTTACAGCTTTCAAATTTTAACCAATTTACAGTCCTCACTACTTTCTAAACTTGAAACCACCTATAACAAAGTTGCTAGATTTGCAGCCAATCTGCTCTCAAGATCACACCACTGTCTCACTCACCAGACACTCAGCTGGCTAGAGTTTTTTAACCAACTCTTAGTTACCCAACTTCTCATTATCCATACTATTTTGAACAATCCCTCATCTTGCCCTAGCATTTCCTTACTTGTCTCCCTCTATAAGCCCCCATGATCCCTCAGAAGCTCTGACAAATGTCTCTTACAAATTCTCAAACCTAAAAAATCTATTGGACAGAATCTCTACAGCTACGTCCCTGCCTTGTATGGAACAAGCTCCCCATGACCCTTAGAGACATTTCCCACATCCATGAATTCAAGAAAACTCTCAGAAGGTACCTTAATAGCACATGGATTTGCCTCTGCAATCATCCCACATGAACCCCCCCATTCTTTATCACTATCCTGTCTATTTCTCCCTTCCCTACTACCATAACCCACTTAACAACTATTTCTATATTGTACAATTACCCTCTGAAGACAATCCAATGTGCTATGTAAATTCATTCAAATGTTTTATTATATATTTCTTTGCTATTTTTTTCTTCAATGTTATAATGCCTCTTACTGTATTGTACTGTGGAGCTTTGTCTACATTTGCTTAACTGATTTATTGTATATTGTATTCAACTTCAATTTTTGTAAATTTTCTTGCTTATTTGTACTGTGGAGCTTTTCTCCCCGAGCCTCCATTGAAAAAGGGCTTTTGCTCAGATGGACTATCCCGGTTAACAAATGTCAAATAAATATAACTGCAGTACTGCTATGTAAACTGTAGAAACACCATAACTAGAGTATTGCAGATGATTGTGGGCCACTATTGAGTATTATTATGTATTGTCAGATGCAATGTGTTAGATAATTTGGGAGGTAGAAGTGGTTTGTAGGATTCTATTTATAAGTCTGGCATCAAGGGAAATGTGACCATGGCATACTGGCAGACTTGCATGTAAAATGGTACTATTGAGACAGAGGAGGTATTTTGACAGTATTTATTTGCATAGTACACTGACTTTGACACTGTATTTTTTGATCCCTCTTCTTGATGGGCAGTGGTTAAGACTAACATGGCAGAAGCACCTTGTAGTGACCATAGCAGTATTAACTAATGTCCATTACTTTCCGTCTGAAGTATATCTATATTACAGATTTGGTACCATCTATAAAGTTTGTAAATATCAATAAATATTGCATGCTACTAAACAACACATAGACCTATGGCACCATGATTTCTTTTGCTTTGGGAGATGCAACCCAGCAATAGACCTACATATATACAAACATACCAAGACAGGCATACACATGCACACATATGTTTTGTCCCCTTCCTGTCATGTTAATTGCCCAGCACCCCAGTGTCCCATGCCCACATTGGGTCTGCCAGTCAATCTCCTGTCTACCAGACTTCTTCCAGTCATGGATCCTAACAGCATCTTGAGGGCTTAGCTATCACTGCTTCTGTACGTGGAGTTTCGTCTAGGCCCTACCAGTTTCCCCCTCCCTTGTGATGATGTGGTTATGTCCAAGGGGTAGGCATGCAATGAGGATGTTGGGGCATATTGCCTCATCTCTATGGCAGCTCAACCTTGTCCACCCCTTGCTTCCTCATTTGACTATGCCTCCAACCCATGATGTCCCTAGCCACTGCCAGGGATCATTGCAGGAGACACCCATGTCACCTCCCTTCCCCCAGGATAGGCACACCCATCCTTCCCTGCAACTCCATCAGTTACCTGAGCTTGTAATCAAACCTGGGTCACCTGACTCATAGTTAGGACTCTATTCCTGTATACCACCGGAGTGGCTCTCACATATGCATATCTGTGTAGTGTTCTGTGCATGTATGTCTGTGTATGTGAGTGTAGCAATGATAGTATCCATGCTGACATATGTTGGTGGAAAAAATGATAAGCACAAGGACAAGCTGACATATATGCCACTCCTTATGTTCTCTATGTAACCATGTACATATCTGTGTGCGCTGTCAATAATAGTAATCCACAACAGAAATAGACCTGTGCATATTTGTAGTGCTGTGTGCCCTGTTATCATTGTTATGGCAGGGAGTATGGAGGTGAAACAATTTTCTCTGTCTGCTGCTACTCCTCAGACATAGTCATGGATGACTCATAAATACTTAAGCCTCCTTTTACATATCTGCTGAGTAGTATTAGTTTGCATAGTATTATAATAGAGGTATCTACTGAGGCTTTCACTGCCAACAGTGGGAAATCATTGTTGCCACTGGATAGTTATGTGTTTGTGTGCACTGTATACCATGATAGGATGCAATTTTACATCCTTTAAATAAAGCATCTATTTTGTACAGTGATTTCATTTGAGGGTGGTATATTGCACAGCAATGGTATACTAATCAGGACATTACCTTTTAGGGACAGTAGGAGCTGGGCTACTGATGCTAGTGTGGTACATCCACATTAATAACCCTATACATCTATGCCTCTTGTACTCACTGTCCATAGAAAACACAAGGGCAAATCATTTCCATACTTACTTTACACCCTGACTATTCCAGGTATCCATTACTGTATGTGGAATTAGCTTAGGTTTGTGAATTATATAGGGTTCTAGTATATGACGTTTACTGAATATCAGCCCCGTGGAATTGTAGACCACACATAATACAAGTCAGAATCAATAAAAAAGCATAACTATGATGCTGTAAGCAAATGAAACCTTAAGTACAATAAGTCTATAATAATCCAGTTCCCTAGCAGTGATGATGCCACCATTTTCATTGCTGATAATGCAATCGGTATAATAAACTGCCTAGTCACTATAAATATTCAGACAAAAGTGTGTTAGTCTCCTTTGGATATCATCTATGTTAAATTCATTAGTTACGAGATAAGCCCCGAACAAAAGAAATATCAAACGAATCACAAATATTCTTACAGCTTTACTGGCACTACTGAAAGCCATTCAAAGAAGCAGTTCAGCAACACAAGTACATACTTGGTGATGACCTGGGTTCGATTTAAAGGCCAATGGAGAATGCAGACCCCAGTACATTGGTCTCATAAACATTCATAACAACCTGGGCATCTAGGACTGTTTTGAATGTATTCAAAGATTTTGAATTTCTAATGACTGTGGCAACCTGTTTCACAATATTGGTATTACATGCAATACATATTTTTTTTGTTTGCTTGTTCTGAAAAAATAAATAATGTTTGTTTTTCATGCCTGAGTATTTTCAAACTCTTTATTTTTTAATTCCAGTAAGTATTATAATTGCAGTATTTAAAACATACACCAAGCACAGCTTACCTGTAACATAATGATAACTGAAGATATAAAGTTTCAGATATTGCAGCATTGTAACATATTTCATATCTCTACAAAAGCTGGAGACTTTTTGTAAATTTTCTTTCTACCTTTCCTGAAACCTTTAGTTTATGTTTATTGTGACAACTGAAAGGAACATTGCATTCTGGTGATGGATGAATTGGGGTCTTTTTAAGGCTAGTTACAGTACTAGACTCCTTGTTGACATTATTTTGAACAGTAAACCTACTTGTCAAAGTTCTGTATTTCAAAAGTGAATTACACATTGCCTGAAGGAAAATTTAAAATTCATAGCTCTTAAATCAGTCTAATTTCCCCTAAAATGGCACTAAGTATGATTCATGTTTCAAAACTGTAATGATCCAAAAATAAAAGTTGTCATTTTTGAACACTGAGACAGAACCCCTGTTGTATCCTTGTATAAATATGGTGTTATGAGGCCATGGCTTGTTCAATATCATTACCAAGCTTAGTACTGTCATCTGCATACTGAGAAAACCAGCACCTTGGTGTTATGGGTAATGAGGCAAACTGAGTAAAATAACATTTGTCCCAAAACTAGAACTTTGTAAAACATCTCTTTGACTGTCTGTCCACTCTAACAAATGACTTAGTAATATGACCCTTTGTCACATGTGGTTTAACAACATGCTAACTCATCTAATGAGATATGTATTTACTTGATGTGTTATTAAACCCTTTACAATGCTTGCTTGAGACAAGGAATCAGATGACTTAGTTAGGTCTAAGTATATAACAACTAGAGCAAGTCCCAGCTCTAGGGATCCATTAATAGGGTCATAAAAATCTACTAGGCTTATTAGTTCAATCCTCCCTTGTAGGAAGCCATGATGGTTTAAGTTAGTTTTCATAGATAGAATACATCTCCTCAAAATTACTAAACACCTTTCAAAACACTTTCTGATGATGGATGTGAGGCAATATTAAATCAATTCTCCTTCCTTTATAAATAGGAACTAGGTTAGGAAGTCATCATTCCCTAGGGACCATGTCCCACTGTAAAGGGCATTAAATAATGTAACTACTGGAGGTTTTAGTACATACTTTATCAACTGAATAAAGTACCCAGAAAAATTATCAGAGCTCATACTAGCAATTTCTTTGTCATATAAAATTATAAACATACTATTGTTTGTAAATAAATGGCCGAACTTTATCAGTGATGTCACAATTTAAATCTCTCAGTGTGAAGTTCATATTTCCAGCAATACTGGTAAAAATAAGAATTAAAAATATTAAGTACTTTAACCAGGTCACTTATCAAGTGTACCTTTGGCATCAGATTTTTTTTTTTGGGAACTAAATTTTTTTTATATAAAATCTTTTCTTAGTGTAATTACACAATGTGGTAAAGCACAAAAAGTGGACTTCATTGACACAAAAAAACTGTTTTATTCACGGTACAGGTAAGCGCTTTCGTCGGTTGCAATAATCCAACTTCTTCAGACCAAGTAATAAAACACACTTTAGCCTTATATATTGTCCATTAATGCTAAATTGAAGAATTAAACCTGTTAATTACGATTAATTAACTAATCATATTCATTGCCCTGAAAACTGATACAAACATTTAAATATTTCTCATAAAATGTAATACCATACATTAATAAAAACAATACCATGAATGCAAAAAATAAAATTAATATAACAAAAACATTTAAATGCCTTCAAATATTTAAAAACTAAAAAATCATGATAAGAACCCATGTTACCTAACTAACATTCTTATGATACTCAATATGTACAGAGGAGAATTATACCAGCCTTAGACAGGATTTAAACCAATATGGTCTTAACTCTAGGTATTAGTTAATAATCTCAAATCCCATTTAATATACTAAAGGTATCAATTATTAAACTAAAACATACATCATATATATAAATATATACATGTATAAATACATGCATTAAATAAGACCTTTTCTAACCTGTGGCTTTAATTTAAGCAGGCATTTAATAGATAAAAAATCATTGAGACCTGGCAATACATATGCTGACGTACGAACTAACCACATTAGTTTGAATTCTTCCAGTCTCAATTCCCACGGTCCCCCTCTCATGTCTCGTTCCACTTGCTGCAACACAATGAACTTAAATTGATGTGAAGGGTGTTCTAATACATGTCTAGCTAGTGCATTGGTAGTAATGCACTTATTAATACAGTAAACATGCTCATAAATTCTTTGCTTGATTTTCCTCTCTGTTTTTCCGTTATAGTACGCTTCGCATTGTTCACACAGAGCGCAATATACCACACCCTGGGAATCACAATTACATTTACCATGTATGGAATAACATTTATCTCTGATGTATACTTTATCTACTGTTTTAATGTGTTTACACTGAGGACATCTACTACATTTCATCATCCCAATGCCTCGTTTATTCAATTTCCTCTTTTTGTCAACCAGGCATTTGAGATTTGCACCTCTTTTGTATGTCATTATGGGTGGCTGACCTAGGTTTTTTATTAAGACTGTTGTCTTCATTGATAAACGTCCAATTTTTAGTTAAAATATGTCTAATGCTTATTGAGTCCAGAGAGTATGTAGTAAGGAATCTTATTTCCATTCCCATATTTTCCTCAACAATCCTAACCGGAATTGGTTCATTCCACAACTCATGTTCTAATTCATATCCCTTCTGTACAATGGGATGAAAATGACCTGTTAATCTTTTATTATTCACTTCATCAAATATCAGGTCTAAAAAACCTGACGGGTATCCTCTTTTCAAAAACATAGACTTCAATAAGGCACACTTGGTCAAAAAGTCATGATAGCTGGACACCAACCAAGCCGCCCTTTCTGCTTGCCCTTTTACCAGCAGTAGTATAATTAAGTTGTATTTGCTATTCATCTTTAGAATGTGTAGTGAAGGGTTAATGGTTCCATAGCCTGATGATGTCACAGCATTTTACACTGATTGGGTAACTCATTACCATATGGTGTTTTAAAAGAAGTGTTTAATTCATTTATTTTTTATGCATCTGAAGAAGTTTATCTAAATTAAGCGATAAGCACTTTATGCACTTTAATAAACAGTTTGTTTTACTCGTTTGCCACTCCTGAGCCGTTTTTGATTGAAGAATGTCATAGACCAAGTTGAGGCCTTGCGTGTGGGTTGTGCATGTGGAGTTTGACTTATGGGTATGCAGCAACTCCATCAAGGCTGGGTCTGAGATGGCCTTGTGTGCCAGACACAGGTCATCTCTGAGCAGTCTTTATGAAAGTGAGTAGAGGGACAGGGCTTTAAGCCTAGTTGTATAGGATAGGTGTTTGAGACCCTGGATTTTCCTGGTCAGGAACCTCTGGGGTCTCTCCAGCTGCTGCATGTGCTTGGCAAGGTCCATGCTGAAAGGAGCATTGTACTTGATAATGGGTCTGATAAGGGAAGAGTACAGGGATGTTATGACCTCCTTGTTCCTGGATGAAATAACCTTACTTATGAGGCGGGTCATGTAGAAAGCCTTCTGTACAATGGAGACAATGTGGCAGTCAAAAGTCAGGTTGCTATCAACCTGGGTGCCCAAGTCCCTCACGACTGATTGCGTGCTTAGTATGTAGTTATTAATATGATAATTAGTGGGGATGCCATTTTTCCCAAAAGGGGTAATGATGCATTTCTTGACATTCAATTTGAAGCCATGCTTCTGGCACCAGTCATTAGCTTGGGCAAGGCCCTCTTGTAGATGTTCACATCACTAGGGGAATTTAAGACAGTGCCCAGCTTGCAGTCATCTGCAAACTTGGTCAGTCACAGACCACTAGTTTTGGCTTGCACCTCAGAAAAGCATATCTCAAACAGTAGAGACCCCAAGGCTGATCCTTGTAGTACACCACTCATTATGGGTCTACTACTAGAGGTGGCCTCCCCTAGTTTGACTGAGTGGGTTCTATCAGTTAGCCAGTTAGCTACCCATCTGGTAATATATGGGTTGATGCCTAGCCAGGAGAGTTTATCTATTATGCCCGAGTGGGGAATAATGTTGAAGGCTTTGACTAGGTCAAGGTAGGTGGTGTGCACCATCTTCCTCTTGTCCATGGCTTTAGTGACTGTTTTGAAGAAGTCATCCAACTTTAACAGGCATGTTCTCCCTTTGCCAAAACCAAACTGTGTAAGGTCAAGCTTTTATAGGTTCATAGGTAGGTACTAGACTATCTGCCTGAGGGCATTTATAAGTCTAGCCAGAGTGTGTCGGCTTTTGCCTCCCCATTGATTAATTAACTGATCCTCTGTCAAGCAGAGCCAATAAAGTGGTCCCAGGGGTGTATTTTCTGTTACCCATCCAGTCGTCAAGGTTTCTCTTGAAGAGTGTTAGTGAAGGGATCTGCCTGATGTAATTTGGAATTTTGTTCCAAAATATGGGGAGTCTCTGTGACAAGAATCTATCCCTCCAGCATGTTCTATTTATTGTTGTCGTGAGCACATGGCTCACAGTGACTTGGATTTCTTTAGGTGGAGCATGTCCATCAATTCTGAGTTGGACATGGCTTTGTAAGTCAGGCAGAGATCACCTCTGAGTAAGCGATATGCCACTGAGTACAGCCGGAGTTTTTTCAGTCGGGCTGCATAGGACATATGTTTGAGACCAGTAATCCTCTTGGTGAGGTCCTTTTGTGGTCTTTCCAGCTGTTGGCAGTGTCTTGTGAGGTACATCCCAAATGGGGCATTGTACTCTATGATGGGTCAAATGAGTGAAGAGTAGAGGAGCACTATAACCTCTTTATTTCTAGATGTGAACCCTTTAGTAATTAGATGGGCCACATAGAAGGATTTCCTAACTACGTTGGCAATATGATTGTCAAAGGAGAGATTACTATCTACCAGGGTCCCCACATCTCTTATTACTTCTTCTGTATTAAGGGGGCTGCCACCTATGTGGTAATTCATGGGGGTTTTGTTTTTCCCAAACAGGATGACTATGCATTTTTTGGCATTTAGCTTGAGGCCATGACTTTGACACCAGGTGTCCGTCTCAGTAAGGCCCTTTTGGAGGATGTCCGCGTCAGCTGGAGAGTCAATTATGGCTCCCAGTTTGCAGTCATTGGCAAACTTGGTTAGCCACAGTTCTCCTGTGTTTGCCTGTACTTCTGAGAAGTATATGCTGAACAGTAGGGGTCCCAGGACCGAGCCTTATGGGACACCACTTGTGACTGGTTTAGAGTTGGACCTGGAGCCAGCTATTCTTACTATGTGAGTTGTGTCTGTGAGCCAGTTGGCAACCCATCTCATAACATAGGGGTTTATGTTCAGACTAGTGAGTTTTTCTGTAATACCCAAGTGGGGAATGGTGTTGAAAGCCTTGGTGAGGTCAAGGTAGGCTGTGTGAACCACCTTTCCCTCATCTATGGCCTTGGTGACTGTCTCAAAGAAGTCAACCAGGTTTAGTAGGCATGATCTACCCTCAACAAAGCCAAACTGGGTTGGATCAAGTGTTTGGAGGTTCCCAATGTCTTTGTTAAAGAGTCCCATGATGATGCGCTCCCTAGCCTTGCAGACCAGGCTAGTCAGGCTTATGGGGCGATAGTTACCAGGGTCAGTTGTGGCCCCTTCTTTGTGGAGAGGAATAACTGTTGCTGCACACCATTCTATGGGCACATAGCCTGTGGAGAGGCTGAGGTTGAACAGCGTGTTTAGGTGGGGAGGTTAGTTCGTTTTGTAGTTCATGCAAGACGCAGCCTGGGATGCCATCTGGTCCCATTGATGCTGTGTTTTTGGCTTTTGAAAGGGCTGTTTTCACCTGTGCGTCTGTGATTTTTGGGACACTACACTTTTCCGGTATTGTTGTGGGCCCTTTTGGAGGTGAGAGGGGGGTGAAGTTTGCACTGAATATATCTGCCGAGATGTTGGCAATATCAGTAGGTTCGGTATATTTTGTGCTATTATGCACTAGTTCAGTGCATATCTGCGAGTTGCCACTTAGATTCTTAACATAGCTAAAAAAGGCTTTGTGGTTATCTTTTGAATCCTTGGCTATTATTCTTTTGATGTTAACCTTGGATGATTTCATGAGGGACCTCAGTTTCTTACTGATACTGATCAGGGATGTCTTTCCATCTTGGAATTTGCTTTTTTTCTGAACTAGTTTCCTCCTTCTATTGTATAGCCTGTTTATTGCAGGGGTCCACCAAACTGGTTTCCTTCTCTTAGAGGAGTGAGTCTTGGTTTTGCTAGGGATGGCATGATCCATGCATCCTTGTAGGTGCTCATAGAGTGCATTTGTAAAGGTTTCTGCATCTTGGGCAGCATTATCCTTTAGCGTGGGGGCTGTGAAACGTACCACCTCTGTCTTAAGTAAGGTGAAGTTTGCTTTAGAAAAGTTTTTTACTGTTGTTTCCTTAGTTGGGGGTGATGGTGGGGTGTGGATATCCAGAGTGATTAGTTTATAGTCTGATCTAACCAGAGACGGGTTGACCTCCGGTGCGGAACACCTGTCGCCCATGTTGGTGATGACCAGGTCCAATATGTTTTCACCTCTGGTAGGGGAGTTTACCAGCTGATCCAGGGCGTTTGAGTTGATGAATTCCAAGAAGCGCTGGGCCTGGAAATTTGTACTTGAGTAGTTTTCTCAGTGAATGGTAGGGTAATTGAAATCACCCAATATCAGTGTGTTTGGACCTTCATGTTTTCCAGTGTCTCCAGAAAGGTGGATTGGTGGTCTTGGGTCATGGAGGGTGATCTGTAGCAGGCCACAGTTTGCATTGCAGATTTGACCGATCCGATGTTAGTTGCACATGGATGATAGCAGATGTAACATGCTGCGCCACTAACCTGGAGGTGTAGGTATCCTTTATGAATATGGATACACCCCCCCCCCATTTTGTGTTTCGTTTCTTGTTCTGTGGCTGAAACGTGTGGTATGAGTTGTAGCCAGGTAGTGCTGAGGTGCTCTCTGGAGCCTTGAGCAAGGTTTCAGTTACTGCACAGATGTCGACGTTCTCCATACTGAGGAGTGCTTCGAGTGCGTGCATTTTGAGATTTAAACTCCTGGCGTTGAGTAGTATAACCCTCAGTTTTTTGTTAATTGTGTTGTTTACGGAGGTGGGTTTGACTTTTGAGCCTTGCCTAAAAAAGGCACTATGGGGGCAGCAAGAGCCTTGGCCAGTATTCGAAAGCCTAGGGGTGACAGGTGCAAGCTGTCTCTTGCGAAGCATCGCGGCTTGTTGAGCATGTCGTCCCAGGCTGACAGACACTGGATACCCTTTGAATGACACCAGAAGCTTAGCCAATTGTTGAAATTGATCATTTTTTCTTTATACTGAGGTATCATTCTTGATGAGGGCAGGATGCTACTCAGGGTCAGGGTCATACCAGCCTGGGCTACATGATCAGAGAGTTCTTCCATGTCTCTTTTCATGTAGTCCAGGGAGGTACATCTCAGATCATTTACACCAACATGAACAATGACAGAGTCATATTTGTACTTGTTCTGGAGTGACCGGAGTGCTTGTGTTATGTGGTGGATTCTGGCTCCCGACAGGCAGCTAACAGTAACCTTCTGCTTGTCCAGCCTAGTGAGTGGGACATCAGTGTGCCTGCCTATAGAGTCACATATTACTAGTGTGTTAGGTATGTTATTTTGCCTTAAGGACTGTGCGGCACACTGATTTTGTGTTTTATGTGTTGTCAGGTTTGTCACGTTAAGTGCAGGTTGTTTTGGTGTCTGCTCTGGAGGTCTCTGATGCTTTTGCAGGTCTTTATTTAGAGCTTCCAAGTATGATTTTGTGTATTTATGTGTACTTTTTGTCAGTGCTGTTTTAGTAGGTCTGTGTGCGGCTGGAGTTGTGGTGTAAGTGTTAACCTTCTCCTCTTGACTATCTGTTCCAGTCTTGGGTGGAGACAACTTAGCTTCCAGTTTGGCTGTATAATTGCATCTCTTGCATATGTTAGTGCTTTGTGGTAGGAGGAGAGGGTTATCTGTCTACATAAGGCAGTTATAACATTGCCTCAGGATACCCAAATTCTGGACTGGAGAGTGCACCTGAAGTTGCCCTTTGGTCATGCCTGAATAGTAGGTTGAGCTGCTTAGTCGCTTGGTTGGTGAGGGGTGAATAAAGAGCCTTGCCCTGCTGGGCAATCAGTGTCAGGGTATTAATTAGGTCTGAGCAAGTGCTGGGCTGTAAGATGCTTTTTGAGTGCTTAGGTTGAGAGTTAGACTAGTTTCAAGGGAAAAATTGAAGAGGATACTTAGTGGAACCGGGAATAATTTAACCGTAGCTAACCGGCACTGCCCAGTGTGCAAAACCGTGCAAATGCGGTTTTTATAGTAGGGAAATGAAAGAGATAGAAATTAGCCCAAAATGGCCAATAAACTACTAACTTCTGGGCTGGAACCACTCGTCCAGGGACAGATAGGTTGCTCAAAGCTCCCCTCTCTCACAGGTGAACAGAGAAACTTCCTTCTATCCAAGTAAGGTATGGGCAACTTAGAAACTAGTATCACAGCCCTAAATTTAGCACTAGCCTGAAAACAGGACTATATTAGCTTAGAAAGGTGGGAAACAAGAATTTTTTTTTTGTTTTTTTTTTTGTTTTCTTTTGAAAAGATAAGGCAAAAAAAGTAAAAAAAATGCACTTAAAACAGCTTTAAACGACTACAGACGATCAGAAAAGGCTATTGCACTTTAGTGTGTAGCCTACAACAGTTAAACAAATTATTTAAACAAAAAACAACTTTTTAAAAGTGCAGGCAGTGAAATAAGTACAATATGTGAAAAAAACATGCTTTTAAATCACAACAAATGCTAGAAAATCTGGGTTTAGGCAGAAAACAGTTAAGTACAGCAAGAAAGTACAGAAAACTGATACTTAATCACTCCAAAGTCTCTCTCCTAAGCTAAAAGGCTTATATCACTTTAAGGCTTTCTAGTGCTACCAGTAGGTTAGTTACAGGAAAGATGGGAAACAAGTGCAGATGTGGTCTTTTAAACCAGAAAGTTGAAAGAGACGGACAAACTGTCCAAATGGTCAATAAACTACAATTTCTGGGCCAAGAACCTCTCCTCTCATGGTAGACAGGCTACCTAGTACTTACCACTCCCACTGATAAGCTAGAAGGCTTTCCTCCAACACAGAAAGGCTTGCGGGGCTCAGAAGCCTACCAACAGTCCTGGATACAGCAACTCTGTATCTAGACTAGGTTAGTTACAGAAAAGGTGGGAAACAAGTGCAAGTGCAGCTTTTAAACCCGAACGTTGAAAGAGATGGAAAATACTGCCCAAACGTCCAATGGCTACAATTTCTGGGCCAGGAACCACTCCTCTTGTGGCAGATAGACTACTTAATGCTTACCACTCCCACTGATAAACTAGAAGGCTTCCCTCCAACACAGAAAGGCTTGGGGGGCTCAGAAGCTTACAAACAGTCCAGGAATACAGCAAATCTGTACCTGGACTAGACTAGTTACAGGAAAGGCAGGGAACAAGTACAAATGTAGGCTTTTAAGACAGCAAGTTGAAAGAGATGGAAAACTGCCCAAACGGCCAAATAAACTACAGTTTCTGGGCCAAACTCACTCTTCCCGTGGATTTTGGAGGTTGCCTATGTCCTTGTTTATAAAGTCTATGATAATGTGTTCCATGGCCTTGCAGATCAGGTGCGTTATGCTGATGGGCCTATAATTGCCTGTGTTAGTGGACGCTCTACCTTTGTGTAGAGGGATGACAGGGGCTGTCCGACATTTGGCTGGGAGAAAACCAGTGCTCAGGCTTTGGTTGAATATGGTGCCTAATGGAGCTAAGAGCTAGTGCCTGAGTTCCTGTAGGACATAGCCAAGGATGTTCTCAGGTCTCATGGAGACTGTAATTTTTGCCATTGAGAAAGGTTATAAAGACCTGCTCCCTGGTGATGAGGGGAGGGGGGCAGGTGCTAGGGATGTTCTGGTTTGCTGATGGGAGGGACGGGGGTGTAGTTTTCACCTTCATCTTCAGAGGCTACAGACTTTTCAGTGGCTTTTAAATTCAGACATTATCTCCAGTCTGTAAATTTTGTATCTTTCTGCTGTTTCTGTCACAGTAGTACTTCTGTCTCTGCTTGTTACTTTCTAGTACTTCCTTTAATTTGTGTTTCACTAATTCTCACTTATCACTTATATGGTTAAGTAATTAATCTGTTCTCTACCTTCTGTCTTCCAACAGCCAAGCAGGTGAGAGACTTACTCCCTATAACAGAACATTCCTTCAGTCCCAAATTATTACAGAACAATTCTAAGAGCTTCACTATTGCTCTTTTTTATTATATTCTTCAGTGTTTGAATATTTCTCCCCAGTTATTCATTGGATTGCAGATAGTATGGTCTGGATGTTACACAAGTATAAAACTGTTTATATCCCGAATTTTAAATTGCAGACCACTTTCAGCCATTAAAACATCAGGTATCCCTTTTTTTGAGAATATAGATTTAAAGCACTATTCACCCTTGTATCAGTCAGTTTGGTGGATTTCAGGGAACCTGGAATAATAGTTCATATAGATGAGATATATGGTTTCACTGAACTGGAACAAATCAGTGAAAATTCAGATCCCTGGAATGTCTTCCACTGGTTATGGTACCATCTGTTCCCTTTATATTGCTATGATATGCACTACAGATGTTACATCTCTGTACTAGACAGTTAAAACATTATCTATTGTTCTTTCCTTATACGTTTCTACTCCTGAATTCACTTTATGTGTATTCTCAAGCATTTGTTTTTTCATTTAATTGGAAGGTATTACTTTAGCAGATTTGTGCATTAAAAATTAGGCAAGTTATTTCTTCCTTGTAAAAAAAAGATTGAATTCCATACTGATGACATTTGCACAGTTAATCTTTTCCTTATGACGTCCTTCAGTTGCTGCATCTCTAAGTCAGGATCATTACATCTCTAAAATTCTTTTATATTTTTTTCTTCTGTCATTGGTAACTGCAGAATTACTCAAAAAATCTCTAGCTCTTTTTTAAGTGGCCTTTCATACTTCTCTAGTAGGTATGCTGTACTAAACATAGGTGCTGTGTGTGGCTCCTTGTTATGTCTACATCCCCCTTTCATATCATACTTCTGTAGGTGAAGTAAGATCCATTGCAGTCCTGGAAGTGTCTTTTACAATAAATTTCTTAGTATTAATACAGACGTTGTTGACATTTCTGTTCATAGGTTTATAGGTCGGTACTAGGCTATCTGCCCAAAGACATTTATAAGCCTAGCCAGAATGTGTTGGCTTTCACCACCCCCTTAGATTAGTTCCCTGTGCCTCTGTCCAGCAGAGCCACTGAAGTGATCCCCGGGGTAAACTTTCTGTTTCCCATCCACTCATCAAGGGTTTCTCTTGAAGAGTATTAGTGAGGGGATCTGCCTAATGTAAATTGGAATCTTGTTCCAAAGCATGGGAAGTCTCAGGGACAGGAATATATCCCTCCAGCACGTCCTATTTATTGTTGTGGTGAGGTTTAGATCCCTACAGCATGTGACTCGAGGGGATATAGTTTTCTTTAGGTGGAGCATGTCCATCAGTTCTGGGTTGGACATGGCCTTGTATGTCAGGCAGAGATCACCTCTGAGTAGGCGGTATGCAACCGAGTACAGCTGGAGTTTCTTCAGTCGAGCTGCATAGGGCATCTAGTTTGAGGCCAGTGATCCTCTTGGTGAGGTACTTCTGTGGTCTTTCCAGCTGTTGCAGGTGTCTTGTAAGGTACATCCCAAATGGGACATTGTACTCTATGATGGGTCTGATGAGTGATGCATAGAGGGGCTCAGTGACCTCTTTCGATCTGGATGCAAACCTTTTTGTGATTAGGTGGGCCACATAGAAGGATTTCCTAACCACTTTGGCAATGTGATTATCAAAGGAGAGATTAATATCTACTTGGGTCCTCAGATCCCTTATTATGTCTTCCATATTTAGGGGACTACCACCTATGTAGTAGTTTGTGGGTACTTTGTTTTTTCCAAAGGGGATGATTATGCACTTTTTTGCATTTAGCTTGAGGCCATGATTTTGACACCAGGTATCCGTCTCAATGAGACCTTTTGAAGGATGTCTGTGTCAGCCAGAGAGTCAGTTATAGCTCCTAGTTTGCAGTCGTCTGCAAACTTGGTCAGCCATAGTCCTCCTGTGCTTGCCTGTACCTCTGAGAAATATCTGGTGTAGCATTGTTCAATAAAAAATAAAAACACCAGACTTGTGAAAGAATACCTGAACTCATTTATTAAAATAGTTAAATACTTTTGCCTTCATAAAAGTTTTAAAGACTTCTTCAGAACAGTTGCAATAGGTTTGGGATTTTTATTTTTAACTTTCTCAGTACACTTTGCAGTTTTCAGGGGGGGGTGGTTGTCATCCACTTCCACCTAAACTTCTTTACCATGTGCATATCCAAGGAAAGCTGCACATCTGTGCACTATTGATAGCAATTCTTTTTTCTAATTGAGCATCTCTCTTTGTGCATTTGTAAATATTCATGACTCATAGGCAACACACTTATTCTTTAGGACTGGACCTCCAAATACTATTCTAGCTGGAACCCACTTGCATCACCACTGCATTCATATTATATTGCTATAATGCAGGATTATCTACATCTAGCTTCTTAAACCTGTATCTTGTTCCTAGCTCTAATACCAGAATAGTGCTAACAAGATTCTTAGCCAGTTACTGCAAAGGATTAAGACAAGGAGGTCAGTTCCTCACTCTCTTTGTGCCTATTGTATAAGTTAGTTAACCAGAGGGTGCCCTAGGATTAACCCTGAAATGAGATACTTGTGTCCAGTGAGCCTACCTCATTAACAAATAAAAAAAAACTATATTTTAGGCTTGCACTCTTAGTACACATTTTCTGTTGAAATCAGTTCATCAGTACTATCAGTCTGTCATCATGCTATTCACATGTGTGATCCACACTAGTAGATCATTAGTTTTATTAACACAGTCCAACCATTTCACTTGCTTGTGCAAAAGCTATTAGAAATACCTCAGATGTGGATGAAATACCAAAATGACATTTAAGAAATCAGCACCTTCCTACTGGCATATTAAATGTAAATATTTTAGAGATTGTTTTGTCTCGATTTATTACCCAGAAACTCTGATCTGCATCTAGTATCAGACAAAAGTTGGAATTTGACATTCTTAAGATTAGTTCTTTAACACTAAGTGGTAATAAAAACACATATATTGTGGGTAAATAGAAATGCATGTCTTCACACGAGTGACCATGCTATTCATCTATTTCATTAGATGTAGTTTTCCTTAATGATAGTTAGGTCTACACTTTTTTCAGTTTCTCATTCTGATTTATTTTTGAAATCTTCTTGAACTTTACTCGGAGTGTAAATCACTGGAACTGCTATGCTCCTGTGATGATGTGACTTATTCTGTATAGTGAGAATTCCTTTTCCATTCATGTCTTCCTACAAGTCACACAGCCCAAACTATTCAGAGAATTTATTTCCATAAATGTTGTTGTTGTTGTGTCTTTTCAACTTTTCCCAGTTAGGGGTCACCACAGTGGAACTCCGGTCCGCTAATGATTGGCAGTAGATTTTTACGTGCCAAGTTGCCAGCCCTGATGCACAACCTTCAATGAAGGTACGGCCATTCATGCATGTCGCCACACAGAAGACACTCTAGCTGAGAATCGAACAGGACAAAGTCTTATTGTGAGGCGACAATGCTACCGTAAGCACCACCAAATGGATTCCAAGTTTTGTACTCACATTTCAACAATTTTTAGTTTAACAGAGGCATCCAGTCACCAGACTGTGAAAAATGTGTATAAACACAGCTCCTTTTCTCTTGCTCTCTCTTTCTTTGTTTTCAGAGCCATCTCTCCACAACTGTTTAAAAGTATTTTCTGATTAGATGCTATATTCTCTACACCTGTATCTAGTTTAAATTCTGCAGTCTGTCCATTAATTGATAGTACTTCTTTCAAATAGTCTGACTTAATATCTTTAATATATTTTGAAGCTTCATAGGAGCAAGCAAGTTCACAATGTGATTCACTACAATGTTAATTCAAATCATTTCACTTGTACAGTACCAGAGAGATCTGTTTGTTGGTACTATTCCTTTTTTATACTTTTGTTCAGCAAGAAGCAAATTTATTTGAGCACGCTATTTTTAAACATCATAGGAAATGTCATGTTCTAAAATAATTGATTAAATGTAGATCATGACATGCAGTCAGTCATCCATTTGCATTCACTTATGGCTCTTTTTTTGTATTCCTTAATTTTACAATACAACCTACCTTTGCTTCTCATTTTATTTTTTCCCTGTTGAATTGACATCCCAACCCCATCTACAAAAATGGGAAAAAGGAGTTGTGGATGGATGAATGGACAGATTTGTTTCACATTATTTTAGATGCAGACACTGTGTCAATTTATCCATTAATTGTGTAATAGTAATGTTACTTGCTTTGCACACATCCACAGATTTGGATATTGTTTATAGGATTTCACTTAAAAAGCTTACCACTTGTTTCAGCATTTCATATATAACAGATAATTTTGTTTCTTATTAGAGGATTATGCAGTTCACCAATGTTCATTTTGTTCTTCAGATCAGTAAAATGAGCAAGAATAGCCTTTGCATGGTTTTCTGCTGCTGTAAAGAAAGAATGTCTAGCAAGTTTCATATTCTTTCTGGGTTTCCAATAATTATTGACTTTTTTGTAGTACTATTATTGTATCTGTTTATTCTTTAAGAAAAGTAAAAGTGCTAATGCCTCTCACTACTTTTCCTCTAGCAGCATACAGGAATATACAACACTCAACAACTTCAGACTTTTCTGCTATTCCATCAAATTCCATGATCTAAAACTTCCATTTTTTGGCCAAATTCCCTTGTAATGGAACATATTGATGTCTGCAGCTGAGCCATATCTCTACTGAGAATTATTCTTCTGTAGTTCCAAATGTGGCAGTTCTAAAAAGGAAGTATGTTTATTCACTTCAGTAGATATTGTAGGAGATATTTTATATCAGGAGACTTAATTAAAGACAGAAAGAAACAGAAATATGGTCTAAAATCTGTAAGATGTATATTTCAAAAGATCTGTAAAGAACTTCTGTGCATCACATGAAATAAAAATCACTCCAGCTAGCTGATTAACTTTAAAGCTGTATACCCATATCAGCTCTAAACCTTTATTATAGCCATTAAGTGTCTCATTTTATAAATATAACATAAATGCAAATATATTATATGCTGATGACATGGTCATGTGGACACCTGATTACTCTGTCCTCTGATATGACAAATTATACAATGAACAGTAATTTGTCACAAATGTATGCTGACTGGACAGATGAATTAGCAGGCTTGTTGTAAATCTGGCATTATGAATGAGAATAACTCTGAGCAGCTGTGGCTATTAAAATAAATAGCTACAGTTGCCATATTACATACCCCATTAAGCTAGAAAACAAATTCAGCTATCAAATAGGTGAGAGACATGTTTCTACCACCCCTAAAGGCAAAGAAAAAAAAAATACCAAGCAAGTCTCAAGATATTAAAATAAAAAAAAAGGTCTAACTCCCTACGCCCAACAAAAGTCTGCAAGCATCCTCACATAATCAATAGGATGCATGGGCATGCCTGACTTCTAAAAAGATAAAAGTGATATAAACGATATTCAATCATGTGTACTGTGTAGGGTCAGCATATACATGTCCTCCATATGAGTAGCAGGAAGATAGCCCCAGTCATAGGAATTGGCAGAGAAACAGCAAGAAGTTTAAAAAAATGAAGACTATTTCTTTTTGTATTAATTAATGATATTTCATAATATCAATAATCTACTTGTGGGTAATGCTGCTTTACCCATTGGCAGCTTATTGTTTTCTCTGACATTCTAATGAATCACTCCAAGATAAGCATGGCATTACCAACACTTAGATTAGGATTATGGCTAAGGACTAACACCAGACCTGTCATAGATCTGCAGTTTATTGCAGAGAATGGGTCTATCCAAAAGACAAAAAAAAGACTATCCATTAATAAATTCTGTTTTACCATAAAGAGACTAGATGATTACTCCATGGAATCACAATAATTCCATAAATACCTCTTAATGTACCTATTAATGTGACCCTCCACTAAAATTCATGTTCACTAATATTCTTTAGATACTTTGACAATACAGTTAAAAATGTACTAGTTATCTGACTTCTTACCTATACAGATCCAATGAACACTTATTCATTTATCTGCTGTTGACTGGGTTAGTCCCACAAGACTAGTAGCATCTTTTTAAGGTTGACCTGAGGTGGTATTTATACTACTAGGGGAAACTTGCTAAGGGCACCAGGGAACTTCACCTACTCATAGTTTTGGAGCCAGCAAGTGAGCATGCACATCCTTTTCCTAGCAAAGTGGCAGGTGGAAGGATGGTGCACGATGTGCAGAAGATGACTGCAAAACTGTTTTGACCTGCATTGAATCTCACTAGAATGTGAGAAAATAAGTTATGTTCTTACTATAGTGTTCCACCTATAACAAGCTTGTGCCAGCCAAAAAACTCTCGACCTAAGCTTACCCATAGTGCCCCTCTCTCTATCACCTCAAATTGAATTTGCCCGTAACAAAGAAACTGGAAGCATTGCCTGAGCCAATTCCCTGTCACGAGGCTAGGACGAAAACTGCACCTCCAGGAGTCTTTTGGAGGGGATAGGAGGGTGAGATGTCATGAATGAATGAAGATCAAAAACACAGATGGAACGTTGTGGTAAGAATGTGATAACCTCTGGTAATTATCGTCTGCACCCAATAATCTGTCGTTATGGATTGCCAGGCAAGGTGGTACAGAAAAAATCATCCCCCAACTGCTACCAGAGGTAAGCAATTAGGCCGCTCTTTAGGAGCACTGATAGGTCTGTCCAGAAAGAGTCTCCAAATCCCTGATTACACAGACCCCCCTCTGCCTCTGGAGGGTCATCTTCCTGATGAGTTCCCACTTCTGCCCCAGGGGGAAAACTCACCACGTGTGTCATGGAAAGTACCCTGGGATTTCCTGTACCACATCTTTCCACTCTTCTGACACCTGAAGTAGGATTGCTGGGGAGTGGAAAAATGCACACCCATGGCAGACAGGGTCTTGCCATCCTTTTCACACCTGGCTAATGTGTCTTTTACCTTTGGGCCAAAAAGAGAAGAAGCATCAATGGAAGCATTGACAAAGGAAGACTTAAAAGGATCCACAAAATCACACAGGCACATCCAGGGATGACGTCTCATGACAATGCCTGCACCTGCTGCTCTAGCCACCCCTTCAATAGTATGAGAAATCAACCACATGGATGAATTAGATATGGATTCCAGGGTGGCAAGCTATGAGGCAACTTTGTCATGTACCTCATCAGATATTGCTCCTGCTAGGTTTCATGAAATTTCCATGATCAGGTCTCTCTGGAGACAGGTAAAATGTACCAAGTAATTCAAGGACTGAATGGCAAAGGTCAATGATGCATACACCTGCTTCCCTAATCTGTCCATTGTTTGAGACTCCCTGTTTAGAGGATGGACAGCAGGACTCTCCTTGGCGAGTTCTTTTCTAGTGGCTGTTGCCACCACCACAGAGTCTACTGCTATGCTTTTGGACCAATGGAGGTGATCCTGCGGAGCAGACAGAATTTTGTCTAGTCTTCATGGGATAGGCTCAATGGTGTCTGGATTCTTCCAGGTGCACTGCACAATGAGCTGAATTAGATCATCTGCAGGCAGGGTCACCCAGGAAGTAAAGGGTTGAGCACACAAAGACTGCGAGAATACAGACTCCTCAGAGGAAAGTTTGGAGGGCTTCCAGTCTCCCCACTGCTTCAAGATTTCTAGTATGTCTCCAAAGGAGACATCATTGTGGGGGGACCGTGGGGACCCTTCCCCCTTATCATAGTCTGTATCTTCAGTAAAGGATTCTTCAGGGGAATCCACATGCTTCCTGTTGCATGATCTCTTATAGGGTACTTCTTCAGTGAGTGCATCTGAAGAGGACTCCGAAGAAAGGGTGCCCTGTGGTAGGGTATCTTGAGGATCCCATGATTGATGTCCCAGAGTAGTGGACGGTGTCATCTGTGGTTTAGAGGACATGTATATGTGGCATTCTGGCACAGAAGGAACCAGCTGTGAGGCTGCTGAGGCAAGTGCCCTCTCCATCACCTGGAAAGCAGGCCTGCCCAAAGAGGGATGGGAGCCTGGAACTGAGAAAAACAACCTCAGGACCGGGGTCACACATTTGCTCTGATGAGCCCATCCCCAGGGAAGGAGCAATGACAGGACTTGGAGCTGTCAAAACAACCGGAACTGTAGTAGACCACACTGTAGAAACAATAGGTGCTATACGAGGGGTCAAGGTGCCGACAGATCAGTCAAAATCCCGAGGATGGGTCATCTCTGACTGAGTCGAGGACTATAGGGTGGGCTCCAGATCCATGGTAAGATCTACCAATGGAACTGAAGAAGCTGGAACCAGGATAGGTGTAGGCATTGAGGTCTCCAATACCTGCAAGGAGGTCGAAGGAGGAATATATGTCAGAGACTGTGGAGAAAATTCCATGGCTGCGGGTGGGAGGGAGGATTTAGAAGGAGATGGAATTCCTCTGGCTGCCAGGAGCTGATCCACGAGTCTCACTATGTCAAGTTCCAAAAGGCTCCTGGAGGAGCGGGTTGACATCCCTGACAGAGAATCAGGGCATTCAAGAAAATTACTCAATTGTTGTCTGAAAAAGGGATCTACCGATGGGAAATATCGGGTTTGAGGTAAGATTTCACCCTTCGGCACCATGGTCAAAGGACCAGTAGGTTGTGTAGGAGGGGGAGTAGTGACCTGAATTGGGGAGACTATTTTTGGTGCCAAGAAGGGCATTGGTATCATAGTAATGGTTGGTACCGTAGGTGTTGAAGTCTTTGTCAGTTCTGTAATAGAGGACAGGGCCATAGAAGAAGTTTGAGGCTATGGTGCCGAAATTGTAGAAGTCAATTTTGGATGTTTTGCTTTTGGTTCCATGGGGGACTTAACAGATTTAGGCTCACTGGTATGAAGAGAGGAAGGTACAGACTAACTCCTCTTTTTATATTCCTTTTTAGGAGGGGTTGAGCCCTCCACCTCAGATAAAGCCTCCGAGAAAGGCATTTTCAAGAGACCTTTCAGTATCAATTTATTCTTTCTCTCAGTCAAAGTGTGGGCACTAAAGCCCTTACATAGGTTGCATCGGGGTTGAACTTTCAGTCAAAGTGCGGGCACTAAAGCCCTTACATAGGCCACAGGGGGGGTTGAACTTTCAAATGCGGTACCCAAAGATAATAAACACAGGACAAATGTCTGTCGGAATTTGGCATTTTCCTGCCACACTTATCTTCTTCTTCTTCTTCTTTTGGTTGCTCCCATTAGGGTTACCACAGCAGATCATCTGTTTCCATTTCTTCCTGTCCTCTGCATCCTGCTCTGTCACACCAACCACCTGCATGTCCTTTCTCACCACATCCATAAACCTTATCTTAGGCCTTCCTCTTTTCCGGTTACCTGGCAACTTCATCCTTAGCATCTTTTTCCCAATATACCCAGCATCCCTCCTCAGCAAATGTCCAAACCAAAGTAATCTTGCCTCTCTGGCTTTGTCTCCAAACCTTCCAGCCTGGGCTGACCCTCTAATATACTTATTCCTAATCCTGTCCACACTCATCACAGCCGGTGCAAATCTTAACATCTTTAACTCTGCCACGTCCAGCTCTGACTCCTGCCTTTTTGTCAATGCCACAGTCTCCAACCCATATAACATAGCTGGTCTCACTACCCTCTAGTAGACCTTCCCTTTCATTCTTGCTGGTACTCGTCTGTCACAAATCACTCCTGACACTCCTCCCCACCCACTCTATCCTTCCTGTACTCTCTGCTACACTTATCACATTGTTTAAAGCCTGTTGTTCCCTTCTTATCAGCCATTATCACAACGATCAACAATTTAAGTAGCAAATAACAACAGTAATGAGGGAAAGACCCTGTCAGAACAACAGAAGACAAGCGGAGGCACACCCAAACACACAGTCAAGAAAAGGAAAGAATGATTTTTTTTTTTTGTTTACCAACAATGGTAATTAAGAATACCTAGTGTGTAATGGGGGAAAAAGAGAGAGGGGGATACCAGTAATGGTATTAGAGATTACCACAGGGATAAGGGAGGCCTATAACACCAATGGAATGAAGAAATACCAAAAATGTGGTAACGAAGCAGGAAAGCATCCCTGAAACAGATCAAAATGGTAAGCAAACTATCAATGATTACTATTAAAGGTGGGAAATCACAAAGGTAAAGAAAAATTATTAAAGTTGAAATATAAAATCTAAACCACTTAGCTTGAGAGCTGGCCTGACTCTTCCTGACACTCTATGCAGCAAATGAGATCTGAGGTGGTAGAGAGAGGGGCACTATGAGTAAGCTTAGCTCGAGAGTTTTTTAGCTGAAGCAAGCTTGTTATAACAGCCAACTCGGTTCCAAGGATGGAACCGATACCCATCAGTCATGAATGAATGAAGATTAACAACATCAGATTTAACATTAAAAACAGTACACCTGGCTGTGTTTTTACTGTATGTGCCAAAAAAGGTTCACTGATTAATGCCTGACTATATCACTATTGACTTGAAACTGTGTATATCTGAAGCATGGTTGAAACAACAATACTATTTAAAAAGAGAAATCACCACTGAATGCTATATCTTCTGTAATGACAGGCTACACAAGGCAACAGGAGAAGTAGCCACATTCACAAAAGACAGTCTTGCACATACTGTATCCTTTAATATAGGCCAATAGTGAACACACTTGGACTTCTTACTCATTTGCTTAACACTTAATAATGCAAAAGCAGCAGTAACAGGGTACTTCTATATACTCTGATGCCCCAAAAAATACTTCAGAAAAAGTTATCTTGGCTGCCTAAACATATTTAAAATGAAGCAATCTTAACAAGTGACTTAGCCAATACTATGGCATTCATAGATGAAGCCCAGATGACCTGAGTTCAGTTAGCAACTTGAAGATCTGATGTGCTGGCAGAGAAGGATGGATTTGCACATTTTGTGGGAGGAAGCATGCATTTAGGTGCACCTTGTTTTTGAGACTTGGCAGAGACTAGGGACACACATGGTACATTATTCTAATGGAAATCAGTGTGGGGCACTATATAGGTGCGGCAATATGTCCCCATTGCATGCCCACTCCCCAACTTTAATGGTTCTATGTGTGGAGGGGCATTAGGACATATACAGAACACATTTCGTGGCAGCAATGTTACACTTTACCATGAGCCTTCATCTCCTCAGCAGTCCCAAGGATGGTTTGTTAGAGCAAGTCCAAGGTAAGACATACCTAGGAGACCTGAAGGATGTGTAGAGGCCCTGGTGGCAGCTGATAGACAGCTGTGAGAAGGAAAAAAGTCTTACTAGGTAACTTTAATAACACATTCTGAGCCACATACCCCTCTGTTTAGTCTAATGGATCTCATAATATCTGCTGCATGTATAGATAAGTCTTTAGATAGACATGTTTAATTACACTAAACATTAATTTGTCTTCCAATTTCTCCATAGCTGATATTCATGTCTAATGAGATGCAGAACAAAACACCATAATAATTCTTCTCACCAAATCTAATTGGTATGTAACAATAAGAATTTCAATGACAATCTGTTGCCAGACACACTCTCATCTGATGACCGTTAATGACCCTTCTTCTTAGTTATACTGTTAATTTCTTCAACCAATGCTTCTTAGCCATCCTGAACTCAGAGGCACCATTTCATAAAAACAATCAGACAAAAGCAGTGCCCATAGGTAAAGCAACATGACAAAATATCCAATAACTCAGCATAATGACATGGAAACAACAACATACATATTTCAAAACAACTTCAAATTTTAGTATTTATAGAATACTTCATAACAAAGTTAAATTTCTAATAATCCATTAATTCATTTTCCAGGAAATCTGTTTACCCTTTACAAGGTCACTTTGTTGCCAGAACCTATCCTGGCCAGCTAAAGGGTGCAAGGCATTGAAATCTGGTCTGAGCAAGGCATGGATCTGTCACAGAATGCATTATCAGTCACACACTGCAAGAACATCTGTGGGCAATTTGAAGAACACCACTTCACAGACTGCATGCCTTTAGGAGATGAGCGGAAACTAAAGCTCCAACAGAAACCTTATATGGATGCAGAGAGGCTGCACAGAAGACACCCCAACTAAGAACTGAGCCAGAGAACCTTTCATAGTGAGGTGACAGCATTACTGTGTTACTCAAAAGCCCACTAATGCAGAGAAAAAAAAGTTCTATTCAGCACAACAAAACATACTAAAAATGCAAGTCTCTTTTGGAAATCAATACATATCCTTCACAATTTTAGATGCTCCCACAGCCTAGTGCATATCCTACAGACTCAGATATCAATGACACCATAAAATATTAAAATTACTTTCAATGTATATGTCGGCAACAGTATCTTCACACCAAACAGTCAAACTCATTCTTACAACCACCAACCACCAGCACCACCAAAGGCAAAATCCTCACTCCTTCTCTCAGATATAAATCAAACATTACCCAAAAAAAAAAAAAAAAAAAAAAAAACAATCTCCATAAAGGGTTAAAACATCACCTCTTTCATCAGACCATGTACCCTCATAAATAAGAGCAATCCATGGAGCTGAATAATTATCAGTCCATTCACTAACTATATATTATCCCTAATGAGAATAACTTGGATCATACCCTAGATAATTTGAGGTGGGACCCATGCATGGGGTAAAGCATTTAGGAGCTGCCTCTCTCTATTAGTTGTACAGAGGCAGTCCTGAGGAAAAATGTCTGTTTCCCACCCACAGATTCAAGTTCTGCTTGAATATGGATAGGGATGAACTTTATTTTATGTGGATGGAGAGTTTGTTCCAGAGCAGCAGTATCCTCTGCGAGATACACATGTCCCTCCAAACTGTTCTACTGGTGTTACAGAAGAAGTTTAGATTCCTAGACCAAGTATTTCTGATGCCATTTGAATTGTTTGTGCACAGTAAATGTATCAGTATTAGGTAAGAGGGTGCCTTGTAAGCCAGAAACAGGTCACTTCTTAGCAGTCTGTAAGATACAGAATATAGTGACAGGGCTTTGAGTCAGTCTATGAAGAACATGTTGTTTAGACCTTGTATCATTTTAGTAAAGCATTTCTGTGGGTGCACCAGTTCTTGCATGTGTCTCGACATATACTTGCCAAAAGGGGCACTATATTCAGTGACTGGCCTAATGAGGTCTGAATAAAGGGAACAATGAAATCCCTAGATCTAGACACAATGCTTATAAGCTGTGCAGTAGAGAAGGACTTTCTTACAGCAACAGACACATGTTGATCAAATGTTATGTCACTATCCATATAAACTCTAAAGTCCTAAACAACTGGGTCAACTCTTTGGGCCATGTTGTCAATGTGGTAGTTTATTGGCATAGATGGCTTCCCAAATGATACAATAATGCATTTTTGGCATTTTGTTTCAGTCCATGATTTTGGCACCACTTATTTTTTAGGACAAACTTTCCTGTAGGATGGGTACGTTATGGAATCAATGACTGCTCCTAGCTTGCAGTCATCTGCAAACCTAGTCTTTCAGGACTTTTTAGTATTGGCCTTTACTTCAGAAAAGTAGATGCCAAACAGGAGAGGTCCCAGCACAGAACCCTGGTAGTCAGTTCTTCACTTTTTTTTGTTCTACTCAAGCCTCATTATCTGATCCCTCCCTAGTATTCCATTTACCAGTTTGGGCTTTTTTTTTCCTTTCAGATACAGCACCACATTTCATCTTTTGAGGGTCTCCCCTTTAAAAGGATGTCCATTCTCATCAGTAGCACCTTTGGGTGCCAGGTCCAGATGACAAACAAAGACAGCTGGTGTATTGTTTTCTTGTTATGCCCTAAATTATTGGCTGCACTGAGTGTTTGAGTATGTGGTACTCACAGTGCTACCACTTTAGGCCTACTAGCATTCACAGCTGGCATATGCAAACTGTCTTAACACACATCCTCCAAGTCAGCGCGCTATTGTCTCGAGCACCAGCCTGTTTCCAAAATCAAACACTTTTTCTATAGAATGTCCCACTCACTCATGTTTTCATAGGAAAACATGCTCTGGTCACTTAATGCTATTTTTTCCTGCTGGATGTTTATGTGCTAGGTCTGTTACTCAAACTCAAGTAGCTAGCTCCACAGTCATCGTTTCAGCCTATGAGCTACCAGGGCTGTTGCCATGATCTCTTCGCTTACATAACTAATTCTTTGAGATTGCCACACTGAGATGAGTCCTGAGATATTCTTTTTTAATAACTATCAAAAAAAAAAAATAATGTAGAACATTGTTAGTATACCAGATACACTCAGCTGAGCTATGAGATTTGCCTTTCATATAAGCTTTGAAAATAGGCAGTCTTTATAAATACAGTAGCATAATAATTGGTAGTTTGAAATACAGCTATGGAGAAAACAAAGGGTACCAAATTGTTAAATTCTACTAACCTACTTTGGCAGTTTTTCATACACATAGAAACTGATTTGTAAGATAATTTCTAGCATAAACTCATGAGATTTGAACATTTCATCATAATTGACACTATATGTTCTGTTTACCTATTTTAAGGCGATAGGCAATTCATGTCCAGATGAGCAGTACAGCCTACTTAAACTTCTTCACCATTTTAAGAATGGAATATATAGTCATCTATTTTACACTCAGCTAAAAAAAAATAAAAGTATTCAAATGATAAAAATGATGGAATAAGAGAAATATAAATGTATACTCAAACTTTGATAATGTTATACTAACAGTCCAAAAAACTTAAATATATGAAAGCTTTGCTCTGGCAGGAATAACATTCTTAGACTAACGTATTTCTTAAGCTTTAATGTTACATTTCATCAGCTGCTTTCATATGGGCAATTCTGCCAAGAATGTTAATCCCAGGTCAAGTAATAACAGATACATTGAAGGTGTTTGGTAAACTGAAGCTGTTCTGAATGCAACTTGCATTGAAGAAAATGCCCCCTTTGTATCCAAAAGATGGAAGATGAAACAACATGTCCCACTCAAAGTGATAGACAGACAGGGTGTGATTCTGCATCCTACTACTGACATTCCCACTAGTGTCAGAGCTCAGAGCACTTCTTTCAGTTTATACTGTACTGTACTGTCAGATCCATGCACACAATGTAAAAACCCTGTCAATAGTACAGGTATTTGTGATTTGTACCTATTTTTAAATGCAGTCATTACAAGATAAAGGTATGACCTAAACACATACACACATACACACACACACACACACACACACACACACACACACACACACACACACACACACACACACACACACACATATATAGAGACATATATTTTCATACACATAGTCATAGATATATAGATTTAGGCCTATCAGAACCTGTTGCAGAAAAGAGGAAAATCCCAGGATGCAAAAAACTCCCTTACCAGCCTCAGTAAGAAGCTGAGATCCCTCATAAAATCCTCCAAAGCTAGTTATGAAAATCAAATTGCCAAAGATTCCAAAGACAACCACAAGGCATTCTGTAGCTATGTCAAGAATCTAAATGGCAATGCTCAGATCTGTTCTGAGCTACAACAGAATGGCATTAAATATACTGATCCCAAGGATATTGCCAATATCCTGGCAGATCGATTCGGAGCAAACTTCAGCCCCCTCTCACCCACCTAAAGGGCCCATCTCAGTACCGAAAGTTGGCCAAATTCCGGTAATAACGGCCACACAGGTGAAAAATGCACTCTCCAAAGCTAAGAATACAGCATCCATGGGACCAGATGACATCCCAGGCTGTGTACTACATGAACTACAAAATGAACTGGCACCTCACCTAAGTGTCATGTTTAATCATAGCCTCACCTCAGGCTTTGTGCCCAGTGAGTGGTGCACAGCTACAGTTATCCCACTCCACAAGGGAGGGATCCACCTTGGATCCTGGGAACTACTGCTCCATCAGTCTGACGAGCCTGATCTGCAAGGCCATGGAATGTATTATCATGGAACTTATAAACAAAGACATTGGCAACCTCCAAACACTGGACCCCACGCAGTTTGGGTTTGTGAAGGGACGATCATGTCTCCTGAACCTGACTGACTTCTTCAAATCAGGCTCCAGGGCCGTAGAGAAGGGTAAGGTGGTCCACATAGCCTATCTGGACCTCGCCAAGGCCTTCACCACCATCCCTCACTCTGGAATCATAGATAAACTTACTAAGCTGGGCATTAATCCCTATGTCACTCAATGGGTTGCCAACTGGCTTACTGACAGAACCCACACTGTAAAAGTAGCCGACTCCAAATGCAGCTCCAGACAAGTGACAAGTGGAGTACCTCAGGGTTCAGTCCTGGGACCGCTCTTGTTTGGCATGTACTTCTGTGAAGTAAAGGCCAACACTAAGGGACTAAGGGAAGTAAACACTGTGGGAAGAAATAGCCAGGGAATTGTTATGGCTAGGCTTGTATAGGCCCTAGGGCCGATAGCCTAGTACCAACCTATGAACCTATCAGCGCTTTGAGCTACCTGTCTTAACAATGGCGTGAGCGATTTTATGAGCAGTTAATCAAGGGTCTTATTTATTTATTTATTTAAATTTGTTGACCGGGAGTGTCCGACTGGACGTGGGCCCATTTTCAGCGGAGGCCCGGGGAGAAAAGCTCCACAGTAAAATAAACAGACAGTAGTTACATTGGATTACATAGCGATTAACAATTTAACATAGAAATTACTTACAACATATTTACAGATGAAGAACATAGTACATCAGTAGACAATT
Organism: Protopterus annectens; assembly: GCF_019279795.1. NCBI lineage: Eukaryota > Metazoa > Chordata > Ceratodontiformes > Protopteridae > Protopterus > Protopterus annectens. The sequence continues at coordinate 379,529,104 of NC_056731.1, forward strand.
AGAATCTTTATCTGTGAAGTACATTACAGGCATTAACAAATGTAACAATGAGAAGTTCCTGCTGTATAATAAGTACTAGGCTTATGAGCATCTGAGCTTGCTATCATTAAGGTAGTTAGTGGAGGTGAAAGAAAGGTAGTAGTTGGATGGGTGGATGATATTAGAGTGGGAGTTGCAAGGGCATAGCCAGCATGTTTTTAGGTGCGCTTTTAATAAAGTTTTGAAGTTGGTGCATGATGGTACGGAGGTAATTGTGGGTGGGAGTGAGTTCCATAATTTGGCTATGGCTAAGAGAATAGTGCTTCACCAGCAGAGTTATTGGCTTTAGTGATCTGCAAGTGATTTTTGTTGCTGGATCTTAGTGGTCTGGTGGTGCGATAGGGTTGGAGTAGATTCTGGAGGGATGGGACATTTAGTGGATGGTTTACTAGTTTGTGGGCGAGTGAGAGTTGATACCACTGAAGGAGGTGAGGGAGTTCAAGCCAGCCCAGTTCAGCAAGTGAGAGACAGTGGTGACTACGGTAGGATGCCCCTGCGGTGAATTTGGCAATTTTGTTGTAGCAGGTCTCTAGCTTGTTTAGATCACATTGCCTTAGGTTGGTATATACTGGAGAGGCATAAAGTAGGGTGGAGATAAGGTGGGAATTTGCTATTGAAATCTTTGCTGCTTTGGTGAGAAATTGTTTATTTCTATATAATGCTCCTAGTTTTTTGTGGACTTTTTTTATGATCATGGATATGTGAATGTCAAATTTTAGTTTATTGTCTATTTCCACTCCTAGCAATTTGGTGTGTTCAGTTGGGTATATAGTGGTGCTGCCTTTTGCTGTGATGTTAAAGTGAGAGTTGTTTTGAGTATGTTTGGTGGATTGGAAGATGAGTAGTTTAGTTTTGTTTGGGTTGAGTATTAATTGGGCATCGGATAACCATGTTTTAACAGAGGAAAAGGCTTCCTGTGTGACTTTTTGCAGTTTGGGTAGGGACTGGGCTGAGCAGATGATGGTTGAATCATCTGCGTATTGGATGAGTGTGCCATGTTTGGTGGCAGAGGCTAGATTATTGGTGTAAACAGAGAAAAGTAGGGGTCCAAGGATGGATCCTTGGGGAACCCCTATGGAGACAGGTAGCTGGGGAGATATGTCATTCTGCCATACAATGGATTGTTGGTGGTCAGACAGGTAACTCTGAAACCAGTTGGTGACTGATTGTGAGAAGGATAGGTTATTGAGGACAGAGATAAGTTGTTTGTGTGGGACCATGTCAAATGCTTTAGATAGGTCTAGGAAAGTAGCAGAGGAGAGATAGCCATTGTTTTTATGCTGAAGGATAGTGTTAGTAAAGGAGAGTAAGGCAGTGGTGGTGCTATGGTTTGGTCGGAAACCATGCTGAGTACTGGAAAGGAGGTTGTTAGTAAGGAGGTAGTGTGAGACCTGAGAGTGTATGCATCTCTCTAGTATTTTGGAGAGTGGAGAGAGAATAGCTGTGGGGTGGTAATTGGTTAGTTCTGCAGAAGGTCCGCCTTTGTGGAGGGGAATTATATGTGAGACTTTCCACAATGTGGGAACGTAACTTTCTGACAGAGATCGGTTAATCAAGATGGATACTGGGTAGGCCAGAGCATCAGCTGCGATTTGTAGGTATTCACTTGGGAGGTTGTCTGCTGCTAATTTGGTGGGTTTAAGTTTAGTTAAGAGTTTTTTTATGTTGGAGGTAGGTACAGGAGAAAAAGAGAAGGCAGTGGGGAGATTACTAGTTGAAGGTGTGGGTTGGAGGGGGGGGTTGTGTTGTTTAGCTAGTCATAGTATGGTTTGGGTGAAGTGTGTGTTGAATGAGGTAGCAATATTTTCTGAGGAGTGAGGGATGTTAGGAGGAGGGGTACTGACTTTACCTGGGTGGAGGATGGAGTTTATGGAGGACCAGAATTGTTTGGGGCTGTGTTGTGAGGAGTCTAGGGCAGACTGGTAGTATTGGAATTTGTCCCGTTTTATTAGCTTTTTGACTCTATTGCGTAGTTCTAGGAATTTCTGTCTAGCTGCGGGGGTTTTGGTTTTGCGCCAGTGCTCCCAGGCTTTATCCCTGTTTTTCATTTCTGACTTAGTGGTTTTCTGTAGCCATGGGGAGGGTTGTGCTTTGGTTCTGGAAAATCTTATGGGGGCATGGTAATTAAGGATGTTCAGGAAGGTAGTATTAAAAAATTCCACTGTGTCATCTAGACTGAGGTACTTTAGAGCATGCCAGTTACATTATTTGAGGGATGAGATGAATGTGAGTGGGTTAAAGTTTATTTTTTTATGTATTTGACGATAGATGACAAGTTTAGCTTGGTACAGGTATTTTTTGAGTAGGAATGTTGGGGAGTGATCACTGAGGCTATCTGATAAGCAGCCTGTTATATATGACTGGGGGTTCTTACTGACTAGTATCCAATCCAGGGTAGTGTGCTTGCTGGAGTTTTTTTATCCTTGTTGGTGACTGGACTAGTTGGGTGAAGCCATGAAGGTGTACATGATGGGTTGTTGCCAGAACAGGATTGCCAGTCAATATTGAAATCACCTAAGATGATAGTTTCTTGGGGGAGATGGTGGGTAGACCAGCTGAGGAGGTTTTCTAGTGGAGGGATGTTTTGGCCAGGTGGGAAGTAGCATCCAATTATATTGATGGTTTTGTTTTGGTTAATTTTGAGGTTGGTATATATTATTTCTTCATTGCCTATTTGTGGAGCTGATGATTTTAAGATCTGGATGTTTAGATGCTGTTTAAATATTATAGCTACACCACCTCCTTTTTTGTTTAGCCGGTCTACTCTTAGTATGCCGTAACCTGGAGGGAGTATTTGCTCACTGGTAATGTGAGGTTTTAGCCAGGTTTCTGTCAGGATGACTATATCTGGGGAGTATAAGTCTATGGTGGCATGGAGTTCATGGACTTTGTTGGATATACTTCTAATATTTAGGCTTAGTAGAAGGAAGTCACTTGGCTTTCTATTGACTGTAATATGGGAGAAGTTGTGGTTTCTAGTCTGATTATGAGGATTGAGGTTGGAGATGGTAGGGCCAAGGTTGGGGTGGATGTCTCCACTTAGGGCTAGTTTTGATATGCATGAGATTATTAGTTTTTTCAGTTTTTGAATGTGTTTGTTTATAAGGGAAACTTTATGATTGTGCTCTGTGGGTAATAGGTATGGTGGGAGGGTTACTATGTTAAGTTGTAGGGATGCTTTACGTTTGAGTAATATAGTTGGTAGAATATGTGGGGGGTGCATAAGGATGGTTCTTGAGCTGGTGGGAGGGAAGCTGAGTATGGGTGAGACATGGGTGGAGGTGTGAGTAGTAGTACAGTGGTAGTGGTTGAGTGGGGGAATGATGGAGCTTTGGTAGGATGTAAGATATGCAAGGAGAGTGCATGCAGTGAGCAAAGGAAAGGTATGCTTGTACATGTCAGTTGAGGAGGTGTGATAGTAGATGGAATATGGAGGAGGTAGTGTTGTGTTAGCGCTGTGGTTGGCTATTGGAAAGATGGGAGGGGTTTGAGTGCAATAAAGGTGGGATCACTGGGGGCGGGAGGAAATAGGGGGCAGGGTGGGCAGCGAAGCGGGTAGAGACCCTGTTAGGTTCTTGTATGAGGGGCTGGAAACAATCACAAAGCAAGACAAGTATGTGTTAAGAAACAATCACAATTGACCAAGGACTGCTTATGGCCTATGATATTAAGATTCTTACTGATAAGACCTTACTCTAAGCTACTGCCTTTTCTGTGAGACTTGATAGTATCCATGGCAAAGTGTCACCCTTATTTTGTGTCATACTGTGTACTAAAAAAATGCCTAACAGCAAACAGAATCTGATGGCATGAATAATCATCACATTCTTCACCTGGAACAACAAGCCCTTATGACCTTTTCACATCTCTCCTGGGGCAGTTCTCACTTGATACTGGGTATCATTTTATAAGTGTCTGTTTTCTGAGGGCATCTGCATCAGAGCACTAATTTCATGGTGATAATGTTTTTGACAATTACTGATCTCAGAATCAAATAGACAAGATTTTCCACAGGAAACCCCATCCATCCTCTACATAACAGCACATGATTATCCAGTTGACAAAGGAAGTTATGACTTTAAAGGGATGCTGGCACTGTTCTGGAATGTTCCAGGCTCTCTACAATACTGACATCAGAGGAATATCTCCCAGACCTACACAATAGTCTCAGCTAAAAGGCTATACCTGTGGCAGTGAAGATCTTCAGCCATCAGCATTCCTATGTGACTATCCCCCAGTTCTATCCAATAATGCTAGTTATTCCACCTGTGACATCACTGCTGAATGTAATTTCTCCAATAACAACAATCCATTTATATTCTTAGTTCATTCACATGTACAGCTGCCACGCTTTGCCCCTGAGGCTGCATGGCTAATTCATTTATAGATGATACACAATGAGGACTGGAGAAGGTGCTGTCCTCACTAACATCTTCTAATGCCTCTAAGTTTGACAACTGTTTCACAAATTGTTAAAATGTGGAAACGTTGCATCCATACCTAAGTGTCAAGAACATTTACTGATGCATCACTCATTACCCTGAGTCCTTCTTGTCAGTTTGTAAGAATATTAAAGGTGGCCCTACAACATAAAACAATAACATATCTTATGCTCCTTCAAATTATTTGAATTCCTGGATTCACATTAAAATGTAATTTTTTGCCACTTAGCCTCTTTAGAAAATTGGTGTCTTAAAAAAGCTGTCAGCTTGTTGGATCTGTTTTATTAATTTGAAGTATCTCAAAATAAATCAGGACTTACAGGAGGACAATATAATTTCCCATTATATTATTTCATTTTTTTTTAGCTGTTTACTAATGGATTCAGTCATGATAAAAATGTGATTTTACTTATAGAAACATTGGGTCAACTTATTCCTCTGTGACATCAATACTAGGATAGCATATGGCTGCACCCATAGGTTTTAATGGATAAGCTACTCATGTATGGGGTACAGCCATTAAAACCTATTGATGCATTTCTATGTAATCCTGTGGTGACATTTACAAGTGATAAGGTCAATCTTCTGGCCATGCTTTCAATAAAAAGAAAGTTTACAAAGCTTTTTATTAAACAGCACAAAAATGGAACAGTACTGGGAAGTTATTGTGGCATTGCAGTTGTCAGATGTCATTATGTATATCTGGAATGTTCAGGAACACTAAAAAACATCCCATCATTATGGCATTGTGATTTCTATGCCTCTATAAATTAAGCAGTGTGAAATGTAGTCCCAGTCCGTGTATCCGACTGCCTACTCTCTCACTAACAGATGTGCCCGAGTCAGAGCTCAACCCTGTGTGTTATTCATGCAGACTGTCCATTAGGTTTTACCAGTCAGCTCATTTATTTTTGTTTTCATCTTTTTAACCATTTTTTCAGACATCCTTGGGAATATTTAGCCATATTCTTTACATCTGAGGCAGGCCATATGATATTTGTCATTTAAAAACCACTGTCCTTTCATGGATTACCATTGTTGCACTATCAAACTGTTGATAAAGTTTTACAATTAACAACTGGATTACATTTTCAGTGCTCCAACAAATCAGATGGTAGTTCATACTCCAGGTAGTGATCCAACTAAACCATTCAGATCATTATACTGCACTGCCCTTCTAGGATAATTCCCTTCCTAAACTAAAATAAAACATTTCATAACATCTTCATCATCTTCTCTGCAGTACTAATGCTTCTGCATCACTCATTTGTATTGTTTTGTAATTTGTAATACCTAAAAAGGGCCTGATAAGTGCCAACATATTGCCACCATACTGACTTTGTTTTACAGCCGGGCTGTCTTCTTCAGACAGTAAAGTTTAAAGGCCTGATTACAATCCAGAGCAAGGTCATCGTTGTCTTGTCTTGGGATTGACTTAAAATGGCAGTGCTCTATCTGTGTTGTCTGAGTGAATGCAGAAGGCTCTTTGTATATCAGTTTTTATTTGCATAACTTCTTCTTGTGTTTATTAGCAACAAGCTTATTAACAGTCTTTTTCATCAGACTTTAATATTCTCCTAGAAGAAGTTGATGAGCTATATGCTAGCGGGCCTATCCATGGGTATTTTGGGCAAAGTTCTAAGACAGACAACATGCATTTAAAAACTTAGCAGTGTTTCCATATATCTTATGAAATGACCTAATCTGAATCTGAAAGTATTTATCCAGTTAATTTTAAGGATATACATTTCAAGTGCAATTTCTCTTCTCCTCTTCTTGGAGACTTTTAGAATGACATTCTGGATTAGCAGATGATGCAAGGTTTTAGATGGAAAATAACCTAAGATGTCATAAACAACTACAAATGTGTATGCATAAATGAAATGCAAACTTAACTACATTTTCTTTACACATTGCAGTCTTCAGGATAGATTAAAAGATATAAAACATATTGTGTCATGAGAAAAAGTCTTACTTGGTCGCAACTACCCTTTTGGTCAAATCGGCTTCTCCATGGAATACACTGACCGCATGCTGCATGCCTGTTCCTTTTAAGGTCAATACTCAAGCCACATTTCCTAATGATACCTTCTATTTCTCTTCTTTTGTTTCATCTGTAACTATTCAATGAAGCCATGCAAGACTTACAGAAGATGTATCCTGCCACTGTACCCTTTTTCTGCACCCCACTGTTTATAGCTGGATATTATGGCAGAAAAGAATAGTCAGTGTTTGCTACCCTGTTTCCAAGATTCAAAGTGAGCTGCACATACATGGCATTGTTTTATGTTCAGCTGTGTATACACATGCAGTTTGCAGCCATAAGTCAAACAGCAGCCTCATCTTAAAACAGAAACATTAAGAAAGATGTTATTGGGTAACTTATTGGGTAGGTATTTTTTCAGCAATGCAAAAAAGCATCTGAAGACATAATTCGTGGGTGTTATTAAGCATGATAACTTTTTAAAGAACTAGACTTGTGCTATTAGAAAAAAATTACAAGTGTGATTTCCAGATTTAAATCCATTAATTTTAACTGCAAAAGTTATGCTTTATCAACCAACCCTGCCAAAGTAAAGTGTAGTTGTATAAGGTACTTACATAGCAGTAGATATCTGAGAAGTGGTCATTGCAACAGTAAATCATGATACTGAGTTTAATTACCTTCTTATTCTTGAGAGATGGACAAGTTTCTTTTATTCTTAAGTCCTGATGACCTTGTGTAAGACAGTCCCTGAGATTCAATAAACATTTTTTTCCGTGGAGGAATAGTGCAGCAGCTCCTACACGGAATATGGTCGCCGAGAGATCCAGTAAACAAGGCTGGGGGCGTGCACGAGCCTGCCAGCACTATTCTGGCATGGACACCACTGAATAATGCTAGTTATCTCATTTGCGGGTGAAAACCATGAAAATAAGGTGAATTAGCGATTCAGTAAACAGACAGACATCCATGCCAGAACAGTATAAGGTGCAGAAATGTATTTGGTTACTAACCGAGTACATTTCTGCAAAAATGAAAATGGGGGCATGACAGCTCAAAGTAAAGCATGTGTTATAATCATTAGGCATGCCAATGGTCATTGGCATGGAAAAGTGTTGCAAAAATATGAAAATCAAAGTTTTTTTTTTTTGGCCGTTTAAGCATAGCTCAGAGGTGGGTAAAAGGGATTGTGCTGAAAATAAAAAAAAAATGTGAAAAGACAATTTTAAGTGAAATCTGCATTTCACCATTATAGTGTATGGCATGCAGAATCAATAACAAGTAACACTGGTTGCTAAGGAGGAAGGCTCTGGTGTAGTGGTGTAACAAGGGACTAAGGCAGTGGGGTATGCAAATGAGTAAATTTTACTGAATCACTAAATGGGAGACGATTCTCTTGCTGCATCTAACTGTGTAGGCGCTATAAGGCAGTGATGTAAGCAGGAGAAGCAGCTGACATGAAATTGGGGTGTGTCATGCTTGGTGTAACCACACTGGAACTTTGCTAAGCACAGCTAAGCAAGGATGTGTATCTGAGGCTGTATTGACTTATTCCATGAAATGAAGAGTGTGTTTGCATGCAGGGTAGGGCCATTTCTGCTACAAAGTGTTTACTTTAGCTAAACAGGTTTGTGTGGCATGTACCGGGTCTTAAAAAAAAAAACTGGAAATAGCAGAACTGTTTACATTTGGGGACTGGGTTTGTGCAGCACGCCTCGGGGCTTACAAGGGGCAGAAATAGGAAGGGAAAAAAAAGGGGAAATAGCAGAATAAAAGCAATCAAGTACAAATAATATAGCAAAAAACGACAAACACCACAAGTCACTTTTAAAACAAACACTGGAACCAGCTGAGAGAGTCCAACAGTCGTTGTAGATGTTATAAATTCACTGGTCAGTAACCACGCAAGAACCACCAGGGTAAAATAATTCCAGAACCAAAATTTATTGAAGCTCTTTTCGTCTGCTTAGTGAGCAGACTTCTTCAGAATAAATTACACTCATCCATAATGCTGCATTTAAATCACTAATTGATCATCAATTAAACCTAATAAGTGTTAATTAAGATCCAATATAGGTAGAAAACAATATAGAACCACCTCAAAGCCTATATGTGTGTTATTACAGCTTAGTGTACATAAAACCATTCTCAAATCTTTTCAAGTGTATACATGTAAAAGTTTATATATATACACCAACTTTTGGAAATTACATAATTTATTAAAAATAAACTTATTAAAAATAAACAAAAAACACATGTAAAATACATATAACAACCTTATAGAAATGCTTATAAAAATACTTAAAAGAGGTACTAAAAAATGTATACTCTTCGAGTAAGAACTTGGTCGGTCATAACAACCCACTAAGTTGTTCCTTACCAGGATAAACCATGGTAGTGGTAATGGTAATAGTCTTTAGTTTAAATCTAAGCTGCACAGTATTCAATAGTTTATTAATACTGAAAACAATATATCGTGTGGTTTTAAAAAAATATATATGTATACGCTTCAAAAAATATATATATAAAAGATATATATGTAAAAATTGCATATATGTGTACATATATACACCCATACAAAATGTAAAAATGTATGAAATTACATATGTGCACAAAATGTACATGTACACATATCTACCTTTTAAGGCTCAAAATACTTAGTAAACATGAAATTGAACATGCTTCATTAAGGCCTGGGTAATGATAAGCCTCCAACCTTATCTGTCAATGTAGTTCAAGTGCAAGTAGTTTTAATGATGCAGGACCACCTCTATTGTCCCCAACTAACTGGTCTATTGCAATAAATTTAAACTGGTGGGTAGGGAATTCTACAACGTGTTTGGCAAGGGCGTTGGTTAATTTGTGTTTCCTTATGGCATACTGATGTTCGTAAATACGCTCCCTGAACCTACGTTCAGTTTTCCCTACATAATATGCCAAACAATTTTGGCATTGTGCTAGATAGACTAGCATCTTGGAATTACAATTATTCCTGTGTTTTAATTTAAATTCTTTTTTATTAATAGAAAATCTACTAGATTCGATTATGTAATTACAGAAATTGCAAGTGTGGCATTTGAACATTCCCGGGGATCTTGTAAGAGGAGGTTTCATCTCGAACCAAGATTTAAGGTTCTTAGCTTTCCTGTATGTCACCTTCGGAATCAAACCTAATTTAGCAGACACCCCTGGGTCTGCATTAAACAAGTGCCAGTTCTTTCTGATGATGTGCCACAAAGTATCACTATCCATTGCAAAGGTAGTAATAAATCTGGGTACATCCAACTCAGTGGCCCTATCCACGGTTTCCAAACCTGGGCTACTCACGGGAAGTGGCAACGTAATAGGGTCAACCCTTTCCTTAATTTGTAATAGTGGTACATACACATTAGATCTCCTTTTTAATGAAACCTCATTAATTAAGTCTTCAATTAGTTTAAAGGGGTAACCTCGACTCAAAAACATTTTTTTAAGAGTTGTACATTCAGCGGTGAACATGTCATCTCTACTGATGATTCTTGCTGCCCTTACAAGTTGTCCTTTAACAACTGCTCGTTTCTGTGTAAATGGGTGACAACTTGTAAAGTGCAACAAGGTATTAGAGTAAGTAGACTTCCTGTAAATCTTAGATGTGTAACCTAAAGCAGTGGAATCCTTTTCTAACATAATGTCAAGATAAGGTATCTGCTTATCACTAAAGGTAAAGGTAAACTCCAGAAAGTCTGTCGTAGAATTTAGATGGTTAACAAATTCTACAGCCTGTGCCTCATCTCCATTGAAAAGGATGAATATGTCATCTAAATAATGTGTGTAATATACTGAGTGTTTAATATATAATGGATGATTGAGGACAAATTGGTGCTCCCACTGTGCCATGACCAAGTTCGCCACACTGGCACCATAGGGTGAACCCATACCAACTCCCACAGTCTGTAAATAATAGTTGTCTCCAAACATAAAGAAATTTTTGGATAATGTTAAATCCAAAAGCTCACCTACCAATGAGATGTCGTAACTACTAGCGTCTCTAGCTTTCAATCTATCACCTACCCAATCGATTGCTATGTCCTGCGGGATACAGGTGTATAAGTCTTTGACATCTACCGTGAGGAAGTTGTAATGCTCCTCATAATGTGCCTCATTTATTCTGGATAAAAATGTCCACAAATCTTTACAAATCTGTGTCTCCGAAACAATATATTTACGTAATATATGATCCACTACTTTAGCACATGCATAGGATGGTGAACCCCGGCTATCAATCAAGGGGCGCATAGGTGGATCAATCAAGTTCTTATGGATTTTGGGTATACCGAAAAAGTAAGGGGTCCTGGGGTAGGAAGTTGACATATAATTGTATAAATCTTGATTAATCCTGGCTTCCAAAAACATTTCCTCAATGTGCTCCTTAATAATCCGATAAGCACCGTTAACTTCATTTAAAGAACTCAGTGCATATGCAGGAGTGTCAAGTAATGCAGTCATACGATCAAAATAATCTTCATTGTCAAAAATCACTACCCCCCCACCTTTGTCCGGTTTACAAATACGTAAATTGTTGGAATGGAGAACTTGAATGCAGTCAATTTCAGAGCTATTATTAGTGTGTGGACCATGTAATTGGTTCTTGTTTTTAAAACACCTAATATCCACCTCACATACTTGCTCAAACATCGACAAAAGAGGGTGAAGTGAGGGATTAAAAGTACTAGGAACGTGTAGTGGGTTAGAAGTGTCAGTATAAGCCCCCCCACCCATCATAAGTTTGAAATTAAGCTTTCTGGTGAAGGTTTTAACATCAATAATAGCTTTCACAAAGTAAAATTTGTGATGTGGTACATACGTGTGACCCTTGGCCATAAGATCCGCCATATCAGGGGTAAATAAGAGTGTTAGAAAAGTTGTAAACCTTGAAGTCACCAGAAGTGTTTGTACTGATGATTGGGCCCTGTTGCACATGATCCACATCCGAAACATTAATCATTGAGGGAGATAAAGTTGGTACGTCACTAGCTTCTTCTTCATATATGGTAGAAAACTGAAGGTTAGGGGTCAAAGATACTAACGGTTGGTTCTCCTCTGGTTTGGTTGATTCGACCATTGGCGTTGAGTTTTGGGTCTCGCTCCTAAAAAATTCTCCTGTGAATTAGCGTTGTTATTAAAATTAAAGTTGTTCCTATTCTGTATCCTCTCACTCCTACGTAATTCAACCAATGGCATATGGTCGTTGGTCAAAGGAATGTCCTCCTGAATATTAACTTCAGAATTATTATTAGAAAAAACACTTTCAACAGAGTTAGGGGGAGCATTATGATTAGAAGTGGTATTATGAGTTTGAGTATTAGTCCTCCAAGTTTGCCCTAAAGGAGGGTTGGGGTAGGCTGTCCCTTCTCTGTATGCTTTGGAGTGTGAATTACCCGGATCTAGCTAACTGGGTTTGTGTTAATCCATCGTTCAAGCCTGAAACAGTAACTGCACCTCTTCAGCGTACTGTTTCCGAATCTGACATTTCTAGTAACTTAAAAGCACTGGACAATATTATGCTTAAAATCAAAAAGTTACAGCTGGAAATTGCATATTTTAATGAATGTTTAGCTCGGAAAATTGTGCCAAAGGGCCTGAGGCATTTTCAATATCCAACTGGGTTGGTTGCTAATTCTGTATTTCATCAGGAACTGATTTCCATGTATGATAGGCATGGTTTTGAGTTGCTTAATGTAATGATTAAATATTATACATTACAAGTTGACGAACTTAACGTGGAAGCAACTGTGTTGGATAACCTAATTAAAGCTGATTCTGTTTTTGACAGGTATAGGTTTGATTATGCTAGACTGTTTAGTAGTATAGACAGTTATTTAGTTAAATTAAAATCTGTGAAGGTTAAAAAACTGGATAGGGACTCCAAAGCATACAGAGAAGGGGCAGCCTACCCCAACCCTCCTTTAGGGCAAACTTGGAGGACTAATACTCGAACTCATAATACCACTTCTAATCATAATGCTCCCCCTAACTCTGTTGAAAGTGTTTTTTCTAATAATAATTCTGAAGTTAATATTCAGGATGACATTCCTTTGACCAACGACCATATGCCATTGGTTGAATTACGTAGGAGTGAGAGGATACAGAATAGGAACAACTTTAATTTTAATAACAACGCTAATTCACAGGAGAATTTTTTAGGAGCGAGACCCAAAACTCAACGCCAATGGTCGAATCAACCAAACCAGAGGAGAACCAACCGTTAGTATCTTTGACCCCTAACCTTCAGTTTTCTACCATATATGAAGAAGAAGCTAGTGACGTACCAACTTTATCTCCCTCAATGATTAATGTTTCAGATGTGGATCATGTGCAACAGGGCCCAGTCATCAGTACGAACACTTCTGGTGACTTCAAGGTTTACAACTTTTCTAACACTCTTATTACCCCTGATATGGCGGATCTTATGGCCAAGGGTCACACGTATGTACCACATCACAAATTTTACTTTGTGAAAGCTATTATTGATGCTAAAACCTTCACCAGAAAGCTTAATTTCAAACTTATGATGGGTGGGGGGGCTTATACTGACACTTCTAACCCACTACACGTTCCTAGTACTTTTAATCCCTCACTTCACCCTCTTTTGTCGATGTTTGAGCAAGTATGTGAGGTGGATATTAGGTGTTTTAAAAACAAGAACCAATTACATGGTCCACACACTAATAATAGCTCTGAAATTGACTGCATTCAAGTTCTCCGTTCCAACAATTTACGTATTTGTAAACCGGACAAAGGTGGGGGGGGGGGGTAGTGATTTTTGACAATGAAGATTATTTTGATCGTATGACTGCATTACTTGACACTCCTGCATATGTACTGAGTTCTTTAAATGAAGTTAACGGTGCTTATCGGATTATTAAGGAGCACATTAAGGAAATGTTTTTGGAAGCCAAGATTAATCAAGATTTATACAATTATATGTCAACTTCCTACCCCAGGACCCCTTACTTTTTCGGTATACCCAAAATCCATAAGAACTTGATTGATCCACCTATGCGCCCCTTGATTGATAGCCGGGGTTCACCATCCTATGCATGTGCTAAAGTAGTGGATCATATATTACGTAAATATATTGTTTCGGAGACACAGATTTGCAAAGATTCGTGGACATTTTTATCCAGAATAAATGAGGCACATTATGAGGAGCATTACAACTTCCTCACGGTAGATGTCAAAGACTTATACACCTGTATCCCGCAGGACATAGCAATCGATTGGGTAGGTGATAGATTGAGAGCTAGGGACGCTAGTAGTTACGACATCTCATTGGTAGGTGAGCTTTTGGATTTAACATTATCCAAAAATTTCTTTATGTTTGGAGACAACTATTATTTACAGACTGTGGGAGTTGGTATGGGTTCACCCTATGGTGCCAGTGTGGCGAACTTGGTCATGGCAAAGTGGGAGCACCAATTTGTCCTCAATCATCCATCATATATTAAACACTCAGTATATTACACACGTTATTTAGATGACATATTCATCCTTTTCAATGGAGATGAGGTACAGGCTGTAGAATTTGTTAACCATCTAAATTCTATGACAGACTTTCTGGAGTTTACCTTTACCTTTAGTGATAAGCAGATACCTTATCTTGACATTATGTTAGAAAAGGATTCCACTGCTTTAGGTTACACATCTAAGATTTACAGGAAGTCTACTTACTCTAATACCTTGTTGCACTTTACAAGTTGTCACTCATTTACACAGAAACGAGCAGTTGTTAAAGGACAACTTGTAAGGGCAGCAAGAATCATCAGTAGAGATGACATGTTCACCGCTGAATGTACAACTCTTAAAAAGATGTTTTTGAGTCGAGGTTACCCCTTTAAACTAATTGAAGACTTAATTAACAAGGTTTCATTAAAAAGGAGATCTAATGTGTATGTACCACTATTACAAATTAAGGAAAGGGTTGACCCTATTACGTTACCACTTCCCGTGAGTAGCCCAGGTTTGGAAACCGTGGATAGGGCCACTGAGTTGGATGTACCCAGATTTATTACTACCTTTGCAATGGATAGTGATACTTTGTGGCACATCATCAGAAAGAACTGGCACTTGTTTAGAGCAGACCCAGGGGTGTCTGCTAAATTAGGTTTGATTCTGAAGGTGACATACAGGAAAGCTAAGAACCTTAAATCTTGGTTCGAGATGAAACCTCCTCTTACAAGATCCCCGGGAATGTTCAAATGCCACACTTGCAATTTCTGTAATTACATAATCGAATCTAGTAGATTTTCTATTAATAAAAAAGAATTTAAATTAAAACACAGGAATAATTGTAATTCCAAGATGCTAGTCTATCTAGCACAATGCCAAAATTGTTTGGCATATTATGTAGGGAAAACTGAACGTAGGTTCAGAGAGCGTATTTAAAAACACCAGTATGCCATAAGGAAACACAAATTAATCAACACCCTTGCCAAACACGTTGTAGAATTCCCTACCCACCAGTTTAAATTTATTGCAATAGACCAGTTAGTTGGGGACAATAGAGGTGGTCCTGCATCATTAAAACTACTTGCACTTGAACTACATTGGCAGATAAGGTTGGAGGCTTATCATTACCCAGGCCTTAATGAAGCATGTTCAATTTCATGTTTACTAAGTATTTTGAGCCTTAAAAGGTAGATATGTGTACATGTACATTTCATGCACATATGTAATTTCATACATTTTTACATTTTGTATGGGTGTATATATGTACACATATATGCAATTTTTACATATATATCTTTTATATATATATTTTTTGAAGCGTATACATATATATTTTTTTAAAACCACACGATATATTGTTTTCAGTATTAATAAGCTATTGAATACTGTTCAGCTTAGATTTAAACTAAAGACTATTACCATTACCACTACCATGGTTTATCCTGGTAAGGAACAACTAAGTGGGTTGTTATGACCGACCAAGTTCTTACTCGAAGAGTATACATTTTTTAGTACCTCTTTTAAGTATTTTTATAAGCATTTCTATAAGGTTGTTATATGTATTTTACATGTGTTTTTTGTTTATTTTTAATAAGTTTATTTTTAATAAATTACGTAATTTCCAAAAGTTGGTGTATATATATAAACTTTTACATGTATACACTTGAAAAGATTTGAGAATGGTTTTATGTACACTAAGCTGTAATAACACACATATAGGCTTTGAGGTGGTTCTATATTGTTTTCTACCTATATTGGATCTTAATTAACACTTATTAGGTTTAATTGATGATCAATTAGTGATTTAAATGCAGCATTATGGATGAGTGTGATTTATTCTGAAGAAGTCTGCTCACTAAGCAGACGAAAAGCGCTTCAATAAATTTTGGTTCTGGAATTATTTTACCCTGGTGGTTCTTGCGTGGTTACTGACCAGTGAATTTGCAACATCTACAATGACTGTTGGACTCTCTCAGCTGGTTCCAGTGTTTGTTTTACAAATAATATAGCAGGCAGGTGGAATGTTCATTGCCAGCCAATTATACAGGCAGCATCTGCACAACAGTATAAACTGTGCAAACACCTTTCAGTCTGTTTTTTCTCACAAAGTCTAAACCATTGGTGTACACACTTGGGGAAAGTTTAACTGACAAAATGTTAGGGGTTGCTGTCACTTTGATCCATCAGTATGTGCTACAGGCTGAGGGCAGTGAGGAGGATAATGTTGGCAACTGCCTCAAACTGAGGAGAAGGAGAAGAGTGTTCAGACACAGGGTAACCTACCAGTGGCTACATGATCTGGAGATAGTAGAGCACTACAGGGTGGACAGAGACATACTTCAGCAACTCATCGAGCTGTGCCAGCCTCACCGCAGACCCAGAGCCAATGGAGGGGAACCCATCCCAGTGGATACCAAAGTATGTGTAGCCTTAAGAATAAGCTACATGTACTTTCCAAAGACCTACTGGGAACATGACGGGGATTTCACAGGCATCTGCATCCAGGGTACTCCACCAATTCCTGGATGCCATGCTACCACATGCCAGTGAGCACATTTACTTCTCCAGCACCCGTGAGGAGAGGACCAGCAATATGCACCTCTTCCACTGTGTAGCAGAAATGCACACCCACCCACTCAAGAATGCCATAATGAGGCACACACACAAATCAGGATCATTATAGAGTGTGTGTTTGGGATGCTCAAGTCACAGTTCTGCTGCCTTGACATATCTGGTGGAGCCCAGCAGTACTCTCCAGCCAGATGTGCACACATGTTCATAGCATGTGCCATGCTACACAATATGATCCTGTGGAAACAGCTGCCCTGGTCTTGGCAAAGAGGCAACACATAGTACACACACTGACACTGTAGGGACCCAGGGACTGACACCTCTCTCTGACTTGCATACACAGTAAAATGGATGCCACACACATCACACTACCTGTACCTTACCATATATAGGCAGTGTACTGCATGCATATGACATAGGCAGCCCTCAAGCACTGCCCTCACAACTGCCACAGGCACAAGGTAAGTCAGTCTTCTTAACAATAAATGAATGGATTAGCATGTTCTGGCAGCATATCTCTGGTATTGCTGCATGTATGCAAGGGAATGGGGTGGCCTACTGGGATAGCAGCAGACAACTGACAGCTATGTGGGACACCAGGAAATGTTTGCCCAATACTGGCCTCCCCACACTAAGCAGTAGTACCCGAGGTGACAAATCCCACTGCAGTGTATGTGGGGGGCCAACTAATGGGGGGTCATAGGTCACAGGCATGGATGTCAGTGTGGAGGTCCCATACTGACCCCTCAGCCTCACCCAGCAAGTCAGCTGTAGAAAACCATAAATAAATGTATGGCAAATGCCCACAAATGGTGACAATGATGAAATACCCCCTACAGACTTACACAGTGATAGCACAGCAGGTCTTGCAGTTGCAGTAAGGCTCTGACGGGTAAGAAGTCTGAAACTCAAATGTATGCCGTTACAATCTGACCTATGGTCTTTAGTGATATGCTTCTAGTTTCCAAGACAGGGTACAGGACTATGCTAAATGAAATCAAAATGTAAAGCAAATATCAGCACAGTCTGTGCAAATGTGTACAGTTGACAGGTGTGCCCCCCCACTCATATTCCCATAGAAATGAAGTAACATGTATGTTTGCAGGGAAATAGCAGCAGAGCACACATTGTCGGGGCTGTCCCAATCAACATGATAACTTGTTGCATGTCCACAATATGCAGGGGTCAGTGAGCTATGTATATGTGTGGTTAATACTGTCAGGATGTAGCCAGCACTTACTCCCGGCTGTTGTGTTGTAGTGGCCTAGGTACAGTGCTGTCTTTGACAGGGCCATGTTCAAAGAACTGCAGTGCCAAGTATTCTGCATTTCAGCTGCACCCATGGTAGGAGTTGTATACACTGTTCAGATGTCAATAGCTGTTAATACAGGAAAGCTGTACAGGTCATGGACAGGGGGCCACACATATGGACAGTACACATCTTGGAGTAACCTACACAGTGCCTACCATACCTCTCAACTATACAGACCTATTGCAGAATGTCCAGAGGTTTGCATCATAATTGTGGTCTGTATAACATGAAATAGTGATTGTCTGGCAATTCAATACTAAGGTCAGAAAATAATGACAGATTGTAGTGTCAGACCTCATACCCTATAGAAACACACATGCTAATGCAAAACCTGTTATTGAATCACATTTCTAGGTTTGTAAGGCCAATACTTAAAAATGATCCCTATATTTGGGTCTATATTATAACATCGAAGTTCAAAAACTTCAAATGTTATAATATCGAACCCTTTAGTGTGAAAGCTGAGAATATCGAAATTTTATCTAGGGTAAGATTTCGGTGGTCCATGGCTTCGCTGTTTACAGCAGTGTGGTGCGATGGTTAAGGACCAGGTTTAGGGAAGTGAGTGAACAGAGGTTACAGAATGGGTTCAGGTAAGTGTGGTGTGATGGTTATGGACCGGGTAAAGGTAAGGGAGCGAACGGACTGGGTTAAGGTGAGTGTGCGGTAGTTAGGGACCTTAGGGTTAGGGTTGGGTTAAGGTAAGTGGGTAGCTAGTGGTGTATGCTTGGTTTAGTGTAGGGTTTCGTGATGTTTATGTGTGTGGATTATTTATTTTGGTGTGCTTGAGTTGTGTGTATGTTTGTCGGAACAGCAAATTTTTTCCCTGGGAAAAAAATTGCTATTCTGACTGTTCGGTTTTCTAGTATTTCAATTGAATGGGGTCGATATTATAGCATTCGATGTTTTTAGACTTCGATGATATAATATAGACCCCCTATATTTATGCCTCTGCCCCCCCCAATCACTTATGGCTTTGTCCATATGTCTGCCTCTCAGAAGTTGAGAGGTATGGTGCCTAGTAGCATAGCAGGTACCTGAAGGTCAGTGTACTGCCAGTGTATAAAAGGCTGCCACTTTTCTGTGTCAGCACTGACAACATGTCACTGGCCAACAGCCATACTCCTGGAATGACATAGGTTGTCACAGAAGGAGCACAAGTATGCCTTGTATATCTGTTCTGTTTGTCCCAACATTGCATTTTCTTGCCAGCTATTTGCAAAACAAGAAAGGGTCATGTCAAAACATCAATGGCAGAGAGTGGGGAAGCAGATGTCAAAACCATAAGAGCAAACAAGCAATTACCTAACTGGTCTCCCAATTGTCGATATTTGGCATTATTAACACCTTCTCCCCATATGTGTGGGCCGTAGTCTGACTGTCATATTTGGGCCTGTGCAGATGTTAGTCTGTGATGGTATGACAGCTAGGCCCACATGTAGCCTTCTATTAACATATAGAAACACAAACCGAATCACACCAAATGGAGTAGTGCAATGATGGACAACCTGCCAAATAGGTACACTCAGAAGTGTGAAGTCCACAACCCTGTGTGTGATGTAACAGCATGTACCCCACCCACATCAGAATTAAAAATACATAACAGCAACCACTGTGGGCAAAGCCTGTGACTGGACTACAGAAGGACAAAGAGACACACACAAGGGGAAGGGGAACCACTGGCCAGACAAATGGAGAATGTGCTCACCAGAACAGATTGTGCAGTAACATAGGTGCCATGCAGTATAAGGAGTCAGTAAACATCACCTGCAAATAAACAACACACACGCAATAAACAAAACCCAAACAATGGACAACCCTGAGGCAAAATCACATGAGAACTACACAAACCTACACACCACAGACCATGTAGACCATGACTGCACACACCAGGGTCTTGCAAACACTAAGGCCTTACCACAAACCCCAAACACCTACCCTACACAGATAGGCTAACAGCACTGTCCCTCTACCCCCTTCCATACAGACTCTGCTGAGGTGACCCCCTGTCTGGCATACAAAGCAATCCAGACCCTGCCTTGATGGGACTGTTGCACATCCAGAATTCAAGGCCCACGCCATCAACCTGTAGGTGCAGTATCAACCTGGGCTGTGATACCAGTACGGTTTGTTGGTGTGACAGATATGTGTACCACACACTCCCCCATCTGTGGAATACACTCCCTGTCAACAGCAAGCTAAGTGCCTCAATACCCCTAGTGATGTGCTCCCTGTATAACTGCACAGGAAACACAAACTACAGTCCTGTGATCCCACCTGTGTCCCTTCTGAACAGGGGATCTGTGTGCTGACATGTTGTAATATGGGCTACACTCTCATCTGTGTGGGTTATAAGGGCTTCAGGGCCAATACCCTACTAACGTCATAGCAATCTATCAACCTATACACAGCTGTCTGTCAGTGGTTCACCACATTACTCTGTACTGCTCTGCCACTGACATACCTGGAAGTGACAGTGCTATGTGGAATATACTACACATATAATGGACAGTTCTGCACAGTAGAATGCACTCTGTATCCACACCCATACTTCCCAACCTCTGACAGCAAGACATCTGGCCAAGGTCATAAATATAAGTGGGATAAAGGCACAATGATAGGCATGTGCTGTAAATATTGCCCTTACATACTGAAAAAGTTAGTAGGATAAGGGGTTTTTCATTTGCAGGAATTGTCCAAAGGTTATGAAGTCTGAAACACTAATGTCTGTCATTATTTTGTAATGTCAGTCTTCAATTATATGCAATTAACTTGCCATAAAAACACAAGTATATGCAGACTGGATGAAACTTCTAGACAAACACCTGGACAATCTGCCAAAAAATGTACAGTTGAGAGGTATGGCCACACCAGGATATGACCTCTCAGGTGAGAAGAATACCACACAAGCAGGAGATCACCAGCCAGTATATCTCCAAGGTGCTGGACTGTTTACACAGTTTCATCAGTCAACCAGCTGTAGCCACACCTCTCAACTGGCAGTATTGGGCAAGAATGTATGTAGTCTGGCTCATAATATTGGACTGTGCATCATACACCTTGTATTCCTCTGTTAAAGCACTGTGATGCTCTGAGGATGTCTGTCACTAGGTATTGACACAATACATTGCAGTGTCAGACTTCAGATATGTCAGAAAATGTCTGCTAAAACAAACCCAGTACCACTAGGAAAGTTCTGTTTACTTTTGAGAGGTATGGCTGTAGCACACAAAACCCCAGAGCGGAGTACACCTACCTCTGGAATGGAGTCCTACTCTCACTATGAAAGGTCACACTGGGCATGCTCCTACACTTAGAGAATCACAGGCCATTTGGAAACCCACATTGGACTATATAACTGTATTGTGCATATATGTCTTTGCAAACAGACAGCTATGTACACCTTAACTGTCCCTACACACACAGGAGTACCCTCAGCTAGCTGTAGGTGGCCCATATGTGATATATCTGCATCTGTTGTGTGTGATACATAGACATATATATGGGCAACAGATAATATGTCAAGTATACACACACATAGACGTGGGGAAGAGAGACAAACAGTGATAGAGAGAAAGACACAGGTGGACACAGAGTGAGTCACACACACGGATACCCTGAATGGCATAGAGTGATGTCCTGCTGTGGACAGTGGCATACCGGTCGTAACCAGTCACACGTGCCAGCATGAAAGCAAGCTCCATTGTGTAATAGCACTGAGGTAGGGGTTATAATATCACATCACGTGTGTGTGTGTGTGTGTGTGTGTGTGTGTGTGTGTGTGTGTGTGTGTGTGTGTGTGTGTGTGTGTGTGTGTGTTTGCATATGTGTGTGTGTGTGTGTGTGTGTGTGTGTGTGTGTGTGTGTGTGTGTGTGTGTGTCTGTAGGTCTAAGCATTAGGAGGCTGTTGCCACTCAGTACACTTCCCATTGCTCTACTTCACAAGATCTGCTGCTATCATTCACATTAGAAGTACCATTGGACACCTGTCAGCCCTATAAGCTCTGTAGCACGTGTGATAACTGCATAACACTATAGTGCAAATCACTCGATAGGTAGGGGTTCTGATCTCAGACCTGGCAAAGTACCTTTGCACAGCCCCAGCCTGCATGCAATGACTATCTAACAGTATAGTATAAATGACTAGATTGGCAGGGGTTCCATTCCCAGTTCTGGAAAATGTGTAAGTGCGTATGTTTATAGGATGATGTATTTTGAGGACTTCTCCACCCACAACACTTCTCAGTGCCCTACTTTAGCTGTCCTGTTGATGTCAGTCACCTTAAAAGTACCTTTGTGCACTTGTCAGCTCGATAAACTCTGTAACACGTGCGATAACTGTATAACACTACAGTATAAATAACCAGATAGGCAGGGGTTCTATTCCCATTACTGGCAAATGTAAGTGTGTGTGTAAGTGTGTATGTTTGTAGGTTGAAGTATTTTGAGGACTTTCCCACTCAGTACACATCCCAGTACCCAACTTTAGCAGTCCTGCTTATGTCATTCACCTTAGAAGTACCTTTGTGCACTTATAATTTGATGCCCTTCCCACCCAGTACATTTTCAATTGCCATATTTTACAAGAGCTCTTGAAGAAATCACCTTAGACATACCTTGTGACACTGTTAAATCCTATAAGCTCCGTGGTGCATGTGATAATTGCGTAACACTGTAGTATATGTAACTAGATAGGTTGGGGTTTTAAACTCAATACTGGCAACTGTGATACTGTGTGTGTGTGTGTGTGTGTGTGCATGTGATAACTGCGTAACACTGTAGTACACATAACTAGATAGGTTGGGGTTCTAAACTCAATACTGGCAACTGTGTGTGTGTGTGTGTGTGTGTGTGTGTGTGTGTGTGTGTGTGTGTGTGTCTGTGTGTGCGTGTGCGTGTGTGAATCACATCCTCTGGTGGTTATGGGTTATATCATTTTGAGGCATGTACCACCCAGTACACGTCCCATTGCCCTTCTTTACAAGGCCTGCTGATGTCATTCACCTTAGATGTACCTGTATACAATTGTCAGCCTTCTAAGCTCTGTGGCATGTGCAATAACTGCTTAATACTATAGTGGAAATACTTAGGTAGGGGTTCTAATATCAATACCGACAACTATAGTAGTGTGTGTGAAACATATCCCCTGTGGCTATTGTGTGTAGGTTATACCATTTTAAGGCCTGTTGACCCCCTACCCATGACATCACTTTAAAGACCCTGTTAATGGCATCTGCCTCATATGTGCCATGTAACACTATACAGCCCATACCAGTCATCTGTACAGATGTACATGGGATATCCGCATGTTTGCAAACTATATATGGTCTGTGTCTCCTGACAATGAGCATTCCTGTGATATCATTGCCAAATATGTCACAGTTACCATACTGACACACATGCCAGCATCAGGCATCATGCCTGACTGACATGATTATGATATAAAATCTGTCACTCTATTACTTGTGCAGGTTTGTAGAAGCAGTAGACGAGACCAATCACTATGTCTGGTGGGTTATCCCACCATCCATGAAGGCATTTGCAAGATTACCTCTTGTAAGAGGTTGTGTGCTATGTCCCAGGCATATAATCTATGTGGAGCATGTCATGTGTATGCAGCACTATAGTACATACAAGTGGATACATAGGGTTACTAATATGTCTATTGGCAACTGTGTATGTGTTTCTGTATGCACATCCCCTGTGGCTGTCTTCAGTGTGTGCATGTGATGGCTATACCATTTTGTGTGCCTCTTCCACCCTGTGAACTCCCCCATTGCCAACCTAGTGTCATCACATACAGATGTCATCCACCATACAAGCACAGTTACACAGTTTCTAACAGCAAGCCACTGTGGTGCAATGGTCGTATCACTGTGTATTGTACATTAATAGATGGGTAGGTCATCTACTCTGATAAGTGTCACTTCCATGTGCATTTGTGTCTCAATGCATGTCCCCATGTGGTGGTGTGCATATGTGTGTGTGTCAGATGACTCTAACTTGTTAAAGGCCTATGAACCCACCAGTGGCAATCCTAACAGCCCCTGCAATTGTCACCTGCTTCAATAGTAGTGGCAGACACTGCCTCACTACAGTACCGCTGTGCTATCTAAATTATGTATCTAGTGCTATCGTTCATAAGACTGAGCAGGTAGGGCTGTGCTCAGCTCTTCACCAGCTGCCCCATGTATGGGAGTATGACTCTGTGTGCACTACCATCACTAGAGGCCAGACATGCATATAAGATGGCAGACACACATGCTAGTGATTGTCCAGGTTAGACTAACACAGGCTGACCTGTGTCAGGAATACATACCCCAAACCTGTACCAGGCATACCCTCGTCAACTGCAGGACGGTTGAGTGGATGTGACAGAAATGGCAGGGGCATAGGTGCTGACAGCTGTATCTGTTGCAGTTGAAGTAATGGCTAAGCTTGTGAGAAACCTAGTGCCAGTACTCAAGTAACCTCCTCTGTATGTGTGAGCCTGCAGTCCTACAGAACACCCAGGTGACATGTATAAGGTTTAGGTGACTGTGTCAAGGGTATGTATGCAAGGTCACACTGTCTGCCACAATTGCTCCTCACACACTGTTGCATGTAAACACACCTGGTAAACATGTACATATACAGCTGTACCTTGGCTATGAAAACATCACTGTGTTTCCACTCCTCCTTACTCATCATTGCTACTGTCAGCAGGCCCACAGGCTGCAGACACACAGACACCTGGAACACAACAAAAATACAGTACGTGATACTACAGTCAGCAGTACTAACAGCAGTAGTGCATCATGGCTAACAAGGTACATACACCTCCATGTGTACCCATACCTACTGCCAGCAGACAGGACCTTATACAGCATGACATTGCTACACTGTACTATAGTCACCCTGTGCGTCAGACCCATATGAGCATGTCCATGCATTAATGGTATATATAACAGGGTTGTGGCACAAGTATCATCACATGCATAGGGTGTGGTGTTGGATTGCCAGAGACCTAAGCTGGGCCATATGGCTGACATCGTGTATGTGTGTGTGTGTGTGTGCGTGTGTGCGTGTGTGCGTGTGTGTGTGTGTGTGTGTGTGTGTGTGTGTGTGTGTGTGTGTGTGAGTGTGTGTGTGTGTGTGTGTGTGTGCACGTGCATGCGTGTGTGTGTGTCTGTCTGTCTGTCTGTCTGGAGGGGTGGTGTTCAACTGAGTCATGCAGAGGAGCTCTATATGTCTGGTGGTGACCAGCCTGTGATAGGGATGTGTGAGTGCTTGTCTGCACACCATGAAGTGATGTGGATGCCCAACACAGGGCTATGTTGGATAGCCAGGGACCTTACATGGCAGGATGTACAGTTCACCATATACCAGCAGGGATGCAGTAACTGTATCTGCCAGGAGTATCACTGGCACCACCAGGCCCAATGACAGATGCAGTACTACTCCCTGATGGTGACTTTTGTCTGCTGGATCCACATCCCTGATGGGACTGGCCAGGACAATGTGCCTATAGCCTGCTCCGGTGTGATGTGGACAGCACCCTCCCTTTGATAGTGCTGTTGGTACTGCCACTATGGGACTGTGAATGTACTCAGCCATATGAGGTAATAGCTGATCATGTTGCTGACCTATGTTCACCTGGCCAATGCCCTACTCTCACCACATGCTCAAGCACAGACATTGCACAGTCAAGCAGTGACAATGTCTCATCCCACTGTCTATCCAGGACATCGGCAAGATGACATATGGCATCACAAATGCCATGGAGGTCATCACACATGGCAGGGAGCACTGCATTCATGACCCTGAGCATCTTTCTGGTGTTGCAGTCAGTACGCACCTGTGCCTCCATGATAGACCATGGCATGTGTCTGGTGATACCTGCTGTGGCAATTGTGACAGGGGCTTGGTGGGCAGCAGTCTTCTGTTGAGCACCCCTGTCCATCTGCCTGTGTGTAACCTTGCCTGCTCTCTGCCTATGGCTGGTGTCTACACTCACACTTGCCATACTCAACACACTAGCCTATTCCATGCCATCACCCTTAACCTGTCCATTATCCATGGATGCTGGGGACTGAGTATGTGTGAGCATACTGACTGTGTGGGGACATGATGGGTGAAAGTGGAATGCTAAACACTAGCATGGATTCAGGCACCAACAACCCCACCTGTGCCTCACTATGACCACAATCATCATGGGAGTCTGATAAGACACTGACATTGAGTTGTGAGAGGGAGAGACACCAACCCCTGTGTTCACCTGCGAGGGGAAGACAACATATGTAAATTAATACCCTGCAGTAGTATGTTTGCTCATACACACACACACACACACACACACACACACACACACACACACACACACTCCTGGTACAGTCTGGCACAGCTGTGACACTTATGAGACCTTCAGGGAAGTCCAGTTCTGCCTGCTGCAATCCATCTCTTTCACTGGTATTGTAAGTCCCACAACGAAGGATGACAAATCCTACTGTGTGATGGGCCTAGTAGCAGAATGGTAAATGTGGCCAAGACCAAGGCTATTGGAGTGAGCTATACAGTATCACCAAGTGCATATGCATGTACTGTAAGAGCTGACTTACTGCTATACAGACCACACACAATGAAGAGGTGTAACGATATGTGAAGAAAACTGATGAAGGGACAAGTTTATACACTATCACTGCAGTACCTACACAGTTCAGACTCACAGGGATTCATTTCAGACAACATAGCAGGAGAGTCTGAAATACATAAAGGAAACATGTAAAGTACTAGGTGCATAGCCTCATAAGATGATACTAGCTATTGGCCCTGATGCTCTCATAAGCCTAGCCCAGTCTTTCGCCCATGTGCCTTCCAAGCCAGCACCTGTTTCCCCTGTCCAGCTAGGACATACACGGGATCCCAGGGGTGTCCCGTCTGTTTCCCATACAGTCAACCAGGTTCTTCAAGAGGGTTATACATATACTCTGCTAGACATGGGGAGGGAATGTATTTTGCAGATAGTTTATTGCGTGGGACACTATACTATCCAGCCAACAAGTCCTATACATGTCACATATGAGGTGAGGGCCTTGGGTGCATGATACGTGAGTGGGGTTTGTCTTACAGATGTGCAGAATTTCCATCAAGGCTAGTTTGGAAATGGCCTTGTATGCCAGACACAGGTCACCCATGATCAGTCTGTATGAGACTGAGTACAGGGACAGGACTTTCAGCCTACCTGTATTGGATAGGTGTTAGAGATCCTGGATTTGCCTGGTCAGAAACATCTGTGGTCTCTGAAACTGCTGCATTTGCTTGGCAAGGTACATGCCAAAGGAGCCATTGTACTTGGTAAAGCATCTAATAAGGGTGGAGTACAGGGATGTTGTGGCCTCCTGGTTCCTGTATGACTTACCCGTATTTGTGAGGTGGGCCATGTAGACAGCCTTCCGTACAATGGTGCCCACATGGTGGGAAACTGTCAGGTTGGTACCAACCTTGGTGCACAAGTCGCCTCACACCTGATTGCATGCTGAGTACATTATTACTGTCATAATTAGTGTGGATGACATCTGTCACAGCAAGGAGAATGATGCTTTTCCTGGCATTCAGTTTGTGGAAATACTTTTTGCACCAGTTATTAACTGGGTGAGGGCCTCTTGGGGGATGCTCACATCAGTAGGGGAATGTAAGACAATGGCTAGCTTGCAAACATCTGTACACCTGGTCAGTCACAGACCACTGCTTTTGTCCTGTGCCTCAGATATATATATATATATATATATATATATATATATCTATATATATATATATATATATATATATATATATATATATATATATATATATATATATATCTCAAACAGTAGAGGCTCCCAGACCAATCCCTGGGGTACACTGCTTTGGAAGACTCTGCTACTAGAGGTGGGTTCCACTACTCTGACTGAGTGGGTACTATCATTCGGCCAGTTAGCTACCCATCTGGTAACATACAGGTTGTTGCCTAGCTGTGTAGGCATATGTATCCTGGCCACCTGGAGATTATTGTGAGAGAAATGGGCTAAAGTGAAGGTAAGCATTTTCACCATCTTCCACCCATCCTTCTATTTGTTGACCACTTCAGAGAGATCGACCAAGTTTAACAGGCTTGATCTCCCTTTGACAATACCACACTGTGTGGGCTCAGGCATTTGGAGGTTGCTGATATCCCTGTTCATAATGTCCTTGATAATGCCTTCCATGCCCTTGCAGAGCAAGCTAATTAGGCTGATGTGCTTATGATTGGCTGGGTCAGTGGATTGCTCCGCCTTTATGTATATGGATGGCAGTGGCTGTCCTCTGTGCAGATGGGATGACACCGGTGATCAGGCTTTGGTTGACTACAGTGCATAATGGAACTGAGAGCTCATGCCTGTGTTCATGTATGATGCAGCCAGGGGTGGTATTAGGCCTATGGAGACTTCTATGTGTTGCCTTTGAGAAGGCATTATGAACCTGCTTCCTGATGATGAGGGGTGGGGTGCAGGTGCTGTGCATGCACATGTGTGCCGATGGGGGGATGGAGGGGTGATGTTTACACTTCACTTGTCTGCAGCCAGTTGTCTATATCTCTGCCATATGTGCATGTGGTGTTATTGACCACCACTACAGAGCAGATCTGTGTGTTGCCTCTGGGATTGCAGACATGTATGTGGAAGGCCTAGTGATCAGCCTTGGTGGATGAGTCCAATTTGCACTCAAAGATAACCTTAGCGTGACTCACTTGTGACCTTATTTGCTTGTGCAGACCAAGGTGACATTGCTTTCAATAAGGCACCTGTTCCTTCTTGGCCCTGTTCAGCAATTATTTCACCTATTATGGTATTTTTGTATTGCTGCTGACCACCACGGACATTTACCCTACCTTGAGGGAGATGATGTTGTCCTGTCAGGTATTGCTGAGTCCATACAGCTATGTAGGTGCCCACATGGTTGTGTGGTGTGTGTCTGGACACTACTTCTAGTTCCAACTGATGGGACATTGGCTGTAAAGCTACGTCTACCTGCTCTGAGGAGATTTATAGTCAGTTAATTTTGTTTGACCGTGACAAGGTGGGGGGGGCAGGAGAGATGGTGACCTGAACAGTGATGGCTATGTGGTCAGATCTTACCGAGGAGGATGACACTGTAGGAGTGCTACAGTGGCTACTCATGTTGGTTAGGACCAGGTACTGGATATTTCAACCTGTTGTAGGAGTGTTGACCAGCTGATCTACTGCTTTGCCATTGACAAAGCCAAGGAATCTCTGTGCATTCATGTTCAGGTGGCATAGGTCATGCACACTATGGTTGGGTAGTTGAAGTCACTCAGGAGCAGGGCAGGTGACTGAATCCTGACAGATTCCAGCAAGTCCCAATAGGTGTGGTGGGTGTTCATAGTCATGGTTGGAGGCCTGTAGCGAGCTATGATTTGAGTAGGTGTTTTGTCAGCTGTTAACTGCACTCATGATGTCTCCCATGTGTCATACTGTCTGGACAGCCTGGAAGTGTGTATGTGTATGATAATGTTGAAAACTCTACCTCCTGTGGCTTTGCAGCACTCCATTTGGGGTCTAACCCTATGATGGGATGAGTAACCTGGAAAGGTTCATGTGCTCTCCACAGCTACAAAGGAGGTGTCAGTGGCTGCACAAATGTCGGCATCCTACAGGACAAGGTACCCTTGCTTTGACATGGGTTTCATGCTAAGACACCTAGCTCATGTTAGAGCAAGACATCTGCATAAAGGCACACATCACTGGTGGAAAAAGGCCGGAAAATAATGTCACTTTATGAATCTAGCTGAAACACACTCAGTTGCCAGCAAAGACGGTGTTGCATTCACAGGTCTACTCCACAGGATATGACATCTGGCAATCAAATGTATGTTATTATATTATGACTTCAGTCTTTAATGGGTAGCCAGTGATGTGCCAGACAATACACAACTGCATGAGTCATTGACTACAAATATGAGACAGACATGTTGTCAGTCTGCAAAACTCTGGACAGTTGTCAGGTATGGGCTTAGTATATATATATATATATATATATATATATATATATATATATATATATATATATATATATATACAGTTCAACACACACTTTTGTGCCTGTTGTGTACTATGCACATACCCTATATAAGTCTCTTAGATTTGTAAGACAAGCATATGTATCCTAGTAGCATTCACAGGTGAGATATGCATATTTACAACATCCCAACAGCTGGCCTAGCAGTGTCACACTCAGTATTGGACAACAGACACTCCAGTAGTAGTCATACATGTGCTGACCTTTGCAGGGGTGACTCAGGGGCTGGAGATGTGATCCATGTCAATGCAGATAGGGCAAGCAGGAATGGCCATATGTGCTGGACAGCAGCATGTGAGTCCAGCAGGTCTTGTTGTGACCTAGTGTTTAACTTCCTATTTGACATTATTGCATGCCCCCTTCTGCATTCCATTACAAGCTTACGTAAATGAAACACCTGTTATAGTGCTGAAGAGTTTCCTCAGAGTAATGTAAATGGTTAGGTTTGTGTAGTGGCAGTCTATCTTTCTGTAGATGGGTTCAGACCTGTGTTGCATAGGGAGAAGCTTGCCTTTTGTAGGTAATGCTCATGAGCAGATGATGGCTGTGCACTAATTAGTGTCTTCCACTTGCTACTTGCATCCAGAGCAGATGTGTTGCCTTTCCATTAGCCAATGCCATAGCAACACAGTGCT
>NC_056731.1:379564667-379574667 GCF_019279795.1 Protopterus annectens
AGTAGACAAACATAGTTCAGAGGTAAACATACTATCATATACAGTTGCAGTAATAACCAAATCTATGTTTATTGTTAAGTACCCTATACAACTTTTCCATTTCTTTGAAGACGGTAACTTTAACAGTCAATGACAACATCTTGGTAGAATCCAAAGCAGTACCTGGTTTTCCCTGTGAGGAAGACAGTCATAGGATCACCTGAACTGAGGTAGAGAAACAATTAGAAAATTTGAAGAGGTTTCTCCACTATAACTTATTTCTGACTCTAGCCTTCTGCATGTGTACAATTGTCGTCATAGACTATGATGCCAGAACTGACCTAGGTGCTATTTAGGCTCTCAGACACTACTGTGCTGGAGTCAGTGACTCCAGTGAGAGCACCATTGAGAGCAGCCTATTATCACTATTTTTTGAGCCAAAGAAGTGGAGTTTGTGGAAGGCTTATGTTTTTTTTCAGTTTCATCTTCCTTTATTTGTCCCCCTCCCCACATTTCCCTTTTACCTGAAAAGCTGGAGTCCATAGCTTCTCATATGTCATTCAATCCTTGCTGAATTCCATGCCCAGACAAATCAGAAATCTGAATTCTATTCAGAATTTCAACCATTTTTTGTGACCTCACTTACCTTCAACAAATAGGTGTACAAACTGCAGACCACTATGGTAACTACTGATGGAACCCAATCAGAGCAAGAAATCTGGACAAAGCCAAAAATAATGGGGGACAAAACCCCAAAAATAGGGACATTTTTAAATACTGCTCTTATAAACGTAGACATTTGATAGAATCATGAGTTTTTTATTGATATGTGTTTTCTGAAGGATAAGAGTCTGAAACTCAAATGGCGTTCATTATTTATTATTATTTAGTAATTTCAGTCTTCAGTGATTTGCCAGAAAAACACAAACTTTATGAGGAGCAGACCAAAAATATGAGGGAAAAATCTGGACATTCTGCAAAAATCTATGCAGTTGAAAGATATGAACCCAATACATATGCTAAACATTCCATGTCATAAGTAGGCCTCTAAGCAGAGCCATAGCTTGGTCATCTGGCATGCTGAGCAGTTCCTCAGGTTAGCACCCCTCATCCCAAACTTAGGGTCAATAACAAAAAGATTTTCCTAAACTTGAGGATCCAAAAAAGGAGGTCTTCTGTAACTGTAGGAAGCTGCTTGCTACAACTATAACAAGTACCTTGCTACAGTTACTAGCACACACTGAGCTTTAACTTTAACTGCAAATACAGTATCAGCATTCATGTGTGAATCCACAATACCCTCAGGGCTTCAGAAATGAATACTAGTATTGCACTGACACCCTATTATTGCCAATCACAAACAGTTCGAATTTGGGTTAGCTGCCCTCCTTTCCCAACCCTAGTTACTTGTCTGCCTCTAAGGCAGTGGGTGATCACCTATGTTCTTAATTTATTGTCTGTGTAGTTGCATGCCAATGCCCTAATCTTGCAGAAAACTATTTTAGTGGTATACATGTGATAACATTTATAACATTTATAATTATTCTTCAGGGGGACTTTAACTCCTGAGTTGAAAATGGGCCATGTGTTCAATCATATTGCCCTGTTAACAAATTTCAAAATTATAAAGTAAGCCAAATAAATCAAACATTTCAGAGACTGTAAGCAAGCAGTAATCTCTCAAAAGCCTTTAATGACTTAACCCTTTTGCTACAGTTAGGCATACAAAAACATTTCCCCCTCATTGTAATGCCAAGTAGGAAATATGTGCACCCTAAAGTACATGGCCCTTCTTCAATGAGCTGCAGCCAATGGATTAGAAAACACTCCTACTATGTCAGGATACCAACAAAGCAGCTAAACTGTTTATGAAATCTCTGTCACAAATCCAAGCTAAAATATGTTTGGCAACAAAATGGCTAATCAAAGAACAAAGGGAAAAATAAATAAATAAAAATGTGTGGTAATGTTTGGTACATATAAAAAACTAGTAGCAATCCAGATAACCACAGCCAGCAATTTAATCAGAAAAGAAAGTGTTATAATGAAGTAAAATTAGGCAAAGCATCCCACCTCATATATGAAATCCTAAACAACATTTGGAGGCAAATCAAAAATAGTATATCAAAAAACAACCTAGGCACATACAACTTGTCTCCAACAATATTTTATTTATTTATTAATTTTTTTATTTATTTAACATTTGTTGACCAGGAAAGTCCGACTAGGACAGAGTCTATTTTCAATGGAGACCCCGGGAGAAAAGCTCCAGACGCATGTCTTTGGAATATTGACCCACTGCCTGTCCTAGAAATGGGTCTAGTACACGTGCTTGAGGCACATTTGCTTGAGACACACATCCTTGCTGTCACTGTCTTGTTTCAGCAAGTGCTGTAATGCCCATTAATCTATTTCCTGTAATGTTAACTATCCCCACCAGAGGCCTTCTCCTACCCCTAAAAACTCCCACCCAGTGTCTAACCCTAAAGTCCCACATCCCTCCCTAAACCTAAAATCTCCTTCCCCCTCCCAGCCATGATCACTCCCTAAACCTAAAATCCATATCCCCCTCCCTTCCGTGATCGTTCTCCAAATCTAAAATCCACATCCATCTCTCTAATGCTAAAGTCTGTATACACTTCGTAACCTAAAATCTCCTTCCCTCTGCCATCCACAATTACTCCTTAAACCTAAAATCCCCATCTCGTGGGGTTACAGCTGTTCTAGTCTCTGGTTGCAAGTTAGTGGAATTTAAGCATCTGGGTTTGAGCAGCTGTGAGAGTGCCCCAGAAGCTAGAATTTTTTTCACAGATTTGGTTTGCAGTTATTTTTCCTTCAGAATACTGCTGCGGCACAAGCACGCCCGATACCTCTCAATTGTCCAGAATTTCTCTGAATGTCCAGGTTTTTACCTCATATTTTTGGCCTGTTTCTCATAAAATCTGAGGTTTTCTGGCAAATCAATGAGGACTGAAGTCAGTAAATATTGACAGACAGTGAGTTTCAGACCTTTTATATTCTTCATGAAATACATGTTAATGCAAAACCTATTATTTTAGCAATGTTCTATGTTTTTATGGTGCTAGTTAAAATTTATCCTTTTTATTGTACTTTTGCTTCTTCCTCTTCCCCCTGTTATTTTGGCTTTGTCAAGAATCCTTGCACTAACAGGTTGAGAAGTATGACAACCCCTCTAAACAACAACAACAAAGTTAACTCCATCAACAGTATTAGCCATTTACTGCAATCTCTGTTCAGTTTCTTATTTCGCATAGACAAAAGTATAAGGCCATGGCTGTTACAGATTCCTGACATAGTGTCACTAGGCCCAGACAGACTACAACCATTATTTCAAAGTCTAGCCAGACCAGTTATCAACAATGCCCTAACTTAATTGATAAACTATTTCTTTAAAAAATACAAATCAATTCAATTAATCTGGAAAACAGTTACTGCAGTTTGTACCAAAACAAATAACCCAAAGTGGCAGAAAAGAATGGTGCTTCACATTCTAGATAATGCTTCAGAAAGTTAGTTATGGACAGCTACTGCAGTACATTGTGGTAGGAATAAACACAAGAACTGTATAAGGACTCTGACATCACTGATACTTACAGCGTTGTGTACTCTTATCTACAGACAGACATAATGGAAAGCAAATTTAAATGTGAAATGATGAAATTCCATCTGAATTGTTTAAAATCTTGCAAAATGATACTGTTTCAGTATTTTTGTTTGAGAATATTTGCCCCTGCTGTCTATCAACCATCAGAGCCTCTCTTAGGCTATCGGCTCATTCATTCCCATCCTCAGGTGAGTGGCATCCTAGAGGGGTCTTCATCCTGACACCTATCTGGCTGTTTCAAACTCTTTTTATTATTTTTCTCCCAAAATGTGTACACACCCAGGGGACAAAGGAGAAGAATGCAATGGACTGTCCAGGGAGGGTGTGATGGGTCACTACTCTGGGCCAGTAATCAAGGAGTCTCAGTCCTCATGACTGATTCCAGTGAGTGATGGTCACTAACAGCAAAGATTGATTCACACAGTATTTCAGATGCACCTCCCTGCATAATGTCCCTAAAGAGCACACACGGAGCATGCTCCAGACCTGGGGTTGGACTCTCCTCGCTCCAGATCCACACAAAACTCCACACTGACCACTTGGGAGCTTTGTGTCCCTGTCCCCAGTAGCTGACACATACACCCTCTTCAGCCTCTACAGGCAAATAAGACAACTTGTTAAATCTTGTAAGGGCTCCTTTGAGAGAAGCTTAGCAAGTACAGCCAAAGATAACCATAAGGCCTTTTACAGCTACATGCATAGCCTAAAAGGTAGGGCCCACGCATGTACAGAATTAGTGACCAATGATATCACACACACTGACGCCACAGAGATAGCAAACCTGCTAATGCATAGGTTTGGTAAAAGTTTCACTCCCTTATCCCTTCCTAACTTATCACGAACCTTCCCTCAAACCCCACCAACCCTATGTATCTGAAGAGCTGGTCCTCAAAGCCTTATCCAAGGCAAAAAACAGAGCCTCTATGGGACCAGACAACATCCCAGACTGTCTTCTAAACAGGCTAAAGCATGAATTAACATCACTATTAAGTACCTTTTTCAATAATAGCCTAACCACAGGCTTTGTTCCTGCAGAATGGAGAACAGCAACAGTTATTCCCCTCCACAAAGGTGGCCTAGCAACAGACCGTGGTAATTACAGACCCATAAGCCTGACCAGCCTCATCTGTAAGGCCATGGAATGTATCATTATGGACCTCATAAATAAAGACATAGGTGACCTCCAAACTCTGGGTCCTACCTCATTTGGCTTCATCAAGGGCAGATCCTGCCTGTTAAATCTGGTGGTCTTTTATAGATATGTGAGCAGGGTCATTGATGAGGGGAAATCTATGCGCACAGCATACTTTGACTTGGAAACGTCTTTCGACACAATCCCAATTCAGGCATTATCGACAAACTTATCAAACTGAATGTAAACCCCTTCATTGTAAGATGGGTTGCCAACTGGCTCACAAACAAGACACACACTATCAAAGTGGGTGATGCAATATCAACCAGCAGACCTGTTACCAGTGGGGTGCCAAAGAGGTCAATGCTGGGCCCCATACTGTTTGGTATATACTTTTCAGAAGTTCAGGTCATAACTAAGGGGTAGTGGCTGACCAAGTCTGCAAGATGCAAACTAGGTGCAATCATTGATTCCCCAGATGATGTCACTATATTCCAGGAGGGTCTCATACAGACCAGCGACTGCTGTATTAGTCATGGTTTCAAACTGAAAGCAAAGAAATGATCATCATTCCCTTCAGCATAAACAGTGTCCCTTCACACTATCAAATCAACAACAATACCCTAAGTACCAATGTAGTGGTAAGGGACCTGGGATCACAAGTTGTCTGCAACCTTAACTTTGACCATCATGTGTCTACGTAGTAAGGAAGGCTTTCTGCACAGCACACTTGATTTGGAAAGGCATCGCCTCAACAGCAAAAGATGTTATAACTCCTCAATACTTGGCACTAATCTGACCCATAATTGAGTGTAACACTCTGTTCGGCATGTACCATACAAAGCACCTGCAGCAACTCGAGAGATCTCAAAGATTTCTGACAAAGAAGATCAAGGTGCTCCAACATGTGCCTTACACAGACTGACTAAAATCCCTGTCACTACACTTTGTGGTATATAGACTTTTTAGGGGTGACATATGCCTGGCCTACAGAGCAATCCAAGACCCAATCCTAATGAACTTGCTGCATATTAGTAAATCAAATGGGACTAGATCTACCAATTCCAGGGACCTAAATATGGCCTGTGACTTACACAGGACATGGAAGAGGGACAGATTTATCTCCCAGCGACCGCCATGTCTTTGAAACAGGCTACCAAATCATGTGAAACAGAGCACCTCTGATACTCTTCAAGAGGAACCTGGATGATTGGATGGGGCACTGTAAATTCTTACTGGGGATAGCACCCACAACCCTCCTGGACATGGGCAGTCATCATTAAATGCAATCTTGGGTATTGACTAGCATTTTCATGATCTTACATTGGGATGAAATGGCTAGGCTTAAATGACTGAACAAATGAATTGGCTGCAGTTAACTACAAGGGACACTTTAGAACTAGCCAAAACAACAAACACCAACAAGTAAAAATGCTTAATTTATTTCACATAAGAACAGAGCTTTTGGGAATCACCCTAATGATGAAGGGTGATTCCCAAAAGCTCTGTTTTTATGTGAAATAAATTAAGCATTTCTACTTGTTGGTATTTGTTGTTTTGGTAGGCTTAAAATTACCTCAGGGTTGATAGCCTGGTAATCTCCTGTGATCCGATTTGAGTTTCATACACAGGCATACACACCTTGGAAAAGCTGGTATAGATTTACTAGATGTGCCCCTTTCTGCCCAGACTGAGGTAATCACGCTGCTACCAGTGAGCTATGCTAAGGCTCTTACAAAGGGTACCCAATTGTACAGTGTAAAATTAAAGCTAATACAAATGGTAGAGTGTGACCAAAGCAGCAAGGCTTTCAGAAGTGGCCACAGTGTCACTAAAACAAGCATGAGGACTCTCAAGAGTTTAAAAATATTCTCTAAAGGACCAGCCACAATGAAAGATATTAAAATATTTAATGATAAATAATAAAACAGAAAACAGGAGAATACTGAATACAATAAACAACAAGAGTTTCATCCACAGAGATATAAAAATTAATACAGTTGGATAGATTCTCACAGATGCAGAAAACAATACTAAACTATTCTCACTAAGTGTCCCTGACTACCTAAAGAATTACCGTTCCCTGACTACTTACTAAAGCAGGGCAATCTGATATGTGTTGAGAGTCTTACCACAGCAAATGCCAGATGATGTCCCGCCTGTCAGAAATCTTTCCTGTCAGTTCCAAAGTGCTGCTGCGAGAGTGCCAAAGATATTGGATGCTGGTTAGAGGATAACATCACCTCTGGTCACCTGACTCTGATACAATACACATAGAGCTTTGCTATGATCTGTGGCAGAATCTGAAAGTTATAACACAATTTCAAATGTTCCACCCTTCCAGGGTTCTCTGATAAACATACACATTTGATCAGTTACAACAATACAACCTAATATGCATGCATATATTCTTTCTATCCAGCAGGACCTACTGTTGATGCATTTTTAACACAAGTAACTCTGAAAATATATTTTAATTCAACATCTGTGCAAATCAGTGTGATAGCCAAATAACATAAAATTATTTACAAAACTCCAACTAGCTATGCTGGCATATGTGCACATGTACTGCCCTACTCTCCCTGGCACAGATGGCACTACCTCATAATATCACAGAGGGTAGTCCCCTTAATCAGACAAGGGATATTTCCACCAAGCAGACTTATCCTTCCTCCCACTACACAAATGGGGGACTGCCCAGCCTCCTCCAGAGAGATCATACTGGTCTGTGTGCCTCCTAGTGCATGCAACCCTGCCAAGAAAAGCAAGCATTCAAATATTCAAATACCTTCACTGTTCCTTCTCTCTATCTCATTCCTCCATTGCTGGGGCTGCTAAGTGAATCTTTAATGCCTGGATCACAATCATTACTTCAGCCCTCTGTATGATGGAGCCAGGCTAATTCTGTTACAGTGCTACTTTTAATTTGCCAGCAAATTTAGAAACCTCAGTACTGGCCATTAGATTAGAAAAGGTCAATTTATATTCAAATCCCAAACAGGGCAATGATAAAGAATCTTCATATTATCAAATAATTGTACTTTTTTTCACATGTTAACACGGTAATGCTCAAGATTTTCCAAACTAAACTTCAGCAAGGTATAGACTGAGACCTGCCAGATGTACAAGCTGGTTTTAGAAGGGGCAGAGGCACCAAAGTTTAACTTGTCAATATCTGCTGGATAATAGAGGAAGCAAGGAAATGCCAGTAAAATATTTACTTCTACGTTATTGACGACTCTAAAACCTTTGACTATGTGGACCATTATAAATTGTGGAAAGTTCTTAGAGAAATGCAGATACCAGGTCACCTTATTTGCCTGTTGAGGAATTTGTATGCAGAATTAGACGCAACAATTAGAACCCATCGATGGAATAATTTACTAATTCAACATTGGAAAAGAAGTATGACAAGGCTGTACATTGTTACCCTACTTATTCAATTTATATGCTGAGCCTGTCATACAAAATGTTACATTAGACAAATCAGATGCTGGAATCAAAACTGCAGGGAGAAATATTAACAAGGCAAAAGAAGAAGGGGGGCAACAGAAGCTCTGCTGGGTAGACAGCATTACTGAATGAATTAGTATGAACTTACACGAATGTAAAGAAACAGTCTTTGACAGACAAGCCCAGTGTGCTAAAGTTGGATTTGTCTAAATTACTAAATACGACGAAAACTACAGTGCATTACAAAACAAGGCATCAGCACTCAAAGCTGAAATTGTTTCAGAGTTGGCTACAGTACATGCATGGATGTCAGTTCAGTTTTGTGCATAATCCATTCCAGCTCAGATAAAGATCAAATAAAGGAGAAAACTTCATAGATGTCAGAAGGCTTTTGACAGTATTAGCCTTCTCCACCACTTGGAATATCCTAGCAGAATATGCCTGGCCCAAAAAATTATCTAGCCTAAAGCCCCATCACTGTAAGAGTAAATAGCACTCAACTCTTCCCATCATATTAGATCTACAACAAAGGGGTCAGTGTTAGGACCATTCACCTTCTCCTTATTAGTTAATAATCTTACCTTACACTTTCCACACATATAGACAACCTTTTTGCTTTAAGTACTGTAATGTTAAGGAATGATCCAATTACATTAGATGACCAGCAATTCACAATTATTTTACTGATATCCTGATGCAATAACACAAAAATTTCATTATTAATACCAAAACAAATATAAAACAAACAATCAAATAGAATTCATGCTGCTTGGTATCCCAGAAAACTAAAAAAAAAAAAAAAAAAAAATATCCCAAACCTAGTCCATGCTCTTTGGTAGCCTCACAAAATCAAAAATCGCCAAAAACCTAATGATGACAGTTACTCGCAGCAAGTTAGAACACATCAGGCAATTTGAATATCCAACACCACACTTTCATTCAAACAATTATAATGATTACAAAAGGAAGCCAAAAAGCAAAACCTTTTACAAATACACATTTGTTTTAAAAAAGAAGCTGGAGGTGGGTTCCTATCACATTGTCGAACTTTTAAAAGTTTGAACGTCATATGGTCGACACCATATGATCGAATTTTTAAAAAGTTTGAATGTTTCAACGGAGATCCCTGTACAGTGTGGCAATGGAAGTTTTTCATTGTCTGCACTGTAGTGCGATCTCGGAGTTGGTATTTTAAACAGTGTGGTGGGTACTGGGGGGCTTGCCCCCCCTGCTTAAGCTTTCAGGTAGCTTTTTTCTGTTTTTTTTTTTCATTTTCAAACTTTTAAGAGTTCGAACATATGGTCT
Organism: Protopterus annectens; assembly: GCF_019279795.1. Taxonomy (NCBI): domain Eukaryota; kingdom Metazoa; phylum Chordata; order Ceratodontiformes; family Protopteridae; genus Protopterus; species Protopterus annectens. The sequence continues at coordinate 379,574,162 of NC_056731.1, forward strand.
CGGACATATGGTGTTCGAAGTTTTAAAAGTTTGATTATCTAATATAGACCCGCTGGAGACTGCATCACCAAATATGTGACATTTTTCCAAGCTGACTATTATCTCCCACTGTTTATCTTAGGTCTTCCTTGCAATAGTTTCAAACAACATCCAGTTACTTGCAGAATCATAAAACTAAAATAATATTATGCTGCATTAACAAAAATCACCTGCAGAACTGTAAGAAACCCAACTCTTATGATCTATAATCTATAAAATCCATATTCCTTCACAGGCACGTAAAATCAGCTTTTCAAAATTCCATTGCATAGTCTCATAACAAGAAGCAATGCAGCTATAAAAAAGCAGTCTAATTGCCATCTCACTACGGTTTATAAAGCTTTACATAATTTGTTTCTCCATGAATGAAGCTTTCTCTCCAGCAACTTAAAAGTCAAGATCAACCACTGTTCATTCAGGAAAGTACTGAAAACTCCTTCACAGCACAAACTTTTATACAGTTTTCA
>NC_056731.1:379579667-379764667 GCF_019279795.1 Protopterus annectens
TTGTATTTGCTGGAACTTTTCTCCTCGGGTCTCCACTGAAAATGGGACAATATCCCAGTTGGACTAACCCGGTTAACAAATGTCAATAAATAAATAAATAATTTAGTTGGATGATATTGTAGTGTCTACAGTTGTAAAGAAATCAAGAGCAAATATTGTCAGGTCTAAGGAGAGTCTAGTGGGATTTATTCAAGTATAGGTAGAATATGTTTAGTAGTTATCTGAGAGAAATAGAAGCATGGAATGAATGGGGGTGGGCTTGTCTCTCTCTCTCTCTTTCTCTGTGTGAGAAGTGTGTGTGTGTGTGTGTGTGTGTGTGTGTGTGTGTGTGTGTGTGTGTGTGTGTCAGTGTTAGAGAAGGAGAAAAGGGAATTTTCTGTGGAAGCCAGAGGGTGACGGGTCAATAGAAGGGCAACATATGAAGCCTAACTGCTTACCCTTGGAGCTTTTCTCCCCGGGCCTCCGCTGAAAATGGACATGCATCCAGTCGGACTATCCCAGTCAACAAATGTAAAATAAATAAAATAAAAATAAATAAAACTAAACTGGATGCTTCATTTGAAAGAGATGTTCTCATTATATTGTTAACCTGCTTCCAGAACTGTTTTGGTGAATGAAAGTGGGAGATTTATGCTAATTTTAGGTGGTTGGTTTTGTGTCTCCATATAGCCTGTTTAATGAGGTTCTTCAGAGATGTGTAATAGTCTCGGTAGCTGGGAGCAGAGTTTTATTTCCAATTTTCACAGGGTCCATCTAGTTTCATTAGAGTTTTACGTTTTTTTTGTGAGCCAATGAGTTTTATAGTTGTTTAGGACTGACTGACCATGCAGAAGTGTGTATCTTGAAGTGATGCCTACATACTCAAGCAGTATAATCAGCTGAAAAAACAGGAGGGTAGGGGCACAGATTAAAATTCATGTCTTGCTGTGTTTGGAGTTTGGAGTGATGCAAGGAAAAGGCAGAAAATATTTCCTTTACATGCCTAGTGCTGATGCTTTTACATCTTCTACTCCTGAAAACAAGACAATAAGCCTCAATGAGGCCTTCTCAGCCAAGAAACACCAAAGCATATTTTAAAAACCCTGTCAAGTGCCATTATGACAGATTATAAAGCCTGGCATAAAGCCTGGCTCCTATCACAGTATAAGGACAGAACTGATGGTGTTAGCTAAGGGAGAAGTGCTCTGTTTTCAGTAAGCCTCTTTGTATTAATCTAGTGACCTTATATATTTCAAGGTTCACTTAAAGATATTTAAGGACTCCATACCATTGAGAGGGTTATAAGCAATCAGTTAACTATGTAGTACCTGGTGTGTAACATATGCACTTTAACAGCTGTGGCTGACTGAATTAACTATCTTTTTCATGTTTTCAACCCCTTATATCTATCCCTCACTTTTTACATCCCCCTCCAACTAATCTTTTTCCCAAACATAACACATCACACTATCTCCCTAGCAATGTATCCTCACATTTAGACATCACTTTTACTTCTACCTTCTATTCCTTTCACTTACGTTAATTTTTTCCTTAACACTTACCTTTCCTCTCCAGATCCTTTAAATGTTATATGCTTCTATATTGACTGTACTCCAACCCACTATTTAGGTTCTGTGTAAAATACATCCTATGAGACATTAACTTTTTTTCTGTCTAATATTTAATTAAAAATTGTACATTTTATGCATACTATTGTACCGCATGTATCTATCCAGTGTTGTTTATAAATTCTAACTTTATATGCTTACTGTTATTTTTGATGTAATATGCATACTGTTACTGTCTATTTTTTTATCATTATTGGAGCTTTTCTCCCTGGGCCTCCACTGAAAATGGGTTTCTGACCTTGCTCGACTTTCCTGGTCACCAAATACCAATAAATAATAAATAAATAAACAGATGTCATTAAAGATTATTGCAGTACATGCAGTGGTGGCATATTTTTTGTACAACTACCTATGTTCCTTGTACTCAGATACAGTCTCTTACGCAAACTCTTTCTGTCTGCCAGCTTTTCCAGGTGAAATTAAAATGAAAACAATGACTAAGCAGATACATAACTGCTGCAGCAACACTGTGCCAAGAACGTTGAGAAAGGACAACCATGCAGTCTAGGTTCAGGCTACAGCATAAGCTTTTACTTTTGTACACCACAGGAAGAATACAGACAGGATAATAACATTCAGATGAAGGGCACAGTGGTAATTCATCACCTACTGAGCAGCTCATAAACAGAATGACTGAAACCTTGAATTTGTATATGTTGAAGACTACGTAAAATGCAATGGATGTGACGTAAACCTTTATATTTGATAGTGGGCTACATACAAACTGCTGAAAATAATTCACCATATGCACAGAATGAGCAGGTGGCGGTCATAAACAGATTTAGGAAAACAACCTGGTAGAATTGGAAGCATCACTCAGAACACATCAGGAAAATGAAGCAGACAGCCATTACAAGTGGTGAAAACAATTCCATTTTTTAAACTTTGACTAGTTCAAACATATATGTTTGTACCAGGATCACAACATACCAAGAAATAATAAACAGAGCAATATTTCAGGTACTATTTTTTCATAGATGTCACATGGGTAAAGCAGAGATAATGCCTGAATCTGTAACTGTTGACATTCTGCAATTACATGTATGTTTTAATGCTGCTATTACATAAAATGTCTGACAGCATTCAGAATAAAACACATGGAATCGTGACCCACATTTGGTCTCTCAGTGCTTAGAATGCCCAAGTAAGGTGGTTAGCAGTATCATATTGCTAGTAAGCTAATATTTTATAATATGTGTTGTGGAGTTCAGGAAAAAATCTTCTTTTGGCAGAAATCAGATTATATAATTACATGATCTCCGGTTGGTATGTAACTAAGGGTGGGGTACATAACACTTTACAGTACAAGTAATGTTATTTATTTTATACATTTGCTACATAGATAAACCCATTAAACATGTGTCCCTTTTCAGGGGCAATTCAGAAGCACTGTATGGTTAAGCAACTTGCTGACAGTCACACAGCAGGCAAATAGAGGTGAAAGGAATCAAACCCTATACCCTTGGTTACATGGAGCAGCTTATTAACCATTTAGAGCCTTCACCACTTCTGCTAACTGTCAGTTCTAACTGCAGCTTTAACATCAATAACTGATGTTACCTAGGATCAGTCCTATCCTGATATCATGTCTTACCCCCACACCAGCATTTATCAAAGAATGGAAGAGATAGCTATTAAAGCATTTCATGAGTACGTTGGTGTGACCATTTTCAGTTAAGATTGGTTGCTCTTAGAAAATGCTGTGTAATAACTGCACATTTATTTCTGTTTATAGGTGATGAGTTTGTAAGAAGACACAAATTAAAGAAAATAAGATAAGCAACAGCTTAAATAGCTGAGGACTGCCTTTGTTGCCTGACCTCCTTTGAGATGAATATAATGCTAATGGCACTGTACTTTTCCAGATTCTAGGATTAGAAAATCAGTTCTCTGTTACTCAGTAAGGAATGTGCAGCACAGAGGAAGTCAGAACATATAGAAACTTAGACAACCTGCTTTTGTAGCATTTGAGTTCTGTATTTTAATTAATTTCACATTTAAGGATGTTCTAACCAGACAACAAAATGTGAATGCTGGCTTTTTTGAGTTTCTTTCTGGAATATTATTACTTAGTGCATACATCCCTGGTGACATAAGGACATGTAAAGGGACAATGTTATATGGGTGTCAGTCACAAAACACTGGAATGTTCTGGCTACAGGATTTCTAATTTATCACTTGATGAATACGCTTGGAAGGTGACAGGTTTTCAGTACAGAGTAATATCCTGTAACATAGGTAGTTTGGGATATTTTGTTCAGCACAGATTCTGGTTTGGACAGAAACTGTTTTTACAGATAAATAAACAAAAGCAAATACACTGTCAATTCAGCCAAGTACTTTTCTTGGCAGAGCAACAATATTCTACACTAAACAGACATTTTTTAAGAAGGGTTATGTTCCTTGTTCAAATCAATCACTTTTTACTGCAGTACAGGGCACACAAAGCATATAGATGAACAGTGACCATATTATATTGCAGCTAACAGCTGATGTATTTAAAATGATCACATAGTATAAGGGCATTCAAATGTGGGTGTGGGCAGAGCATTCTATTTCATAAACACATTCTCCAGCCAATGTAACCACATTAATAAATGAGAGAACATAACATATTCTTTATGGCCTCTATGACTTGTGTTTACTCAGCATGTACAAGGCAAATAGGCAGGATGTTGGCCTGGCAGGAAGAACCAAGTTCTGCTGAATGGGGTGAGATGGAGTCTGTGACCATTAGACCCTCTGTGCTCTTATTTTCAGCTAGGTGCCAATAGAATTATAGTGAGCTGGTAAGGTAATTATTTAGGCACAAATTTCCCATGCAGGTCAGGAGTGTAGCAGTTGTTGATTCATTTTTTCCAGTGCGTATCCTTTTAGGTGAAGTGAATTAAGGCACTGCTTCCAAGGATGCTCTGTTTAGTTATGGGGATCATAGGGGACTAGCTCCTCCCTCAAGTATTAATGTTGCTTTTGTGCATTGTCTGAGCTGCTGGTATAAGCAAATACTTGATGCCCTTTGTATTATTAACTAAATATCTATTGGTTTTTCTGGCCTTAGCAATCCTATTTAGGTCATTCATTAGAAGTACTGTCCTCTGTAGGAATGTTATATGGATGGTCAATATAAAAAAAACACTGCTGCAGAATTGCATGGTGTGAGTGAGAAACAGCCAAAGATGGTCATCAGTCTCTACCTAAGTTTGATCTTTTACCAAAATTTAGACATGGCCAGTGCATACAACTACAGTTTCAAGCTGCAGCCATTAAGGGGGGCTAGGCTATAAATAAGAAAGTAACAGCTGCTGTGTTCTGTTCTTTGTTTCTGATGTGTGTGATCAGTCTGATATTTTTCACTAGTTCTGCAGTCCCTACAAGGTCTCCAGGTTTGACAGTACTAAGTAAAAAAATGTTCTTTTTCCTGTCATTACATTTTAAGAGAAGTATTTTGTATTGTATTGTAATTTTACTAATGATATCCTATGAGAAAATAACCTGCAAGGGCTCTTGCAGGTGCCCGTGACCTTTTGAAGATGTAAGCAAATCTGTGGAACACACAGAAGGAGAAATGGTGGGAGCTGGGTGGAAATGGTGGGAATGTGCAGATAGCACTGGTTTGCTCATGCTGGGGGGAGGTGCTACCTGACCTGCAACTGACAGTTCCTAATGGAGGCCAAAAAAATGCACCAAGCACTGTGTCAAACTACACATAATGGTTTCCAAGCAATTCCATTTATTATAACCATGGTGACACGTGAATTCATGAACACATCCATTGGGGCTGCCATTTCAAGCATCTGTCTGGCAGAATGTGTAGCAGTGCAGTCCAGGAGTAGTAGGGGATGGGAACTCTAAGCAGATCTCCCTGATGGATGCCTGCTTGATGATGTTGGGAGAAAAACAACAGGATCCTGTGTCAAGCAGGCACTGGGGGGAAAATGATTAAACTAGAGAGAGTCTTAAAAATACTATCACTTGCATTGCATTTTCTGCCTAGGAGTAAGCCATAAGACTGACCACTTAGCATTGTATTAAATTTAACAGACAACCTTTAGCCAGCAGAGTCAGGTAAGCTGTTTGGTATGTAAAAGGTTAGATGCTCTTATCCCAACTTCTATTGCCTCTTTATCACCTTCTCTTATCCAGAAATTTATAAAATGTACCCCATTTACAAAACATTTAGCTGAAGAACTAAGATGCTCTCCTCCAAAAAAAGGAAGCCAATCTGTCAGTCCCCTGTCATAAACAAATTCTACAACAGAAGGAGGAAACGGATGCGGAACAAAGTGAAGTCCCAAGACTGGAAAAACTCCCTTATCAGCCTCAACAAAAAGCTGAGATCCCTCATCAAATCCTCTAAAGCTAGCTATGAAAACAGAATTTCAATAGGCAGTGAAGACAACCACAAGGCCTTCTATAGTTATGTAAAGAACTTCCACGGCAATACCCAGATTTGCTCTGAGCTACTGCACAATGGTACCTCCTATACTGAGCCAACAGATATTGCCAATATACTGGCCGACAGATTCAGTGCCAACTTTAAACCCCCCAAAGGACCAATCACAATACCAGTAGATCACCAGACAACCAGTATTACTGCTGCACAGGTTAAAACAGCACTGTCCAAGGCCAAGAATATAGCTTCTATGGGACCTGACAATATCCCTGGCTGTGTTCTACATGAACTACAAAATGAACTGGCACCTCACCTGTGTGCCCTGTTCAATCACAGCTTCACCTCAGACTTTGTCCCTACCGAATGGCACACTGTTATAGTCATCCCTCTCCACAAAGGAGGAGTGACTACAGACCCTGGGAACTATCGCCCTATTAGCCTGACAAGTCTGATATGCAAAGCTATGGAACGCATCGTCATGGACCTAATAAACAAGGGTATAGGGAATCTCCAAACTCTGGAGCCCACACAGTTTGGTTTTCTGAAGGGTAGATCATGCCAGCTTGACTTAGTTAACTTCTTTGAGTCAGTCACCAGAGCTGTGGATGAAGGCAAGGTGGTTCATACAGCCTACCTTGATCTGGCCAAGGCTTTTGGTAACATTCCCCACTCAGGAATCATAGAAAAACTCAATAAGCTAGGCATCAACCCCTATATCACTAGGTGGGTTGCAAACTGGCTCCAAGTCAGACTGCCGACCAGTTGCGAGTGGAGTCCCACAGGGGTCGGTCCCAGGTCCTCTTCTGTTTGGTATTTACTTCTCAGAAGTCCAGTCCAACACAAAGGCACTCTGGCTGACAAGGTTCGCAGACGATTTCAAGTTGGGAGCCATTATTAACTCCCCAAGTGATGTTGACATCCTACAGAAAGGCCTCCCTGAGACCAATGACTGGTGTCAGAACTATGCCCTTAAACTCAATGCCAAAAAATGTGTCATCATCCCCTTTGGGAAAATCCCAGTTCCCATGAACTACCATATCGATGGTAGTCCACTGAACACAGAAGGCGTTATAAGAGATCTGGGAACACAGGTTGACAGCAACTTCTTTTTTGACCACTACATTGCCACTGTGGTCAGAAAGTCCTTCTGTGTGACACATCTCATTACTAAGGGTTTTGCATCTAGGAAGAAAGAGGTCATTGTCTCCCTCTACTCTTCCCTCTTTAGGCCAATCATCAAGTACAAAGCCCCATTTGGCATGTACCTCACTAGACATCTGCAACAACTGGAGAGGCTGCAAAAGTACCTCACAAAGAGGGTCCTAGGCCTTAAACACTTGTCCTATATGGACAGACTAAAAAAATTCCAACTATTCTCCTGTCTCATTATTGCCTACTTAGAGGTGCTCTCTGCTTGACTTACAAAGCCATGTCTGACCCAGCTCTGTTAGAAATGCTACATCTAAAGAAATCCCAATCCCTCCGCACCACATGCTCCAGAGACCTCAACCTCATTACCACAATCAACAGAACATGCTGGAGGGATAGATTCATAACCCAGAGACTGCCCATGCTATGGAACAGACTTCCCATACATGTCAAACAGAGCACCTCACCGGTCCTCTTCAAGAGAAATCTTGATGAGTGGATGGGAAATAGAAAATTCACCCTGGGGGTCACTCCAGTGGCTCTACTCGACAGAGGCACTGGAAACTAAGGTTGGGTGGCATGATGCCGGGGTAATCCTATGGGCTAGGATTGTAAAGGGTCCAGGGCCATTAGCCTAGTACACACCTATGAACCTATGAAAACTTTTCAAATGAAGGAAGTATATACTGCAATCAAGGAACACAAGTCAACTGTATTAAGTGATGCCAATCTCCTGTTGTTGTAACATTTGCTCACCCACTTTCACCCACTCTGCAAGCTGAGGGGAAGTTAGATTTCCATGTCTCCTCCAATACCTCATTGCCCTAAAATAGGTTCTGAGAGAGGAAGCAGTGCTTGAACAGGTGGCTTTAATTAATGTAATTGTAGTCAAATTAGTATTTTATGTTGCAACCTTCCAAAGGTGGAAGAAAGAAAATTCCCACCCATTATGTTGATTCCCCAGAAATCTGGTGCAATATCTGGGATGGGCTGTATTCTACTGCCAGCTCTGGAGACTTTACATACTGGGAAATTTATTGGTTGCTACAGTAGGGATGCCCAGGTTTCAGATGCCAGTGGGTCAGATAGCAGTAGTTTAAAATAACTAAATGTCTGATACCCAGATGCTGTTGGTAAGACATATGGTGATCAGAAACTGTTCTTCCAGGTGTCCGATGTGGTTCCTGTAGTTGTTATAGGTTTTGCAGAATTCAATTTTGCATTACTTTAAAGAGCTATTTAAACCGCAGAACTTACTTCCAAGCCTTCAACCTCAGATACTCTGAACTAAAAAGAGGAAAAAGCCCCCTCCCATCCACCTCCAAGTTCAAAGGAGGAGAAGGATGAAGAATCTCAGATTCATTTAGACCAGATTACATCTCACCCTGCCACATTCCAGGTCCGTACACAGATTATGGAGTGGAGAATTCCTTCAATTTTGTCTTTCCTCAATAAATGTCTGTCTTAGTGAGACACTGAATTTGAAGAGAAGTGATTTTTAAATGGCCTTATAAATGGTAAGCCTTACTGAGCTGCTGCAGTTTCACATGCTGAAGCCTATATTTTGAGGATGTGCACTTTTCTGTATTTTAAGAGCTTCATTCTCTGTCACTCTGTTCCTCAATAAGAAGATGAAGTCAGTAGTATGATGTTCTATGCAAAAAATGGGTGCTGTCTGCTGTGATTACCCTAGAATACAAAAACCTGGTGTTATCTCTGTTGCGATTATCCCAAAATACAAAAAATGGTGTTGTCTCTGCTGTGATTACCCCAGAATACAAAAACATTCTGTTGTCTCTGCTGTGATTAACCTAGAATACAAAAACCCAGTGTTGTTTCTGCTATGATTACCCTAGAATACAAAAACCTGGTGCTGACTCTGCTGTGATTACCCTAGAATACAAAAAACTGGTGTTGTTGCTGCTGTGATTACCCCAGAATACAAAAACTCAGTATTGTCTCTGCTGTGATTACCCCAGAATACAAAAACTCAGTATTGTCTCTGCTGTGATTACCGCAGAATACAAAAGCCCACTGTTGTCTCTGCTGTGATTACCCCAGAATACAAAAGCCCACTGTTGTCTCTGCTGTGATTACCCCAGAATACAAGCACATTCTGTTGTCTCTGCTGTGATTAACCTAGAATACAAAAACCCAGTGTTGTTTCTGCTATGATTACTCTAGAATACAAAAACCTGGTGCTGACTCTGCTGTGATTACCCTAGAATACAAAAAACTGGTGCTGTTGCTGCTGTGATTACCCCAGAATACAAAAACCCAGTATTGTCTCTGCTGTGATTACCCCAGAATACAAAAGCCCACTGTTGTCTCTGCTGTGATTATCCAAGAATACAAAAACCCAGTGCTGTCTCTGCTGTGATTACCCCAGATGTTTTCAGACAGCAGCTGTTAGCACACTACCAATTTAGAAAAAGTTGAATACTGGACAAATCTGGTAAGGAGGGTATATGAATCTGCTGCCCTGGACATTAGAGTTATGAACTACCATATTAAAATTGTGCAGTCCCAGGGACAACACTGATGATTTGGGAAAAGAAGGCATGAAAGTTGATAAAGCTGATAAACATAATAGAAAATATGGTTATGCTACAACTGGTGCTAACTTCACTGCTACTACTTGTAATACTTTTAAGATGACATGCATGGCTCAGAGTTTTTTTTCTTTCCATGATGATGATGATGGTGATGTATTACACTTATCTACTCAATTCAAACCTAAACTATTCTGGTCTTAGTCAATCATCTCCTTCTCCTAGGTCAGTTTATGAAAGTAACTCCTTATTTAAGTAATCACTCTCCTAAAAACATAGCCTCTAAGCTTCACCTATCTTCTGAACTTGCTCAATGCAACACAAAACTGTGTTTCTAGCTCATGCATGTCTCCAGTGTCAAAAATACCTCTCCTCAAGCTAAAACCCATTACTCTTCCCCAAGACAACCTACAATCTGAATACATCAAGCTTGCAGCTGATGTAGTGGCCTGTCCTATTTCCATGCTAATCAACCATTTGGTCAGAGAAAGCTATTGTGTTTCAAACCTTTGGAAAAATTCTGATATATTGCCACTGCCTAAAGGTAGGAAATTCAGATCTCTCCAGTTATCGGCCTATCAACATTCTATTCAGCTTGCAGCTGATGTAGTGGCCTGTCCTGTTTCAATGCTAATCAACCATTTGGTCAGAGAAAGCTATTTTGTTTCAAACCTTTGGAAAAATTCTGATATATTGCCGCTGCCTAAAGGTAGGAATTTCACAGATCTCTCCAATTATCAGCCTATCAACATTCTATTACCTGTTTCTAAAGTACTAGAAAAGTTAATCTAAACCCAACTACTTAACTTTCTCTCTGATAACAACTTTCTATCACCAACATAGCATGGATTTTATCCAAATCACAGCACTATCTCTGTCCTTCTTAACTTCAGCACCTCCATCAACCAAAGCAAGAAGAAAAGCAACCTCATATCTGCAGTAATTTTAGACCTATTTAAAACCTTTGTTACTGTATACCACCAAGTTCTGCTAAATAGAATATTTTCATTAGGACCACCAGCTCTTTCCTGGTTTAACAGCTATCTTGCTTATAGATATGAGGCTGTGAAATGGCTAATAGACATTACCTTGTTTTTAACTCTTGCAGTGGATGCCCCCCACAGATCTATCCTGGGCACAATCTTTTTCAGCATATTTATAGACAACCTCCATACTGTAAGTAAACATGCTACCATCATCCATTATGTGGGTGACTCAGCCCTAATCTACTCTGCCAAAACTCTGGAAACATTGCAGCAGCTAACCCAGGAATCCCTACTATTTGTTGAAAGTTGGCTCCTGGACTCACAGTTGCTCCTAAACCCCAAAACATATGAAATAGTAATATTTACCCCCAAGCAGAAGAATCTTTTTAACATAATCACTTTCTGCTTTACCAAAACTGAACTAGTAAACCACACAAACCTTCTGGGAATCACAATTGATGAAAATGTGAAACTTGACTTTTATCTAAAATAAGCAGTTAACACCAACAACTTGGTGTTTTATATAGGATAAATCTCTGCCTTACAGATGACAGTAGGAAAACAATTACCACATCTTACTTACTCCCAACCCTTCTATACAGTGCCCCCATTTTTATAAATCTGTAAGCCACCCACTGCCTCCCAGCCAAACAATGCTACAATAAAATAGCAAAATTTGCTGTTATCCCACACAGAACACACTACTGGTTAACTTTTAAAAACCTTCATTGGACTAAATTGCAACATATCTTAACCTTCTCTTGCTTAATCACTACACGCAACTTAATCTACAATCAGATAAATTCTTCAGCATCAGCAATGTAATTCATCACTACTAAATAGGACCCTTCTCTCCACAGACAATCACCTATTACTAGTCACAAAATCGAATAACTCTGCAGGTGATTCCCTCTACTCCTCCTGTGTATCCAAAATCTGGAAAACCATCCCACTCACCATGAAACAAACCCATAATCTCAGAATATTTAAACAACACCTATTGAAAGCATAGTCGTGTTTATGCCATTCACCAGGGTAATACCTCAGCTCATTAATACTCCCTAAAATTTATTGTGCAAATAGTTATCATAAATATCCATTCCACACATACTATTGTTGTTGACATTCTTTAATCTACCCTCTTCTGGCTACCTGATCTTTTGCTATTGAATCTTCTCCACCTGCACCTCCCATCCCTTTTCTCTGGACCACCTCTCCCACACAAGTCATCAAGCTTACTTCACTACATTTTTCTGTTTATCAACTCAATATACCTGCATTGCTTTACAGCCATTCTACTTCAACCTATTAGTTAACACCATTCTTCTGTTCCTTCAAACTACCCCTTCCATCCCTCTTACCCCACCTATAGCAAGATAAAGCACTCATCTATGAATGCTGTATACAAGCCTAACCCTAGAAACAAATGTCAATAATGTACAATGTAGTGTAGATAATAATGTACCCTGTACTGTGATTCATAATGTACCCTGTACTTTAGTTAATAATGCACACTGCACTGTAGTTAATAATGCACACTGCACTGTAGTTAATAATGCACACTGCACTGTAGTTAATAAAGGACACTGTACTATAGTTAATAATGGACACTATACTGTAGTTAATAATGTACTCTGTACTGCAGTTATTAAAGGGCACTGTATTGTAGTTAATGGACACTGTACTATAGTTAATAATGGACACTGTACTGCAGTTAATAATGCACACTTTACTGTAGTTAATAATGGACACTGTACTTTAGTTAATAAAGGACACTGTATTGTAGTTAATGGACACTGTACTATAGTTAATAATGGACACTATACTGTAGTTAATAATGTACTCTGTACTGCAGTTATTAAAGGGCACTGTATTGTAGTTAATGGACACTGTACTATAGTTAATAATGGACACTATACTGTAGTTAATAATGTACTCTGTACTGCAGTTATTAAAGGACACTGTATTGTAGTTAATGGACACTGTACTATAGTTAATAATGGACACTATACTGTAGTTAATAATGTACTCTGTACTGCAGTTATTAAAAGGCACTGTATTGTAGTTAATGGACACTGTACTATAGTTAATAATGGACACTGTACTGCAGTTAATAATGCACACTTCACTGTAGTTAATAATGGACACTGTACTTTAGTTAATAAAGGACACTGTATTGTAGTTAATGAACACTGTACTATAGTTAATAATGGACACTATACTGTAGTTAATAATGTACTCTGTACTGCAGTTATTAAAGGACACTGTATTGTAGTTAATGGATACTGTACTATAGTTAATAATGGACACTATACTGTAGTTAATAATGTACTCTGTACTGCAGTTATTAAAGGACACTGTATTGTAGTTAATGGACACTGTACTATAGTTAATAATGGACACTATACTGTAGTTAATAATGTACTCTGTACTGCAGTTATTAAAGGACACTGTATTGTAGTTAATGGACACTGTACTATAGTTAATAATGGACACTATACTGTAGTTAATAATGTACTCTGTACTGCAGTTATTAAAGGACACTGTATTGTAGTTAATGGACACTGTACTATAGTTAATAATGGACACTATACTGTAGTTAATAATGTACTCTGTACTGCAGTTATTAAAGGACACTGTATTGTAGTTAATGGACACTGTACTATAGTTAATAATGGACACTATACTGTAGTTAATAATGTACTCTGTACTGCAGTTATTAAAGGACACTGTATTGTAGTTAATGGACACTGTACTATAGTTAATAATGGACACTATACTGTAGTTAATAATGTACTCTGTACTGCAGTTATTAAAGGGCACTGTATTGTAGTTAATGGACACTGTACTATAGTTAATAATGGACACTGTACTACAGTTAATGGCTATCATTTGGGTAGAAAGAACAATAGGATCTTTGATATCCTTCTAACAAGAGTTGTCAAAGTTATTCTGGGAAAACAGTTTGGGTACAGGAATATTCATAATGTGATGCCTAATGTGAGGAATGGAAATAATAATAATACTGATGTATCTGGAACTCTATTAATGAATAATAACTATGATATTGTTTTCATAAAGAAACCTGGTTTTACAACAGCTGCTTATGTATAGATTTTATAGATTATAAAAGCCACTGCAAATACAGAATACATAGATTGTTTGAGAGTATATCTATGTATGTTAAAACTGAGATTACATCATCTATGGGTTCACCAGGTAAATCACTGCAGCTAATATTGAATTGTGTAATGTAACAGCTAAGATAGCGTCCGTCTATCCCTTGTGTGGATAATGGGAATTTTGGGAATGAGTTATGTAATAATATTAAGGAAGACTATTTACTCATTATTGGTGAACTAAATCCCCCCTCAACATCAATTCGGATATGGGGAGGCAATAGGAGAAATTACTGATAAACTGGTTAATCATTGTTTCCTGTTAGGCTACAAACAAACTATTAGTGATCCTACCTATGAGAAAATATATTGGATGTGATTATTAAAATTAAAATTATTAAACATGTATATGCTACTCTTTGATGTTAACTTGTCATATATTCACAGATTCATAGATTGTTACTAGGATAATGACCCGGGGGGGGGGGCTTTCTAAGTCTAGCCATGTTTTCACAAAAGAATAATGACTTCCTGTATCCATAAAGGACATTGAGAGCCAGGAATTTATAAGCTAGCTCTGTCCATAAGGAACAAGGGTGTCAGGCCCGGTGTAAATTTCCTATTCCCCATCCACTTGTCAAGGTTGCACTTAAATTGGTTAATAGACAAATTCGGCTTCAAGTGGATGGGAGGCCTTTGCAGGGGCAGTCTCTGGGACATGTATCTGTCTCTCTATCATGTTCTGTTTAAGTCGCAGACAAAATTCAGGTCCACAGACCTTGTATTTCTGGTACTGTTTGACTTAGTATGCAGAAGATTCATAAGTGTGGGGTTTGCAGATGCCTTTTAAGCCAAGCATTGATCACTCCTCAGCAATCTATAGGAGACTGAGCAGAGGGAAAGGGCTTTAAGGCCCTCTGCATAAGGCAGGTTTATTATGCCTTGTATTCTTTTTGTAAGGAACATCTGCAGTTGCTCTAGTTGTTGCATATACCTGGTCAGGTACCTACCGAAGGAAGCATTGCACTCTATGATTGGTCTGATAAGGGTAGAGTACAGTGTGACAATGACCTCTTTGGACTTAGATGCCATACACTTACTTATAAGTTGTGCAACATAAAAGGATTTCCTCACCTGTGTAGCCAAAGGTGAGCAAAGGTAAGTGCACGTACGTACCCAGATCCCTGACCACTGGGTTGACTCTTAGAGTGTATTATCAACATGGTGACTAGCTAGGATGGTTTACTTTTGAAAAGGTACAATTATGCATTTCCTAGCACTGAGTTCAAGACCATGGCTTTGGCACCATTTGTTACTCAGAGATAGGCCTTCTTGAAGAATGCTAGTATCTGCTGAGGAGTCAATGATAACCCGCAGACTGCAGTCATCTGCAAACTTAATCAGACATAAATCTTCAGTGTTTGCATCTTACATCAGAGAAATAGATGCCAAAAATTAACGGGCCCAGTATCAAGCCCTAGGGGACTCTGCTAGTGACTGGCCTCTTGGTAGAGGTGGCATCACCTATTTTAACCTCTTGGGTCCTATCAGTGAGCAACTTGGCTATCCAGTGGGTGATAAAAGGGTTTATACCTAATTTACTGAGCTTGTCTATAATGCCTGAGTGGGGATTTGCATCAAAAGCCTTAGCCAGGTTGAGGTAAGCTATGTGCAGTCTTGCCCTCATCCATTGTTTTGGTGAAGTCCACCAGGTTTAATAGGCATGACCATACTTTAAGAAAGGATGCTGTGATGGGTCCAGTATTTCCTGGTTCCCTATTTTCTCCATTTATCATGTCTATGATAATTTTTTCCTTGGCCTTACATATGTGGCTGGTCAGACTTATGGACGTGTAGTTACCTGAATCTATTGTTAGACCTCTTTTGTGGGGAAAGACTGTGGCCATCTTTCATTCCTTGGACAACAAACCTGACTGAAGGCTCCAGTTGAAAAGTGAGTCAAGTGGACCAGAGAAGTCATGTTTCATGCTATTTAGTAAACATCCCAGGATATTATTGGGGACCAGCAATGCAATGATTTTTGGACTTGGAAAGTGCATTGATGACCTTTTCCCTAATGGTTGGGGGGATTGTGGTCTGCAATATTTCCTTTAGACTATGGTGGGAGGGGGTGGGGGGAGAAATTTGAGCTGAATCTGTCAGCCAAAAGGTTGACAATGGCGTCTGGTTTAGTGTGGGTGACGACATTTACAATATATTTTGTGCATTATTGCATATTTCCCTTGAGGTTACGGACATAGCTATAGAAAGCTTTGTGGTTGCCCTTTGCCTGAGAAGCCATGTTTTCTTCAAATATAGCCTTTGAAGTATTAATTAACCCTCTTAGCTGCCTGTTTAGACTGGTCAGGAGGCTTTTAGTATGTTGGGCTTTGTTCCTCCTATGCTTGTTCAAGAATTTTTTTCTTTTGCTAATTAACCAACTGATATTGTGGTTCCACCAGGTTGGCTTGTACTTTAAGTTTGTCTTATTCTTAATATGAGTGGACATGGCTCTCTCTATGCACCTATCAATACGGCTGTACAGGGATTTTGTAAACAGCTTAGCATATGCTATGGTATTTACTGGGTTTGGGGTGCTTTGAATTTAGCCAAGGTGCCACTTAGTAGAGAGAGATTAGCCTTGGAATAGTTCCTGAAGGTTTTTGGTTTCACTGAGCCCCCAGATTTAATTATTATTTCAAGCAATACTGCCTTATTGTCAGATCTGATAAGTGAGGACATTATACTGGGTGAGGAACATCACTCCCCCATGTTCATGAGTGCTAGGTCAAGGATGTTTGTTCCTCCTTGTAGGAGAATGGACCAATTGTTCCAGGATGTTGGTATTAACAAAGTTTAAGAATTGATGGGCTTGTGAATTAGAAGTAGTGTAGGATTCCCAATCTATAGAGGGGGTAGATGAGATGCCCAATGAATATCATACTGGGTTGAATGGTGAGGGACTCTAGTACATAGAGATAGATAGTATGGGTTTCCTTGGACATGGAAGGGGACCTACACATTGAAAGGGTATGGTAAGAGACTGTTTATGGTGAGTTGCACTAGTCTGGATGTGAGACTGGTCTTAATATAGACTGACACTCCTCCACCTTTAGTTCATTCCTGTGCAGTGGCTGATCTAAAGATATGAAAGGGGTTATAACTTTGCACTGCTGCAGTACTATCTATAACTTTAAACCATGTCTCCATTACTACACAGATGTCTACACTCACCAGGGAGAGGAAGGTTTGTAGGTAGTGGAGTTTCTTGTTAAGACTTTGAACATTGAGCAGTAACACCTTCAGATATTCCTTCAAAGGTTCAGTTAAATCTAGAGGCTTATCAGTCTGGGAATGCCTAAAAAGGCATTATGGGTGTGGTAAAGGTCTTTGCAAATATTCAGAACCCTAGAGAGGATAAGTGCAGACCATCCCTGGCAAAACAGAGTGGACTGTCAACCATGCCTTCTCAGGCCTTCAAATATTGTACCCCTTGGATTTACACCAGAAGCTAAGACAGTTGTTAAAATCAATCATTTTCTGTTGATAACATGGCATCATCCTTGGAGAAGGTAGTATTCTGCTTAGTGCTAGGCTCATATCTGTCTGAGAAACCTAATCAGCAAGCTCAATCATGTCTTGCTTCATACTGTCAAGGGAGGTAAGTATCAGGTCATTAACAGCCATATTATGGTTCAATGACCTGAGTGCCAGTGTGACTTGATGGATCCTCACCTGAGAAAGGCAGCTAACCATGACTCTCTCCTTACTCTGTCTGGTGAGGGGGACATTGGTGTGGCTCGCTACAGAATCACCAGTGACCAGGAAATTTGGCTGTACGCTGGTTTGCCTTAAGGGCTTAGCAGTAGAGGCACTGGAAACAGTGTTATTATATGTAGCTGTGGGTGGTGTTTAATGGAGTGTTTCTGTGATGGCTGAGAACCCTTTTTTGATTGCACTGTGTAGGAAGTCTTAGTGTTTTAGGAAGGTTATGTTTAAGTGCCTCAGAATAAGTAGTTTTATGTGCAGTGTCTTTACCCTGTGTCATAGGCATGGTGCAAGTGTCACTGACAACCTCTGTAGGATTAGTTTTGGTTGCATGAAAGAGTTTTGCCTCCAGCATTAAAGTGTATTTACACCTCTCGCATACTTTATCTGTTTTATTAAGAATAAATGGGTTGTCAGTGCACATGAGGCAATTGCTACAATGCCTCAGAATACCTCTCTCAGCCAGAGGGCCACAGAGAGTTTAGAGAAGTGCATATCCATGGCTACTGCTCTACTAGGGAGGGGTGGGGGGATTTAAATATTGAATAGGTCAATAATTCAAGGAGCTTGATGAGCAATGCTCATCTATGCTCAAACTAGATGCTTTAGTAGTTAAAAAACTCCTTCTAGACAGCAAGAGTATTTTAAGGGAACCCTACACTGTGAGAGATCAGCATCTACACTGATTACAAGGGTAAAGGCCTCCATACAGATCCCTGCTAGATGCTGCTGCTGTGTGGAGAGCAGCATTTTTAATTAAATACTGTAAAAATGGTCAAAAAGTGCAGATATTCAACAGAGAAACACTTAGTTAATGCAGCTGTGACAAAACCAATGTGAAAAATAAGTGCCAAAGCAGAGGATATGGTAAGGTAAGTCTTAGTTTTTTAGAGTTTAGCAGAAACCAGCACCACTCCTCTCAAGTAGCATGATCACCAAACGTTGCCAAACACCTTGGAACTCGAAGATTATCAGCCAAGCATTGTGTAATTGTGATGCTTAAATAGCAGCAGAGATTGAATAAAAAAACACAAACAAGGTTCTGTGACCAATCAAAAAGCAGCACAACTGTTCTTTACTTTACACAATCCCATGCTAGAAAATGACTCATGTCCCCTTTACTCTCACTAAAGTGGAATCAAGGCAGTTCTAACTAGAGACTGTAAAAAGGTCAAAAAGTGCAGATATTCAACACGCAACAAAAACAAGTGCTGAAACAGTGACTATGGTAAGGTAAGTCATAGCTTTTGTAGCGTTATCCCAGCATAAGTACATCAGATCATTTAGGTTTTGAATGGAATTATGTCTATAGTATTAGGAAATAACCATGAGTATATGTATCAGTAAAAAATTCTGTCAGGGTAGCCATACCTACATTGAGCATAAAATAGATGACTGGAAATTGGAAGAGGCACTATATGATAGACACATTTCTGTCCAGTGGAAATATTTTGATGAATATACAAATATATTCTAGGAGGGACTCCGTCCCAAATTAATAAGGTTTATAAGACCCCCCCCCCACACACACACACACACACATGGATGCACTCACTTCAGAAATGTTCAAATTAGGAAAAAAGCTTTTGTGGACAATATAATAAATTTCTGTAAAGGTAAACTGAGGAGGGTGGCATAACAGTTAAGGTGTTTACCTTAGAAGCACAAGGTGCAGCGTTTGATTCTCATACGGGGTAATTGGCTAGGCTTAAAATGGTCCATGAGGCCAGTTAGCCTTGTATTAATCTACGAATCAAATCTATGTTTGATAGTACAGTGCCAACCTACACAAAGTGTAGTAACCAGGAATCAACTAAAGGCACTTGTGACGAAACAGACAAACCAGAAATGTGTTTTTAAGTTTATGAATAAAACTGAGAATACTGCCTGGTTCTGGTTCTTCACAAATGCCTTTAGTCAGTTCCTAATAAATTTCCATGCCAGAACTATAAGCTAAAACTTCAGCAAGGTACCAAACATTTGGAAAAAGCAATCAGAAGAGAATAGGTGTGCTATGAAATGAAACTGGCTGGACAAACTAGAGATAATAATAAGGCTTTTTTAGACATGTATGCCAGTTTTGAAGTTGTTGCTCAGAGAACAATAAGTTATGGGTGGATAACAGAACAGGAGTCTAACATGGTAGTATTTCCAATATATTGTGCTAATATTTATTTGATTCAACCACATTTATTTGTAGCGTAACAAATAAGATCATTCCCTCCAGTGCTGATAAATACCTCCGTCTCTCAAAGGAAGCTGTTTAGGCAATCAGAAACAATCCAGCAGCTCGTCCAAGTTAATTTAATGCTTATTTTCTTTCAAAGAATATTCCACAAATATTCTGTTGCCTTTCTTTCTTTCAGTCCATCTTGAGTAATGGTTATGCTCCCAAAATTTGGAAGGAACTGTTATTCTAGTGCCAAAGTGTAGCAGTCATAGCATCGTTTGTGTCATTCTGTTTAACGAGTCTAACAGGGAAGGTATTCAGAGAACGATACCATCCCTATGTGGTATTGTCCCCAGACAACATGGATTCCTTCTGGGAAGATCTTGTCTAAGCAGTTTAATTGAGTTTATACCAGTGTTGTTGATTCATTTGAACACAAGTTCCCTACTGATGTTATTTATTTTGATTTATTGCAGGGCTTTTGATTCTGTACTTTGCTGCAATATTCTTGAGGGCATGGAGAGATTGAATATAAACAAATTTATTACATTTTGTGTGGCAAACTGGCTGGGTGTTAGAATATATAAGGTAAAGATCAGGCACAAACATTCAGAAGAAATAATAGTTAATACTGGAGTCCAAGAGGGTCTGTTTTTGGGACCATTTCTGTTTAGCTTTTTCATTTCCATTATCCCTATTCCAAGCTATGTATGGATAAGCAAGCATGCAGATGATACAGGATAGGGGTGGTAGTGAGAAATACTCCTGTGCATGGCATTGCGCAGAATTATCTTAGCCAACCTTTTGGCTGGTCTTAGGGAAATAGTACTGTTTAATAATAGGAAAAGAGTCTTCTGCATTTTGGAGTAGATAAATGTATGTATCGGCAATCACTGTTAAAGACATGGGGATCACAATGGACAACCAACCTAGGTTTAATACTCACCTGAAAACTATTATCTACAAATGCTATGGAAGTATGAGAACTATTCTGAGTTCCATAAGTAATATTTATAGAAATGTGATAATTTATTTTAATATTGCCCTCATCAGACCACATTTAGATTATGACATGCATTAAGAGACTACAAAGAATCCAAAATACATTCAGGAGATAAGTGAAAGGTCTTGGTGCTAAGATTTATAAGGGTTGTGCTCCTATCCATACTAAGCTCCAGGCATCATAAAAATCAAACTTGAGCAATGCTGTATTAAAATGGCTAAATTTGCAGCAAATATTCATTTCAGAAACCACCACTGTATA
Organism: Protopterus annectens; assembly: GCF_019279795.1. Taxonomy (NCBI): domain Eukaryota; kingdom Metazoa; phylum Chordata; order Ceratodontiformes; family Protopteridae; genus Protopterus; species Protopterus annectens. Next base: position 379,600,676 of record NC_056731.1, read on the forward strand.
GCACTAAAAAGCCTAAATTGGTTAGAACTATCCCATGAACTAACATATACATAGCTTCTTAACACCTATAAAATTATCCAGCATCTCTCTGCTTGTCTGGCACCAAATACCATTCTATACAACTATGTTTCCACTTGGCCATTACAATCCATTGACAAAAAAACTCCTGTCTGCCCATAAACCTATCAAATCTGCTGTACTCACCATGTTGTCATGAAATCCTTACCTATAGCCATCAGTTCAGTATCCTGCTTCCAGTCCTTTAAAACCTTTCTGATGGACTACCTGCATAAAATTGGGCTCTGTTTTTGCTCACCACCTTGATAAAGTATATCTAAATATGTAGAAGCACTTATGCATACCTTAGCTGTCCTTACTCCCTCTTCTTCTCTCACGTCCTTATTTTAATCAATTCTCTCCCCTTGACTGTCTTTCTAAATATGCCAAAACCCAGTTTCTTCTCTAACTTCATATTGCAATTCTTGTTTGTATTATACTAACTTACCAAACAATAAACTTGTCAAAACAGTCAGCCTCAGAACAAAACAGCAACAACTGGGGTATAAAAATAAAGTATTTAATTAATAAAAAATGTAATAATAATAATAAAGCTGATAAATAATTTTAGGTTAAATTAAGCACTTTCATCCTAAAACAATTGGGACTTCATCAGAATTACAATGCATTTATCCAAGATCCCTTTTACAATGTCAAAATAAGGAAACGTCAATTACAGTGAATTGATGAACCGATTAATTATAGTACTTAAAAAACATAAACAATTCTCAAATCTTTGGAAACGTTAGATATATTGAAGGTATTAAAATGTAGATAATATGTTGAAAATATTGTTAATGCCAAAAAATGTTAATGGATCCAATCGTAAATATTCCTGTTACCATAGATTACAACATAACAAACCAAACCATGGTGAATAATAAATCTAAAATCTATGTAAACTTTGTCAAAAGAAGCCTGATGCTGTAACAATGACCCAGACAATATCCATTTGATAAAACCGCTACACCTTATTAAGGCTTTAGCAGGTGACAGTAGGGCAACTAACACAAGATCACAAGGAATGTCATATAAAATATTTCATAAAAAATATATGTCTTAAAAATGTATCATGGAAAAATGTGATGAAAATGTAATAAAATATATATATATATATATATATATATATATATATATATATATATATATATATATATATATATACTGCACACACACACACACACATATATATATATATATATATATATATATATATATATATATATATCTCCCAGGAAAAGTATACAAGTAATAAATAATATTTAGTATGACTCACTCTATAATTTCATAGGTCTAAGTTTCAGTGTACTTGAAATAGATATTGTGTCATTTAAACCAGGTTTATCAGTGGCATTCAAAGGCAATTTGTATTCAACAGTGTAACTCCACGGGCCATCCCTCAGTTTTGGGGGATCTTTTTTAAAATAAAAAAATAACATTTTTTATTTTCATCACTTGTGACCTTGTGTCTAAATAATACATTAGTCTCATTCTTATGTTAAACATCATAACATAAGAATCCTCCTACAGAGTGAACGTTCAGTCTTACTGACATAGAAGAAGAAATAAGCATCACAAAATGCTAGATATACTATTCCTAAGGTGCTGCAATTAAAACATTGCTTAAAATTAAAAACATACCCATTGGTGGGTGAGCTAATAACCTCCCCTTCATAAATATAGGTACATTCTTTACAAGCACCACATTTTCTGGTACCCTTAGTGAGCCCTCCATTAATATTGGTACTAACAACTGGTGTTTTTCCAATGTTTTCCTTTAAAATGACACATGTTTTAAAAGTAAAATGGGGGCATCACCCACCAACTTATTTATTCTGGGGTCACTCCCAATAATTTTCCAATTAGCTATAACAAAATTCATAATAATGTTACTTTCTTGGGAGTATTTTAAAACCAGGTTACTAGCAAAGCATACCTTATTTTCTTTACTAATTTTAATGCTGCTGGACCCATGAAAACTTTCAGGTAACCCATTTCCCATAATTGGCAAAAATGTTGTACCCCTTCCTCCATTGTCCTAATCATTGCTGAGGATAAGAGAATCCTGACCTCTTTAGAAGTGGATGATATTCACTTAGCAATTAGCTGCATTAAGTAGAAGGATTTTCAGAGTGCTCTCATTATATGATGATCTAAGGAGAGGGAATTAGAGAGCCACGTTCCAAGGTCTATGTCTATGTTGAGTGCTAGAGGGAGACAGTAGTATGTCAAATGTAATGCTATTGCAAGAATAAGTTCTTGCTAGGCTTGGATATCTTATGGTGAATTGGCAATGACTTGGCAATAACTCCAAATTGACAGTCATCTGCAAACTTGGTTATCCGGAGGTCTTTGTTTGTGCTCAGGAGATCAGAAAAGTAAATGCCAAACAAAAAGGGTCCCAGCACAGATCCCTGCAGGACAACACTGGTCATATTCATACTCTCTGATGAAGTGCCTTCAACCCAGGCTATGTGGGTGCTGTCCTTTAGTCAATTTGCTATCCATCTTAATACACATGAATTTATTGGCAATGCATTCAGCATACTAATTATGCTAACAATTGAGGATGGTGTCAAAGGCCTTGACTGGGTCAAAATATAAAATTTGGACAGCATGACCACTGCCAGCAGCTCATGTTACTCTTTCAAAGGAGTTGACCAGATTAATTAGACAGAATTTACTTTTGACAAAGCCAAACTGCTGCGGGTCCAGCCTAAGATTTTTAATGTCACAGTTTATCATGCTGGTTATAGTATGTCCCTTGGCTTTTTCAAATAAGACTCATCAAGCTAATGAGCCTATAGGAATGGCAGCATGGCATCACACTAGTTGCATTAGTCTCTGTAGTGCTCTGCTGAAGAGATAAGAATTACAGTGAAAATGTGCCTCCAGAAGACAGTGACAGGTAGCTTTTGTAGCAAAAAGATATCAGTGAAGTTAATGGGTCACAAAATGATAAAGGAAGGTAGCAGGAAGAGTGAAGCACAGTGGTAAATGAAGAGATGGCCAGTGCTGGGCATGTGTGCAAGCAAGTTACTGTAGAGATGATATGGCAGAAGATAAAGGAAATTAAGAAGAACATGATGGATAACCTCTGGGTGAAGAGGTTATTGAGGGATTAAATGAATATTCTACAGTGCTGCAAGACATATCAGCTGAAAAGAATTGAGAGTATAGGCCAAGTCAACTGAAACCAGGCTAGATTGCTTAGATAGAAGTGGAAGAATAAGCCCATTGAAAAAATATAATACTAACAGGTATACCAGAGAAATTTGAGGGTGGAGACTGCTCAACAGCAGTACAGGGACTATTGGAAACATGGACTGGTATTCCTAATGGTAAAATATATGTTGAAAAAGAGTACATAGGACAACATGGTGCACTGAGATAGAAGTGACTAAGAGATCCCAACCACTAAGAGTTCATTTTCAACACTATGTGCTATGGAAGAGGATCCTGCAGGAGTTACGGAAGCCAAGACAGAAGCTGAAGGTTGGAGAAAAAAATGTGTATTCTGATATGGACTTTTCCTTTGAGACCAGACAGAGGCACATTGTGTTCCTCCTACTGTTAAGAGCCGGTAAGGAGAAGGGGATCAGAGGGAGGATGTCCTAACTGGAGAACTTTAAAATATTTCAGTAAGGTGCAGCCAAAACTTTTACAACCCTGGCAGAGGTGTTGGATTGAATTTGAAAACTAGTAAACCACAAGATGAATAAAGGACAGCAGGAAGAATCGGTGGATGACAAACAGCAGCCAGAGGATGGAGAAGAAGTAGATATGGGATGGAAACTGAAGGAGAAGCTATAAGAGATGCATGAAGCAAGAAAAATGAAAGAAGGAAGGACATGTAGTAGGACTGGAGAGGAGAGTGATGGTGGATTTATTTGTTAAAGACTGAATTAAATTAAAGACAGTATAATTAAGGGGAATGTGAAATAGTTAGAAAGTGTTTTAACAGATGTTGTGGGTATAGCCTGTATAATTTATGGACTTGCTTATTTAATTTTTGTTTTTTTAATTACTGAGTAAATGTATTCTTATAAATGAAAATGGGGAAACTGCATGCAACCAATGGGAATGGTACTCCATACAGCTGAAACGAGAGGGCACCCCCTTCTATAAGAAGGGAAGAGATGGAGATGTTTGCATTCTATTGACGGGTGAGCAAAGAATGTTGTCAAAAGCCTGGTTAATTTATATCTGGGGTTCCATAGTGCTCAATTAATTTTTGGTTTTCTAATTGTTCTTGTTACTGTTGCTGTAAAATGCTCTTGTAAATGAACATAGAGAAACTGCATGCGCCAGAAGCGGGATGATATTTAGTACTGCTGTAGGGAGAGGATGCTCTCTTATATAAAAAGGGAAGAAATAGGGATGTTTTGCATTCTGTTGATTGAAGAGGAAAATAAAATTTGCAAAGCATGGTTAGTTTATATTCAGGGATTGCATACTGTGACAAAAGCCCCTCTCCCACAGATAATGAATAGAGGTATTGAAGGGAGGAGTATGGTGGGTGGGGGATTGACAGGAAATGATGTAGGAAGAGAGGGGAAAATTCTGAAATAAAGATAGACAGCTGAAGTAGCCCATCGAGAAACCTGGAGAGGAGAACAGCACAATGGAGTATTTGAGAAGGAAAGTAAATGAGAATGTCAGCATGAGAAAAAAACAAAGTATGACAGACCGAATAAAACCTGAGGGCTGAGGAAGGTTTAGAAGTCTAGCCAAATATTGAAGGAGACATAAAAGCTGGAGATATAGTGTAGGTATGGGGCGAATGGACAACTGAGTGATTAAGTGTCATGAGTTAATTTAATGGGGTAGACCAAAACGAAGTAAAAACAAGTAGAGGATGAAATGCAGAACCAATAACTAACAACAACAATAAAAAATCCACTACTGAGATGAACTAGCTCAACTTACCAACTCCAAAAAGGAAGCCACAACTTGAAAGGAGCCACAAAGGTTTTATTTAATCCAGCAAAGAACTTCAAACACAGAAATTAACTGTTTGCTTTTTGTCTTATACAAAATAGTGCAAACTTCTTCAGAACATATTGAAATGGTCTTAAAAGTGCCAAATATATATATATACCCTTAATCAATTAATTAAATCAAATGAAATTTGGTAATGAGATTAAATGGTTCAATATATTTTTTAAAGAGAAACTGTGCTGCAAACATATACCGTCTTAAAGACGGTAACCCTTTCTAATGCATTTTACTAAACAATCATGTGAACATTTAAATAAAACTTCAATAAAAACATTTCTTTAAGATTATACAAAAGATTGAAATAAAAATATATAAAATGTGAAAATATAAACATACCAGTGTAGGCAATATTTTTGTGAAAATATGCTAGGAAGTAAAACAATGCTAGTAAAAATTTATTAATACTTAATCTTAAATAAAAATTAAGATTTAATCTTGAATAAAAAAACATTAGTTAAAACTGAATTATAATTTAAGAGCCTTTTTCTTCAGTTTAGGCCATACCGAAATAGTATAATTGATGCCAGGTGTATGTGTGGCATCAACTCTTATAATCCAAGTCAATTCTTTGGCTTCTAAAATGTCCTTCCAGGGTCCCCTTCTAGCGCTCAGTGGAACTTTTTCTAAAATAGAGAATAAAAAGTATTTAAAATCTTGACATGGAAGAGAATATCTATAAAGTGTGTTGTTTTCATTATTTTTAGAAATATAGCAGTGTTTGTAGATGTGTTTCTTTAAGTGCCTCTCAGTCTTGCCCACATAAAATGCTGGGAAGGTAGAACACACTGCTAAATACACAAGTCCTTACTAAAATAGTTACCATCCTGGGTATAGATGTGAGAACTGATCTTGTTACATAAAGAGAGGCATCTATTATTAAAAATGTATTTACATTGATTGCGTTTACCACACTTGGTAGTTCCTTTTAAACTGTTAAAAGTGCTGGTAGATTTATTTTTATGTTACTTGCCCTTTTAAAAAAACATAGTTTTGACCCAACTGTATTTTTAATTTTTTTTGGCACTTGTGAGGATATTCCAGCAGTTGTAAATTATATTTTTAATTATTTTGGAACTGGTGTTGTATTGCAATACATGGGCTCTGCTGTATTTGTTTTTGTCCTTGTTACTTTCAGTGGTTTCAGCATTTACGTCTTCAGTGGAAACATTTTTATGTAATATATTGTTGGAGTTTTTACTATTGAACCTTCCCTGATGTTTATCTAATCCTATTTCCATCAAAGGAACATATTTGGTACCCCAACCCATAAAGTTCTCATTGCTTAGTAAGTGGACTAGGTTAGATGGATATCTTCTTTCAATAAACATGGATTCGAGTTTAATTCTTTCCATGTGAAATGTATATCTGAAATCATGTGGGCTAACCTCACAAATTGTTACTTAACTAAACCTTTCTTCTGGAAAAAAGGCTGAGCACTACTAAAGTGGGGGTAGCTATTTGAAAATGTAGGTTTTCTGTAAATATTCAAACAGAATCCTTCAGTTCCTTTGGAAATAGTTGCGTCTAAATTGATTGGAAATAACATTATAGGTGAATTTTAAAAATGTTGGTGGTTAGTTAAGAAGCTTAATGAATTCCAGGATGTTATCAGACCATAATATAAAGATATCATCCAAATATCTTAAATATAATTTAATATATTTATGATATTTTGATGGAAATATAAATTGTTCCCAAGTTAGTATGATCAGATTGGCAAAAATGGGCTCACAAACTGCGCCCACTGCTACACATTTAACCTGCTTGTAAATCTCACCTTCAAACCATATAAAGTTATTTTCCAAAACTATTTCCATGAAATCCATTAACATGGATATTTGCCTATTTGTCAAAAAATCAAAATGTAACACGGCTTGCTGGAAAAATTCAAGGCCAGTATCCTGAGGGATACAGGAGAAGAGGTCAGTCACATCAATGTTAAAAAAATTAAGTCTTTCTTTCAAAGACTAGATTTTAGTCTTCCTAGAAAGTCCCAGGAATCCCGTGGCATATGGTTTTCTAAATCTAAAACTGGTTTTAGTATTTTGTGAATGACTACAGCAAATGGATATGTTTTTGAACCAGAAGCAGAGACAATGGGTCTAAAAGTGGGATTTGTTAAACTTTTGTGAATTTTGGGGATGCCAAATATTGTTGAAATTGATAGATTAGGATTCTTCAAAAAGTTATATACATCTTCATCAAAGGCATGTTGTAATAGGCCATCCTCTATGAAACAATCTATCTTATGATAAGAAAGATGAACTTCATTCAGAGAGGAAGTGATATATGAACCTCCTTCACCAATTATTTTTAACATTTCTTCGATGTCATTAAAATTGTCAAAAATGACCACACCACCACTCTTGTCTGGTTTCATTACTCTGACAGAATGTTTTTTTTTCTTTATATTTTGTAATAGTAAATATTCTTCCTAATTGAAATTATATATATTTTTATTTTTCATCTTACCTAAAGGATACTGTTCATATATTTCTCTTTCATACACATTTGGAAATACTTGTACAGAGTTATTGGGCATGGGCATAGCTATACTTTTCTTCCTAAAAAAATGTTCTTTTTCTACTGAAAAACCATCAAATTGTATCCCAAAATTAATTTTCCTGATAAATAATTTGAATTCAGTTAGAGTGTCAACTACTTTGAATGTAGGCATAGGGACGAATGTAAAGGCTTTTTGAAACAGTGAAAACTATTTGTTAATAACACCTATAGTTGTAAATAGTAACGTTAATTTTGGTAACTATAAAAGGATATCTGAAACTACTATCTAGGACCATTGCCAATGGTCCCTGTTCTTCCCCCTCATGTTGCAGTTCTGTTCCCACCTGTAGTTCCTCCCTAAGCTGGAATGTGTTTGTTCCTGCTTGTTCTCCTGATGTGGAGGTAATGTCACTGATGATTTTTTGTTTGTCAACCTCTCCGAACATTGGAGAGCTGGAAATTCTAAAGGTTCTGTATGTTCATTTTCATTATTATCTCCAGTTGTTTCCCCGGTTCTGGAAAGATTATTAGGAACATTGGTACCACTTTTCATTTTATTCAGTAAAAAGACTTCCCCTGTGTCATATTGTGCCTTGTCCCTGGCCAGTTTTTTTTTTTTATTTCTTAATTTTTAATTTATTTACATGAGTATCAGCCCTTAGAAACAGATTTTCATATTTGTTCATATGTTTGGAAAACAATAAATCATTTTTAATAAATTATTCACATGATCCATCTCCACTGCTCTTGTTATTAATGTTATTATTTTGTACAATCATATCTAGCAACTCAGGTTCTTGTCTATGAAAAAGTTGTACAGGTTCCTAAAAAAATGTTGTCCCATGTAGGACTCCATTTGGGAATTTGAAATATCTTAGTCTTTTTTTAATTTTGATTGGTTGAGCATGTGTTTGAATAGTAATATTTAAACCGGGCTTATCCAGATGTTTTTTGTTCTGAAGAAGTCCAATGTAATTTTATGGGGGACGAAAGTGCTTAACGTTTTTTGTGACTGTATCCAGTTAAGAAAACTGCTTTCATTTGAGGTCCTGTCTTTGGATGCACTTCTTGTTCTTTCGGAGTCTTATTGTGTGTTCCTGGTTCTCATTATTATTAGTGCTGCCAGATCCATTGGACTCTACTGGAATTTTGGAAGGATGAATTTCTTTATTACTAACCAAAGAATTTGAAATTACCGACATAACCCACAGCAACTGTGTAAGTTCACCATTAAGAAGTTGTATGGCATGAACTCTCTCTTTAGCAAGCTCCATCCCATTCAGTTCAGGGGTAAAAAGACTTTGGCCGCTATTCATTGGCTCAGCTGCTGACGACTCCATGGAAACACACCTTCAGCATGAGTGCAGACCAAAAGAAAATAAAAACAGGTAGCAGATAAAATGAAAAAACAATAATTAATAACAACAATAAAAAAATCCACTACTGAGACGAACCAGCTCAACTGACGAACTCCAGAAAGGAAACCACAACTTGAAAGGAGCCAGCAAAGAACTTTAAACACAGAAATTAACTATTTACTTGTACGTGATACAAAATAGTGCAGACTTCTTTGTAAAATAGAATGGACGGGAAGGAGGGTTAGAGGAGGTAAGTGTCATATGAATGGAAGACATGGTGAAAGCTGGGGATGTTTTGAACATAACAAACAGATTAATAGCAGAAGTGTGTAAATTCGTAGTGTGAGGAAAAGGTAACTTGGGGACCAGTTAGAGGTAAGAAAGATGGAAGGGAAGAAAGTGAGAAGGCGGTTGAAGGGAGATTTTTAAGATGAATATAAAATTGTGAAGAGATTAGATAAAGAGAGAAGAGAAGCAGCAGAAGTGATGTAAAGAAATGAAATAGAAAGTTAGTAGAGGAGGCAAGGAAGGATAGGAGCGGAAGGCTGCAGGGGAGTTTGTAAGCTTGTAGCGCTGCCATATTTATAATAGCACCTACAGTTCCAGTGTATAAGGAGGCATGCACAGTGAAATTAAAAAAAAACTTTAGAGGCAGTATACATCACATCGAAAGCTGGAGTACAGGAACTGAAGGCATTTTAAGAGAAATTATGAGATTTCAGAAAGGACTGTATGTTTAGGAGACTAGAATGTAACAGTCCAGAGAGAGGAAATGGACTTAGGGCTGCGAGAAAGGTGGCTAATAAAGGAAGGCAGCTTTGTGAGAGAAGTTTACATTTTTTTCACCAAGAGATGGCAGTTGGTAAAGGACTGATAGGAGCTGTATAAAAATGCAACATATGGACTGCATATGAGAGGTCTGCATAGATCAGATTACATTCACAGATCATGCTATGATTGCAGTGAAATTGGCTTGGGAGTCAGATGTGTGGTTGCAGAAATATGGAGAGTCCCCTCATACTGGTTAGAGAAGATGGAGAAAAATAAATAATCAAGGCAGCATTGGAGAAGTATAATGGGGATGGAGGAGAGGTCTGGGAGAGAACCAAGGTAGAAGTCAATGCAAGGATTCAGAGTTATCAAAAAGAGAAACAAATCCAAATAGAACAGACAGGAATGAATGGAAAGAAGAAGTAATACAATTGCAAAGAGATCAAAAGGAAAGGAAATTGAGATCCAAGAGAGAGAAAGAGAAATAAGACAGAGACTGCAAAGATGGGAACATTGAAAGGATATGGAAAAAAAGAACAGAGGTAGAAACAGTTTCCTTTAAAGCAAACCTTAAGATGGCTAAACCGCTGGCAGTACAGTTATGGCAGCAGGAGGTAGAGAAGGGAGTGTTTGTACTGGGCCATGGGAAAAAGGATAGACTGACTGTGAAGCTGTGGGATATTTTAGAAGGATTTCAAATTTATTATCAGAAGCTTTATGAAGGGGAAGATGGGGTAGAGATAGAGGAAAAGGGAAGTGGAGTTTGTCTCAGAAGCTTGAGTTATATATAGACAGCCTGGAAAGGAAGATAAATGGGGAGGAAGTGGCATTAGCTTGGAGTAGAATGGTAAAGGTAAATCTTGCAGAAGTTATGGGTTACCAATAGAGGTGTGGGAAATCAAAAAAATAATGGGGTACTAAGAGGAAGATTTCCCTGTTTAACAAGGTAATGGAAGGGGTGGACCCTCCAGTATCTTGGAAGGAGGCGGTAATATCAGTCATCCCAAAAAGAAAAGAAAGATGCAAGGTTTCCAGAATTCTATATACCAATATCAGTTCTAACTTATGATTATAAGCAATTCATGACAGTGCAAAGAGAAAGAGTGGGATGGATAGTACTGACAATTATAAAGAGACTAGACAGGATTTGTTATAGGGAGGAGGATGATTGATAAATTAATTAGAAAGTTAATGCTAATGATAGGTACACAGGAAAAGGGAAATAACTAGCTTTCACTGAGAAGGCCTTTTTATAGGGTTGATTGGCTCTACTTGATGGATGTAATGGGAGGAAGCAGGTTTGCATGATAAGGGGTAGGAATGCTGAGGAATATATATTAAAGATCAAAAATGAAAGTCAAGATTTGAGTGAGATTGTCAGGGAAGATAAAAATAAAGAGGGGTGTTTGGCATGGTTGCCCCATCGCCATTATTATTTGTTATATATAACAAACCATTAACAGAGGAGATCAGAAGATCTCGATTTAGGGGATATGAATGGGTTGGGGAAGAAAAAAGATAGAATTATATGCAGATGGCGTACTTGTGATTTTGATGCATAAGGAAGATTTTCAGGGATTATGACAAATTACAGAAGGATTTAAGAAAAAAATCAGGATGTAAGATTAACCAAAATAAAACAAAAATAATTGTGGCAGGGAGTAGAGGGGGTGATGGAAAGGAACAGGGTTTAGGAGAATGGATTGGGAAGGAAATAAAGTATTTAGGTGTTAGGGTGAGAGAAATGGTGGAGACTGCAAGCATAACCTACAAAGGAATTTTTGAAAAAATGAAGAAGCCATTGGAGAGTTGGAAAAAGCTGGGATTAGAGATGGATCAGAGGATTAAAGTTCTCCATATGGTTATCATGACCCTATTTGTTTATATGGGTCAAGCATTTTGGGACTTTCCTGGAAACAATTTGAAGATGATGAAGCAGTTAAGTAGGGAATTTGTGTGGAAAGGGAAAAGACAAAAGTAAAATGAGACTGAGTGACAGAAGATAGTAGGGTTGGTAGCACCAGACTTGAAGGACCAGTTGTTAGCTTTTTCTTTTTACAAATGTTCTGAGAATAGTGGATGTTGACTGTGTCTCTGAATGGAAACAAATAATATTACAGAAGGATCTGTGGCTTCAGGAAGGAAAAGATTTAACATAAGTGTTATTAGAAGGGCAGGAAACAGATGTTAAGTTGAGGTGGATGAGGCAAATGCAGAGGGAATTTAAGACAGTGTGGAATAGGAATGAAGGGGAAAAGTGGAGGCCCAGGATTATACCAAAAGGGAGGATGAAACAACAGTGTTCGGTCTTTCAGTCTATTGTATACTTTAAGGCATTTTTTTTATTTTATTGTAGAGTTCATTTATTTTGGTGAACCACTAGGGTAGTTTTTCTTTTTTAATTTCCCATTATATTTAGATCTGGTTGGGACTGCCAGTTCTATATATTTATCTAAGTGGCATAGAACTCCTTCCTACTGTGGTAACATCTAGAATGATGTTGCTATAAGTGAATTTTGAATCATCATATAATTTTCATGAGAATTATACATTGAAAATCCTTTAATTTAAAAATAGTGGCATCTACAAGCTTAGAGATTTTAAAGTTAACGTTTACTAGTTTATGATCAAGGAGATACCAGGAGAATGATGTACAAGGAAACTATATTCATGAGGACCAGGTCAAGAATATTATATCATCTAGTGGCTTTGTTAGCAATTTGGTCTATGGAGGCTTTCTTTATGTAATTCAAGAACTTTTGGGCATACCTCACATTTGAGGTATAGTTGCTCCAGTTTAAGATCTGTCAGTTGGATATTCATAACTTGGCATGCCTGGACCGAAAGGTAAGAAAACATACTTTATAAATACAATTTTTCTAGAGAAGAAACAGTGTAAGTAAATGATTTATGAAGCAACAAAGAAATCAGGACCATGCAATCTGCTAAAGGGGATGGGTTGGTAGTTATGAATGAGTGTGACTATAATATGAAAAGGAGGTCTGTTTTTGCATGCAACACCCATAAGGAAGTATTTGTGAATTAGTACACTGTTGCATACAACAAGATAAAGGAAAATCTAAATGATCTGTTCATTGACCAACAAATTTCTATTGATGATTATAATTATCTAAATGTGATACAGATTAAGATCCCCCATATGTTTGGTTTGCCTAAGATACATAAAAATAAAGAATAACCACCAATGCAACCAGTTGTTAATGGCCGTGGTTCTATCACCCACCCCTTGCCAAATTTTTGGATACTAGGTTAAAAAGTTTGGTTAACCAGGAACCACTTGTTTGCCATGATTTGTGGGAATTTTTACAAAAAATAAATGCCCTTCCCTTTAAAGACACAACTTTATCACTGTGGATGTCAAGGACTTATATTTAATTATTCCCCACGACTTAGGACTGGAATGGTTTTCTGAATTTTTGATGGAGAAAAATATTCCACATGACCAAATTAACATTTATGTCAATTTATTGGAGATTGTACTGAAAAATTATTTTGTTAAATTTGGAGGTGGCTTGTTCTTACAACAAGCAGGGGTAGCCATGGGCACAGTGTGTGGGGATCTTTTTACCAACATCATCATGATACAATGGGATAAAAAGGTTTTATTTAACTCCTCTTTTTTTACATCAAGTAGATTCTACACACACGTTTTGGATGATATTTTCATCCTGTGGGATGGTGAAGCTCATGATATCCCCCATTTTTGTCATATATTAATCAAACAACAGAGTTTCTTGCATTCATCTATGAGAGTAATGATGTGAACATAGCTTACCTGGATATATGGTTGGCCAAGGACAACACAAACAGAAGATTCACTGCCAAAATTTATGGGAAACCCATATATTCGAACAGTTTTCTCCATTTTGACAGTTTCCACCCTATAACACAGAAAAAGGCAGTGGTCAAGGGTCAGATGGTGATGGCAACCCAAAGGACCACAGAAGATACTGCCTTTTGGGATGAGTGCATATTACTGAAAACCATGTTTTTAAAATGTGGCTACCCTAAAAATTTGTAGATAACGTGATGCTAGAGGTTATCAATAAACATGAGTCTCATCATTTTGTGCTGTTTTTGGGAGGCCCTTGTGTGACCAACAACAGAAGTGATAGTCCTAGATGGTGGGGAAACTACATCAATGCCACCCATGGCTGAGACCATGAACACAAACACAGAGACCTTCAGGAATCCTTTTATTAAAATCTGTTCTACTGAAGGTCTCTTCGTGAAATCAATTCTGAAAAAGAATTGGTGTCTTCTCCTGCAAGACAATACCATTTGTGATTATGGAGGGATGGGTCCACAAGTGGTGTTCAAAAGGGGCAGGAATTTTAAAACAATATTAGAACACAGTTGGTCCAAACACCAACATAAGCAAAATTTTGAATTTATGGGGATGAAAAAGTGTGGTTGTTGTCCCTACTGTCCAATATTCTGGTGTGCCCTGAAATAGCTTTGAACAACCAGGTGGTCGCTATAAGGAACATATTCAATTGTTGTACAGCAAAAAGGCTATATTGTGCACTATGTATGTTCTGCTCCTGTTTCTACATATGAAAAACTGAGAGGAGACTGAGGGACAGATTATATGAACATTTGTATGAAATCAGAATGAGAAAAGAAACTAATGCCTTGTACAAACACATAAAATGTTACCTGCACCACATGTTCAAATTTTGTATTTTGGAACAAATGCCTTATAACATAGGTTCATAGGTTCATAGGTTCATACTAGGCTATCTGCCCCAGGGCATTTATAAGCCTAGCCAGAGTGTGTTTGGCTTTCGCCACCCATTTTAAATTAATTTTGCTATGCCCTTTTTTGAGGTTAGTATACTGTGCCTATGTCTAACAGTGACACAGAAGTGATACCCGGGGTAAACCTACGATCCCCCATTCACTCATCAAGATTCCTCTTGAAGAGAGTCATTGAGGGACTCTGCCTAACCTGGACTGGGATTTTGTTCCAGAGTGAAGGGAGCCTCTGGGTTATGAATCTGTCCCTCCAGCATGACCTATCTATTTCAGTGCTGAGGTTCAAGTCTCTCGAGCGCATAGCTCGATGGGATTTGGATTTTCTGAGGTGAAGCATGTCCATTAATTCCGGGTTGGACATGGCTTTATACATCAGGCACAGATTGCCTCTGAGCAGGCGGTATGCCACTGAGTAGAGCTGGAGTTTCTTTAACCGGGCAGCATATGGAATCTGTTTGAGCCCTTTGATCCTCTTGGTGAGGTACTTTTGGGGTCTTTCCAGTTGCTGCAGGTGTCTGGTAAGGTACATCCCAAAAGGGGCATTGTACTCAATTATGGGCCTGATGAGGGATGAGTAAAGGGGCACGATGACCTCCCCTGATCTAGATGTGAATCCCTTCATGATTAGGTGGGCTATATAAAATGTTTTTCTAACCACTTTGGCCATGTGGTTGTCAAATGAGAGATTGCTATCAACTTGGGTCCCCAGGTCCCTAATTACTTCTTCCGTACTTAATGGATTACCACCTATGTGGTAATTTGTGGGCACTTTCTTTTTGCCAAAGGGGATGACTATACACTTTTTGGCGTTTAGCTTGAGGCCATGGCTCTGGCGCCAGTTGTCTGTTTCTATGAGGCCCTTTTGGAGGATGCTTGTGTCGGCTGGAGAGTCGATTATAGCGCCCAGTTTACAGTCATCTGCGAACTTGGTCAGCCACAGTCCTTCTGTGTTGGCCTGTACCTCTGAGAAATACATACTGAACAGGAGAGGTCCCAGGACTGAGCCTTGTGGGACGCCACTTGTAACTGGTTTGGAGTCTGACATGGCTCCAGCAATTCTAACCATGTGGGTTCTGTCCTTGAGCCAGTTTGCAACCCATCTAGTGACATAGGGGTTTATATTTAAGCTGGTGAGCTTATCTATAATGCCCGAGTGGGGTATTGTATCGAAAGCTTTTGCGAGGTCCAGGTAGGCTGTGTGGACCACCTTCCCCTCGTCAATGGCCTTGGTGACTGTTTCAAAGAAATTGACAAGGTTTAAGAGGCAGGATCTGCCCTTAACAAAGCCGAACTGGGGAGGATCTAGTGTCTATAGGTCCCCAATATCTTTTTTTATGAGGTCCATGATGATCCTTTCCATAGCTTTGCAGACCAAGCTAGTCAGGCTTATGGGGCAATAGTTTCCAGGATCCATTGAGGCACCACCTTTGTAGAGAGGGACCACTGTTGCTGTACGCCAATCTTTGGGTACATATCCTGTGGTAAGGCTGAGATTGAACAGTAGTTTTATGTTTGGGTTTAGCTCTTCTTGGAGTTCATGTAGGACACAGCCCAGGACACAGTCTGGTCCCATTGATGCTGTGTTTTTTGCTTTGGAGAGGGTGGCTCTTACCTGAGCATCTGAGATGTCAGGGGGGCAGCACTCTGCTGGGATAGATATTTGCCCTTTTGGTGGGGAGGGGGGGAGGTTTGCGCTGAACCTGTCAGCTAGGATGTTGGCAATGTCTGTGGGTTCGGTGTATTTTTTGTTATTTTGGACTAATTCTGAGCATATCTGGGAATTCCCACCCAGGTTCCTAACATAACTAAAGAAAGCCTTGTGATTATCCTTAGTGTCCTGTGCAATTTTTCTCTCGAAGCTGGCCTTAGACGATTTTATGAGTGCCCATAGTTTTTTGCTAACACTGATCAGAGATGCCTTTCCTTTTTGGGATTTTGCTCTATCATGTAGTAGCTTCCTCCTTCTATTGTATAGTTTGTTTATGGCTGGGTTCCACCAGACAGGATGTCTGCCTTTGGAGGATTGGGTCTTGATTTTATTTGGGATTGCATGATCCATGCATTCCTGAAGGTGTTCATAGAATGCGTTTATAAAGGATTCTGCGGTCTGGGCCATATTTTCCACAGGCCCGGGGGCTTTGAAGGATTCCACCTCAGTTTTAAGGAGTGTGAAATTTGCTTTAGAGAAGTTTTTCACTGTGGTTTTCTGGGCAGGGTGTGGGGTCAGGATGTGAATATCCAGTGAGATTAGTTTATGGTCTGATCTTACCAGTGAGGGATACACTTCTGGTCTGGAGCATAGAGTCCCCATGTTAGTGATGATCAGGTCCAGTATATTTTCCCCTCTTGTGGGAGTGGTAACAAGTTGTTCCATAGCATTTGAGTTTATAAATTCTAGGAACCTTTGAGCTAGGGTGTTGGAGCTAGAGTAATGCTCCCAGTCTATGTTTGGGTAGTTAAAGTCGCCCAATATAATGGTGTTTGGAGAGACCTTCATATTTTCCAGTGTTCTCAGGAAGGTCGAGTGGGGTTCCTGGATTTGGGAGGGTGGTTTGTAGCAGGCTATAAACTGGAAGGCAGTTTTACCCACTGTTAGTTGCACATGGATAGTGTCTGATGCTTCGTGCTGTGCCACCAACCTGGAGGTGTGAGTATCTTTGACGACTATTGATACTCCCCCTCCTTTTCTGGTTCGGTCCAAGTTTTGGGGCCGAAAAGCATGGTATGAGGTATAACCTGGTAGTGCTGGGGTGCTCTCGGGAGCCTTGAACCAGGTTTCTGTTACTGCACAGATATTGATGTTCTCCATGCTAAGGAGAGTTTCGAGTGCATGCATCTTGAGGTTTAGACTTCTGGCATTGAGTAGCATTACTCTTAGTTTCTTATCCCTTGTGATACCTATGGAGGTGGGTTTGTCTTTTGAGCCTTGCCTAAAAAAAGCACTATGAGGGTAGCAAGAGCCTTTGCCAATATCCGAAAGCCCAGGGGTGACAGGTGCAAGCCATCCCTAACAGTAATGAAAGTCCATGGTCCTTATTACTGGAAAAAATGTGAATTATATTGGCAGTTGGGTTTGAATGCCAATAATTGGCCTGGTCTCATTGAACATGTTTCAATAGCATGTTTGCTTAAGTTAAAAGCACTGGAAGATGAGCCCTAAATACAGGGTTTATATTTTACATACTTTTGTCTTCATTTTCTGATTTTATGGGGAATGCATTTTGTTCTATTTATATATATGTGTATTTTTATTCCTTGTTTGCAAATTTTGTCAATAGAATTGACTCTGTGCTACACACTGTGAACTTCTTTGTAGTGGCTTCTTTAAGATGTTGTTTAATTTCCTGGGGGCTTGGCGGTCACATGATTAAACACCAAAGCTTTAGAATGTGTGTGTACTTCCAGAAATGTTTATCTGATGAAGTTCATATATTTTGTGAGCAAAAGCTCTTATCTCTCATAGTTTTAAACATGTTCAAAAAGTTTCTGGATTAAAGTTCTTCTGGATTTTATCTGCATCAGTTTGTTTCCTTGGGCCTTCCATTTGTATTTTAATCTGCTCCAGTTTACTGATGGTACTTAAAATCTCTCAAAATAATGAAGCTTCTGTTTATAGATTGTGAAGGGACATAGACAGTGTCCTTTAACAGACTATAATCTGATAATTGATCCTCTTTAGGGGATTGTTTTGCTCAATGAGTTCCATTTATGGGTCTGTGGGAACATGTCCAGAGGTGATATGGTCCTTAACAAATATGGAGATGCCACTAGAGTTGCTATGTGGTTGGAAGGGATGGTAGGCACAAAACAAAAGGAATGGTGGGAGTACTTTTTATTTATTTATTTATTTCACCTTTGTTAACTGGGTTAGTCCAACTGAGGTTGCAAACAAAAACATTTTCAGTGGAGACCCAAGGGGTAAACCCCCAGCAAACATAAGTAAAGATAAAGTGACAATATACAAATATTAAATAACAATCACAATGCAAAATAATTGTAAAAAAGAAAACGTTATTAACTACTTGCATTGCATGGATGGTAAGCAACTCATTTTCAGTGGAGACCCAAGGGGAAAGAGCCCCAGCAAACATAAACATACAGGACAAAGACTAATAAAAATAACAATGCAAACACGAAATTAATTATAATGAGAAAAACAAAAGAAAAAAATATGAACATTAAGGGTTGCACTGATATCAGTGGTCTAAATCTATTACATATAAGAGTAAGAACAAAAGGATAATCGTTCAAAAGAAGGAAAATGTACAGACAGTGATAGGAAGTGGGGAGAAAAAGATAAATTGTGTGAAGAATGGGAGGGGGGAGAGAAAGGAGGCAGCAAGGTAAAAGGCTGAGAGACAGAGGACCATAGAGGTTTAGGGGGAGGTGAGGGTGACACAGAAGAGTTGGGATGAGCAGAGTTATCAGAGGGTAGGATTTTAGAGATGCTGTCTATGAAGTGTTTGTTGAGTAAGTCTGCAGTTTCAGGGGGAGAGTGATAGGAGAAAGGGTTAGGGATGGAAGGCGACCCAGTGTGGAGCAGGGAGTTGATAATACTCCAGAATGTTTTGTGGTCATTTGGTTGAGATCTTTGAAATTTAGTGAAATATTGGCATTTATCCAAAATAATATATTTTTACATGATTTCTGAGCTGTTTATAACTTTGGAGAAAGGTGGGAGTTTTGGTTTGCCATTTTTTCCATAGAGCATGTCTTTCATGCATCAAAGCATAAGTAGCTTTGGAGAGCCAGGGTGCAAAATTAGATTTGATTCTGATTTTGTGAGTTGGGGCAAGAGAGTTTAGGACATCAAGGAAAATGTGCTTGAGTTTAGTAACAGCATCACTGGATGCAAGAGTTTTTAGAAAATACCAGTTGATGGCAGAGAGTCTATAGTTAAAGGTTTCAGGGGAAAAGTTAGTCAGTTTCCTATAATCTCTGTAGAGATGGGGCTTAGAGAGATGAGGAGAGTGTCTTAGATAGAGATAGGAGAATGGTCACTAATAGAGTCAGGGAAGGTAGAAGGGTTACAATAGTTGTTTAGAGTGTTGGTCAAGATCCAGTCAATTGTGGAACAATTAGCATTTTTACTGTAGTGGATAGGGGTAGTGATCAGCTGTGAGAATCCATACAGTTTTATGAAATGTTGGGGTGAGTCACCATTAAGGGAGTTCCAATCTATATTAACATCTCCAAGAATGATGGTTCCATAGGGTATGGGGGTGTTTATCCAGGACAGTAAATGTTCAAGGATAGGGATGTTTTTACCTGGGGTATATAGATAGAGGCAATAGCAAACTTCCTATAGCTATTGATGTGGCAGTCTAGGAGCAGTAGTTCAGCAGGGGAGAAACTAGGCAGGGTATTGTCTGTAGGTGTTAGCATCAGTGAAACAGAGTACAGGATAGCCACCCCACCACCTTTTTTGGGTGTCTTATCAGACCTATAGATATTGTATTGCGGTAAGATAAATTCAGAGAAATTGATATGAGGTTTTAACCAGGTTTCCGATAGGGCCAGGATGTGAGGTTTGTGTTGGGCCACACATGCCTGAAGTCCAGACATTTTGTTGTTTAGGCTTTGGATGTTCATTGCAGAGATAGAGAGATGTTTGAGGCTGGAGATATTTGAGGATGTTTTGGGGGGGACAGCAGATGAAGGTGGTGGGGGAGTGGAGGGACCAGGACTGGGATGGACGTCACCAGAAACCAGAAGAGCAAAGACAAGCTGAAAAAGGTGAGGGTGGTCAGTAAGGGGAATGGGGTACTTGAGTTTAGGCTTAGGAGTAAGAGCAGGGTAGGCCTAGAGTTTAAACTTAAGACATTGAAAGGGGGAGAGACAGAAAAGAGAGGGGGCAATCATCTGTGGAGCTTGGTTATATGTTGGAAGAGATCTGGGAAAGGGAAAGGTGTGGGAAGAGGAAGAGGGGAAGATATGGAGCTCAGCATGGTAGGAAGTGCTTAGGGCTAGTGGGATTAGAAGTGGGAGAAATAGCAGTAAGGATAGCATTGTGTGGTAGAAAAAGAAGGAGAAAAGTTATAGGGAAAAATATAAAGAAATATATTCGGGAAGGGTGGTGGCTAGAAATAAGCAGTGTGAGGGAAGGAACAGTATAGAGGGGTGGAAATAGTGAATATGTGAGGAGATAGTAGGTGTGCTAGGGAGTGAAAGATTTAAGTGTGAGAGAGGATAGCCACAGAGGAGGCACCCCAAGGTGGGTGGGGAAAAGGGGAAGATTGGTGACAATGTGGGAAGAGTGTAAGGGTGAGAGCACAAGTTATAATGGTGGGAGGGGGGCTGTGGGAGTCACTAGATAATGAGGTGAAAGTATAAATTTTAGGATACTTGGGGTGGGTGAGATTTGGGGGTGGGAGGCGAATGAAGCGAGCCTGAGCAAAGCGAGGGAGAGCAGAGCAGTCAGAACATTTAAACCAAGTTTCAGTAATTACACAGATATGGATGTGCTCCAAATGTAGAGAGCCTCCAGGTCAAGCAATTTTTGTTCAGACTTCTGACAATGAGCAGAGCCACCTTAATGTGAACCTGTTTTGGATTTGGTATATTAGTTACACTGAGCTGTCCAACAGATAGACACTGCCTAGGAAAGCTCTCTAGGGACAGCAAGGGCTTTAACCGGTATACAGAAGCCTTGAAATGACAGGTGCTAGCCATCCTTAGCAAAGCAAGTATGACTATTAAGCATCTAATACCATGCTAACAAATACTGGATTCCCCCCTGGAATGACACCGACTATATTGCCAATTATCTTTTCTTTGTACTTTGGCATCATTCTTGGAAAAGGAAGGATTCCACTCAGATCTAGAGTCTTTCCTACATTTTGTGACATCATGAAGAGTTCCCAAATGTCTATCTGCATATCCCTCAGGGTTTGGCATGCCAAGTAATTTACCCACACATGGACCGCCACCATATCAGAGTCATATTGTTAGGTGAAAGGCCCTTAAGGTACCTAAAGATATCAGGAATCCTAACGTCTGGAAACAAATTCACTGTACCCTTTCTTTATCCAGCTGAATGAGAGAAGAGTCAGTGTGCCCAAGTGTAGAGTCATCACTCACCAAAACATTTTTATTTGTAGACTGGTCTGGTTTTCTGGATTTAAGATGATTTAAAGCCTGGTGACTTGTTGCTGTAAGTGTGCCAGAAGGTGGTGTTGTGTTTCATTTTCAGTGAGGCCTGCTCTTCATAGGTCTTGAAGGTTTTGGTAAAGGTGTTTTACAGCCCCAGCATTAGACATTTTAGTGTGAGTTGGTAGAGTTTTCTGGTTGTGTGTGATGCTCACAGTCTGAGTTTGTGTTTGTGAGAGTGAGGTCTCCATGTTAGTTACTTGCTTCGTTTACTAACAAAATGGCCTGCACTAAGTAAAAGTTCATTCTCTGTGAGCAAAAGGCAATTGTTACGCTGCCTAAAGATACTAGACAAAACAAAACAAAACAAAGGAACAGCCAGGCTGACCTTTAATATTAGTCCAGGAATTGGGAGCATTTGTTAGAATTACAGAAACCATTGCATCAATTTAAAGTGAAACAGTTATTGGGCTAAACTGTGAAGGAAACAACTAGTTGTGCTAAGCAGCTATTAAATATAAGTTGTCCCAGCCCCTTTTAAATAACTCACACCAACACCTAAAGACATTTGATGACCTTTATTAATATTACGTAAGCATAAACTTTATTCACATGGAAACAAATAACAGCAAAACAGTAACTTCACAATTCTTGAACAATCTCAGGGCAGTGTACCTACTCACCCTGGCTCAGTCATACATCAGGGCAGCATGCCCACTTGCCCTGTTCCATCATCCATCAGGGCAGCCACCCTACCAAACCTTAAATGGGCAGCGTACCTGCTCACCCTTTCAAACCAATCATTATCCTATTAAGTTCACTTATTGTCAAGCAATGTCCAGTAACTCACTTGATCCCCAACTCAAAGCCATGGTCACTTTCACCTAGAAGGGGAACAGAAGAGGACAATCCTGTCCCTCTACTCCGCCCACCAGCCTGATCCCGGGCTGTTCCCCCTCTTATCCCATAGCCTTCATAATACATTCTAGAAACAACTTCAAGTGAACATTAAACAAATCCAAACCCACATCATTCAAATGCACCCCATCTGATAGAAAACCAAACTACATCACAATCCAAAAAGTCCCTGTATTCAATGGTATGCATACCTAAAACCTTTAGTTGTCTAGCCAACCTCTGATTAACAAACCTCCTAACCTGCTCAATAGCTGAATAATTAAACACATTTCTCCAAATCAAATGTGGAACTAACTCTGACCACGCTATACACATACCCGGGTACAACATCTGCAACTTCAACAAATCCTGTAAAATGATATCTACTAATCACTTCTTTGAAAGAATTCTCAGATCATTACCTCCCAAATGAACCACTAATATTCGGGGATACCCTACTCTTAACCTTACCCGCTCAAACTTGTTCATCAATCTATCTCATCTAAACCCTCTAACCCCCATGCCAAGTCATTGTCCAACCTAAGTGAGACAAACCCAAGTTTACCATCCTCCCTAATGACTGCCCGTTTCTCTGCCCAGTGGATATAAGTATGACCTATGTTGACAATCTGCTTTCCTAAAAGAAAAGAAAAGAAAAGAAAAGAAAATGAACAACATACACCAAGCAAACCTTTATCTAATATATGATAGAAATGCATTTGAAGACCACTTCCCCACCCTTTTAATAACCTCAATGGAACTGCCGTCCCTAGCCAAATCTGAAGCCCTACCAATTGCTAATGAAATGAGATGTAAACCTCTCCACTGGAAAACCCATACAACGAAAAACCCTCCTAATGAGATGTACAAACCGACCACTTGTCACTCCTTTCCCATCAGCTGAACAGAAAACCTAATCATACGGGCCCCCCACCTGAATCTTTCTTAATATTGTGGCCTACCTTACTGGGCAAAGCCCAAATTCTTATCTGCATTGAGCACGACCACTGAACCTTTACCCAATTGCTCTGTCTTAGTCTTTTGCAACCCGATAATAACTGACCCAGAACCTATCATTACATCCCTCCAAATGAATGATCCTAACAACTCAGACACTCTAAAAGCATCAAAATATAACCATATGCACAACATAACTCACATAACATAATCTGAGGAGTTATCTTCCATTAACGCTTGTTTGTCTTTTCGGCTTCTCCCGGTTAGGGGTCGCCACAGCGGAACTCCGGTCCGCTAATGATTGGCAGTAGATTTTTATGGTGCCGAGTTGCCAACCCGAAGCCCAGCTTTCAGCAAAGGCACGCCCATTCACGCATGTCTTTCGGAGGCCACTCGACCACGGGGAGGACATGCAGACTCCACACAGAAGGCACTCCAGCCAAGAATCTAACAGGAGAACCTCTTGCTGTGAAGCAACAATGCTACCACTGTACCACCGCGGCTTCTTTCTAAACAACTTTCAACAGCACCTTTGCCAGCAGCCATCTCATATCACTGCATTCCCCAGCCACATTTTGTAAAATCATGTAACCCAGATACCTGTGCAAATATTCTAATTGCAGCCAGTTCCACCCTAACCGTCTGTAAGGCTTTACCTAAACACCAAGCTTGAGCTAAATAATGAAGCAGTAATTCCTCAGACCACACCCCTTCATCTTCTGGCAATTGTAAAACAAACTGATCAAATTCACAAAGGGCCCTACCGTAAGCTTTCCTTGTACCCTACCAACCCCCTGGCTACCTCGATCCAAGATTCCACACCTCCTCTGGCAAGAGTACCAGCACTTCCTTTGCCCCTGGAGCCAGCAGCCAAAATCTGGAAAACTGAAATCAGGACAAACTTTCAGCAATGTCGTTCCTCACCCTGGTCACATGCACTCCTCTAAAGGAAAAATTAATTAACAGACTTTGTGAAACCAACTTATGTAAAATCAACAATAACAATTCTGACTTAGCCATCTTCTTCTGCAAAACCCGGACCACTGCCATGTTATCAGAATAGAAAATAACCTGCTTCCCACTTAAGCGATCCTTCTAAACTACAGAAGCTGCCAAATTGGCATCAACTCTAAAAACACAATATTTCTTTTTAATTCCTCCTTCCAAAGCTGAGGCCATTTAACTGCAAACCACTGTCCCCCAAAATAAGTCCTCATACCAATGCCCCGTGCTGCATCTGTGAATTACTGAAGTTCCACTTACCCCACGCAGTCTGTCAAAAAGAAATCCCATTGAACTGTTCCAAAAAACACAACCACAGCAACAAATCCTCCCAAATCAACATGTTCACCCTAACCCAATGGTGTTTACTCTTGCCCCCTTTAAACAAAAATGCCATTGACCTACAAAAAGTATGCCCAGGGTGTACTGCCCAACTTGCAAAATTCAAAAACCCTAACAACTCCATAACTGTCCAAATCCAGACCTTATCCTTAGCCACAACCGACCTTATCGTAGCCTTCAGTCTGTCTATCTTATCCATAGGCAAGCAAAACAAACCCCGTTCGGCATCCACCATTAATCCCAAAAATTCTAACGCTCTTGATGGACCTTCCAACTTATGTTGAGCCAAAGGTATCACTAGTTCCTCATGCATGAGCATGTGTGAAGAACTAGG
Source organism: Protopterus annectens (assembly GCF_019279795.1). Taxonomy (NCBI): domain Eukaryota; kingdom Metazoa; phylum Chordata; order Ceratodontiformes; family Protopteridae; genus Protopterus; species Protopterus annectens. The sequence goes on from NC_056731.1 coordinate 379,625,768, forward strand.
CGTACCTTTGGCTCAACTTATGTTGAGCCAAAGGTACCCTTAATTCCACACATGCTCATGAATTCCTGCAATGCTTCCTGCGCACCTACATATCCTTCCCCAGCTAGCAGGAAATCGTCCAAGTAATGTACCACCTTCTGCGTACCCACCCTCCGCTACCATACCCACTGTAGTACCATACTAGATTTCTCAGATATTGCACATGCAACTGAACAACCCATTGGCATAGCTTTGTCAAAATAATATTTGTCACCCACTACCATACCCAGTAACGGCCAGTCCTCCTGCCTGATTGGCAGTAAACGAAAGCCAGACTCAATGTCCACCTTTACTAACCATGGCTCCTTAAAATCCCTAATCCCCTTGACTGAATCATCTAACGGTTCATAACTAACCTTGACATCCTCACCCACAATGAAATCATTAACTGAGCCCCCTTCAGGATACGACAAATGGTGAATCAATATGAACTCACCAGCCCATGTCTTTGGTGCTAACTCCAATGGCAAAACCTTAAAATTAACAAAAGGCGGACTATCAAACAGACCCAATAACTGACCAGCCTGACACTCCTTCTTCACCAATCTCCCCAATATATCCTCCTTGCCTCACACTGATTGCAGATTATTACAAACCACCCCATCTCCAACCACCCTATATTTAATAAGAAACCCTTGCTGAAACCCATATAATATCTCATCTTTAAGCGCAAGGTCGGGAAAGCCTTTGATCATGAGATGTAAAATCTCCATGTTAATGTGGAAAGGCAATCCTTCCCCTATCCCCCCTAAAATATCCACCTCCCTGTGATCCATGAAAATTACCTCTACCCCTATCTGCCTGAATCCTCTGAATAGAGGGAAAGCCACCCTCCACTGATGTGAAGTTCGCATTCATAGCATTGATGTCATGGCACCCACTTGAATGGCCGGATGATTCCCCCCTACACCTTGAACAAGAGTGCAAGAATTTGCACCCTACCCACGAACAACTCCCACTATTAATGGTCCAACACACATCAACTCCTCCCCCGCCTTTCCTTCCTCTATTAATCCACCTATAACTATCCATCATGGTAGCCAACAAGATGTCAGGATGACACACCTCCCAGTGAAGGGAAAGATCCACTGCTTTCAGCTTCTGGAACCTGTGGTCATACCATAACCAAGCATTCCCTGGCAATAACCATTACACCTCCCAAATTATGAGACAATAACCCAAAAGGGGCAAAGCCAAAGACCCATCCTTTTCAAGATGAACCGCCATGTAGTAAACAAAACCAGCTACCCAATTATCCCAAGTCCTAGGGCGAATTCTACCTACTCTTTTCCTAACCACTCAGCAGCACCAAACTGTAAGCCTTACCCTACATTATGCCTCAAAGCCATAATCACAAGTCCCTTGAATATCTAACCTTGTGCACTACAGTCAGAGAGACCCACCAGCACCAACAAACAAGCTGATCCAGTGTAACATTCTCATTAATAACAACATTTATTTTTATATATATATAAAAAAAAAACAAATATATATATATATATATATATATATATATATATATATATATATATATATATAAAATGATAAAGGGCTCTGGCAGGTCTTAAACCCGAGGCCCTGTGCAATGCAGTCACAGTAATATACCACTAAGCCATCTGAGTTGCAAGATCCCTTGTCATGCAGCGATCCCACCCCCCATCCCTGAAGGTGCCATGATGGTCTCTCTAACTCCACTATCCTTTTCAAGCACTCTTTTTTTTTTTTTGTACTTATCCAATAAGGGATCTAACCATCACCCCTTCTGTCCCCTGTATAATCATGGACAATCTTCCTGACACTGATTCCTAACTCCTACTTTAAATATATTTACTTTTTTTTATTATTTATAAAACAAAAGAAACAGGTCACGAAGCCTAGAACCACCTCAGTAGTAAGGGACCTATGCATTAGTACAATGCAGCTCCGTCCAAGTTTTTCCTCCCCCCCAGAGCTTGCAAGCTAACTGATGAGCACTCATCAAGCCGCACTAACAGCTGTTAGCCTCACTGTGCATACGTGAAAGCCTCAGCCACGTGATTGGCTGTTCTTTAGGCTGGGAACAGAAGCACCAGAAGAATGACCACGACGGAACCACCCAGGGCACTATGGTACCGACAATCAGACAAAATTGTGGCCCCCATGACCTCCAGACCTGATTTACCCCACCAACCAACAAAATGCCATGAGGCCACCAGGGAATGACAGGGAAACAAGCCAGCATACCACTGCAACCACCAACGACCAAAAAACAAAGTGATGTGCACTAACTTAATGGAACCGATCCCCTAGACCCACCAACATGCCACAAGGCCACCAGGAAATGGAAGAAAACTGCAGCAACCTCCTCACACCAAGGTAAGCCATACACCACCAGCATTTAGCAGCATGCACTATTCACTCCCAACACCCACAACTGCACTATCCTCACTCAAACGCCATGTGGTCCTCACTCACTCATCAAACCTCTGCTCTGTTCACACAGCCACCCCACATACCTCCTTGCTCCCACAACTTTTAACAGCACCCCATCTGCAGCATCCTAACAAAAAAAAAAAAAACATGACCACACATGATTCCTCCTGAAAACCTCCTTTGCAGCATACACACTCCAAGGTCTACCAGCCACTGAAGTACCTACAAGGTCATCTGGACATGGGTTAACTTCAACCAACTCACGCCTAAATGTGACATCACTTCCTCTGTTCCCAAATATATCAGCTAAACTAAGTCCCTCCCTAACCTACCTCACTTCCCCTAGCCTCTCAAACCAAGTAACCCCTTATTATCCAAAGGCCTAGCCCCTGTTACCTGACTTAACCATACAAAAATCCCCACCCCCTTTCCTCCTAAATACCCCACCACTCATACACTAAAGAGGGTCCTGGACAAATTGGTTTGTCCCAAACCTCATTTATGCATAGCAACTACCAGCAGCTATGGGCAGTATGAAGCAACTATGGGTTAATCAAATTCTGGCAAAGCAGAACAGCTATAAGCTGTTAGATCCTACTTTGAGGGCCCACTGTATGAGGTGCTACTGATTGTGCAACTGTCGGCAGCTGTTTGTACTACACACATCACTAGTCACACTAAACAGCAGGGATTATGAGAGGCTATGTGGTATAGAGACAGATATAGCTCAGGATACCTATATATATATATATATATATATATATATATATATATATATATATATATATATATGTGTGTGTGTGTGTGTACAGTGCACACTGCAGTGTCACAGAGGGCAAAAAACACACAACTATTATAGTAAACTCATTATGAATTAAAAGTACTTATTCCAGATTTTATAGGGTTTATTAAATCGAGAGAGGAAAATAGTCACAATCAGTAGCTTAGCAGCCAAACATATAGCAGCTCTCAGCGAAATGATCTGTAGACCACACAAATGAGGACAATTTATAATACTGTTAAAGCTGAAAAAAATCAATGGCCAATAACAAGCTATATTCTTTAAGTTTTATAACAATCAGAGACCTAGAAATGGCTGGGTTCTTTTCCTGTTTTCACTACAGTGCAAACCAATTGCAATTCTTAGCTAGTTTGCTAAAAATCACTAAAAAAGGTGTACGGCTATTATAGTAAAGTCAGTAATAAGAGAAAATAACTCATCCCAGATCTTACAGGGTTTGTTTTTTGATTATCAAAACCCAAGGATAAGAATTTATGACGGTCTCTTTCCAAGACAAAGAATGACAACACCATGCCCAGGAGGTATCTGAAGGAGCATAGATGAATACAAGATCAGCAGTGATATGATTAGCAGAATGGTATTCTCTCAGTTTAATACTTGGGTGGGTTACTATAGTTTAGTAGCTTCGGTCTAAGGTAGACAAAAAAGTGATAGGATGAAGAATTTGGCACCAGCATCAAGTTAGATTTCTTCACATCCAGTAAGAGGATCAAGATTGGAATAAGGCCCAATCTGTGCATTGCAGCAGTAATAACCCATGTAAACCAACATCTGTACATAATGCGGCTAAATTCCTCATCAACACAGATACTTAAATCACTAAAGACTTCAAAGTTTGGTGACAAAACACTGAGTCAGTGAGGAAATCATTCAAATGAGTTGATCATTCTATTAGCAGTTTGACTCTGCCGAGGCCTAGTGCTATAGCAGATGGCATCCCCACCCCAGATCCTATCCCATCTTGGATACTGGATAACAGACTGCAGATGGGATAGTGTCTGAAAGATATGGTCCAAAATGATCACTAAGCCTGGTCTATATAATGAATGTGAGGGTAGTATCATGCAGCAGGTCTGAGATGATGCCATGGTTGTTGTATATGGGTTTTGTGTTAGTGTATTTTTGTCCTAAAGAGACCAGAGGATGATGTGCCCCAATCAACTACTGCAGATGTGGAAATGAAACTCTGACTACTGCTTCTTCTTTTTCTTTTGGTTGCTCCCGTTAGGGGTCACCACAGCGGATCAACTGTTTCCATTGCTTCCTGTCCTCTGCATCTTGCTCTGTCACACCAACCACCTGCATGTCCTCTCTCACCACATCCATAAAGCTTATCTTAGGCCTTCCTCTTTTTCTCTTACCTAGCAGCTCCATCCTTAGCATCCTTCTCCCAATATACCCAGCATCCCTCCTCAGCACTTGTCAAAACCAATGAAATCTTGCCTCTCTGACTTTATCTCCAAACTGTCCAACCTGAGCTGACCCTCTAATATACTCATTTCTAATCCTGTCCATCCTCATCACACATTATGCAAATCTTAACATCTTTAACTCTGCCACCACCAGCTCTGACTCCTGTCTTTTCATCAGTGCCACTCTCTCCAACCCATATAACATAGCTGGTCTCACTACCATCTTGTAGACCTTCCCTTTCACTCTTACTGATACCCGTCTGTCACAAATCACTCCTGACACTCTTCTCCACCTACTCCACCCTGCCTGCAATCTCTTTTTCACCTCTCATCCACACTCACCTTTACTCTGAACTAATTCCAAGTATTTAATCTCATCCACCTTCACCAACTCTTCTCCCTGCATCCTCGGTATTCTTTTGTTCTTCCTCTCATTCACACACATATATTCTGTCTTAGTCCTGCTGACCTTCATTCCTCTTCTCTCTAGAGCATATCTCCATCTTTCCAGGGTCTCCTCCACCTGTTGCCTACTCTCACTACAAATCACAATGTCATCCACAAACACCATAGTCCACGGGGACTCCTGTCTGATCTCATCTGTCAATTTATCACAATTGCAAATAAGAAAGGGCTTAGAGCTGATCCTTGATGTAATCCAACCGCCACCTTCAATGCATCTGTTACTCCTAATGCAGATCTCACCAGTGTCACACAGCTCTTGTACATATCCTGTACCAGTCTTACATACTTCCCCTCCACTCCCGACTTCCTCATACAATACCACAACTCCTCTGTAGGCACCCTGTAATATGCTTTCTCTTAAGTCCACAAAGACACAATGCAACTCCTTCTGACATTCTCTGTACTTCTCCAACACTCTCAGAGCAAACATCACATCTGTAGTGCTCTTTCCTAGCATGAAACCATACTGCTGCTCACTAATCATCACCTCCCTTCTTAACCTAGCTTCCACTACTCTTTCCAATAACTTCATGCTGTGGCTGATCAATTTTATTCCTCTGTAGTTATGACGGCTCTGCACATGACCTTTATTCTTAAAAATCTGTATCAATACACTTCTTCTCCACTCCTTGGGAATCCCCTCACTTTCCAAGATTTCGTTAAACAATTTGGTTAAAAACCCCACTGCCATCTCTCCTAAACACCTCCATGCTTCCACAGGTATGTCATCTGGACCAACAGCCTCTCCATTCTTCATCCTCTTCATAGCTATCCTTACTTCCTCCCTGCTAATCCGTTGCACTTCCTGATTCACTATCCCCACATTATCCAAGCTTCTTTATCTCTCATTCTCTTCATTCATCAGCCCCTTATAGTACTCTTTTCATCTGCTCAACACACTCCTTATTTCTGAATACGTTTCCCCTGTTATTCTTTATTACCCTAACCTGCTGCACATCTTTCCCAGCTCGGTTCCTCTGTCTAGCCAATTGGTACAGGTCCTTTTCTCCCTCCTTAGTGTCCAACCTTTGATACAACTTGCCATACACCTTATCCTTAGCCTTCACCACCTCTCTCTTCACCATATACCTCATCTCATTGTACTCCTGTCTACTTTCTTCATCTCTCTGACAATCCCACTTCTTCTTTGCCAACCTCTTCCTCTGTATACTCTCCTTTACTTCCTCTTTCCACCACCAGGTCTCCTTGTCCTCCTTCCTCTGTCCAGATGTCACATCAAGCACCTTTCTAGCTGTCCACCTCTGCTATGGCTGCCCAGCTATCTGGTAACTCTTCACTGCCTTCTAGTCTCTGTCTTAACTTTTCCCTGAGCTCCACCTTACAGTTATCCTTTTTCAACTTTCACCATTTGACCACCATCCTATGCTGCTTAACTACGCTTTTCCCTGTCACCACTTTGCAGTCTCTAATCTCCTTCAGATTGGCCCTCCTACACAGGACATAATCCGCCTATGTGTATCTTTCTCCACTCTTGTACATAACACTATGCTCCTCCCTTGTCTTAAAATATGTATTCATCACAGCCATGTTTATCTTTTTCACAAAATCTACTACCATCTGACCTTCTGCATTCCTGTCCTTAACACCATACCTAACCATTACCTCCTCATCCCCTCTGTTCCTTTCATCAACATGCCCATTGAAATCCACTCCAATCACCACTCTCTCGCCATTGGGTACACTGTCCACCACTTCATCCAACTCGCTCCAAACCTTTTCTTTCTCATCCATCGCACACCCAACTTGTGGAGCATATGCACTAATAACATTCATCATCACACCATCAATTTCCAGCTTCATAAACATCAATCTATCCGACACTCTTTTAACCTCCAAAACACTCTTGACATACTGTTCCTTCAGGATAACCTTGACCCCATTCACACAATGATAGAACAATTTGAACCCACGTCTGGTACACCTGGCCTTACTTCCCTTTCATCTGGTCTCTTGCACGCACAATATGTCAACCTTCCTTCTGTCCATCACATCAGCTAGCTCTCTCACTTTAACAGTCATACTGCCAACATTCAAAGTTCCTACCCTCACTTCCCCACTCCTAACTTTCTTCCTCTCCTCCTGCCTCTGGGCATGCCTTCCCTCTCCTTCGGCCAGCAGTAGCCCAATTTCCACTAGCAACCTGTTGGCGAACAGTACTGGAAGCGGTCCTTGTTATCCCAAGCCTCGACCAATTCAGTATGGAAATTTGTATTGTTGTCCGCATATTTGATCTGGCAAAACATTTACACTGGATGCCCTTCCTAGAAATGAAACTCTGACTACAGCCTGAAGAAAAAGAGGAGAAAATTCCAATCACAGCATGGGAGTTAAATGGCAAAATCCCACCACAGGGTGCACCTAGCTGTGTCTACAGTGGCCGTTTTCTGCTAACAGTCCTTTTTGAAAAGAATATTTCCAACACCATGAATCAAAAACTGACTGAGTTCTACTAGGATTCTAGGCTAATTTGCAACAATATCAGTGCTATCTTCAGAACCACAGAATACCACATTCTGAAGTTAAAATATTTGCTCTGTATACAAGGAAAGCAAACATCGCATTCATTCATGCAACTTATTACGTAAACGACTTGTAACTAAGTACCTCCCTGTAACAGATTACATTTAATGAATGTAGTTGATAAGTCAAGTTGTAGTGCTGGAAAATGTAACAACTCCTGAGAAGCGGTGTACTTGCTGCAGCTTTCTGAAGTGACAAAGACATCATTTTCCTATTGATCGTCACGGTTAAATCAATCACTAAGGAAGGCCAACATTCATGTACCACTTTTAGCAAATTGAAAGTGCACATTATCTTGAGAAAGATTGAAATAGACTTTAGTAAAAATGTGCTCTGGAGCAGCAGGCTATATAAGCCTATAGATCTGGTGTAATAGTCAGCTTATGCAGACTGGACTAATAACATCATGAGCTCTACACATATGCATGTCTCAATGAAAAATAATTTCCATTTTCATTAATATGGCCAGGTACTTCATCAACAAACCATTGATATTGTTATTAGGCAAAATGACTACATAACTTCAGGAAACACAAGCCTAGGATCTGGAAACAATTATGGGGTTTTGCAGCTGACCCCAAAACCACAAGTCTATGCAAAGACTTTCTCATCAGTTAGTTCTTGTCAGAATCTAACCTTCCTGTTTGTGTCTGTGTTCAACTAATGTACTCCTTGATTGATCAACAGATGCAGCTAGTATGAGTCATTCCATTGGGGTTTGTGATTATTTGGCCATTTGTATCTGTAGAGAGGTGGCGCAAGATAGACGCTGCTTGCTTCCACTGAACTGTGAACATTTCAGATGTGCTTGTGCGTTCAACATTGTAGATAGTTGACCTAGATGAATTGCTAGATTTATGTTGTCAACACTGTTGCTGGGAGAGGGGGATGAAAACTGAGTTTAGCAGTGCATGATAAGAGCAAAAAATGATTAAACTAATTTAACCCATCAGTAATTGAGATAGCCCAGCACAACACCCAGCCTCAAACCATACAAAACAAAACAAAAAAAATACAAAACATACAAAACAAAAAAAGCAAATGAAATGTGCTAGCCCACCCATCACTAAGGCTGGAAATGACTGTGGTTATCAATGCATAGAAAAACAGAATCTCAAGGTACATAAAGAAAACCTGAAACAATGAAAAAAAAAAATTGTTTCCATACACATACACACACACACACACACACACACACATATATATATATATATATATATATATATATATATATATATATATATATATATATATATATGATAGAACGGGAAGATGCCAAGACTTTATTTGGACTGCAGGTTAGAGATCAACTTACCTATCAGGGATTGATATCAGAGTATAGGCAAAGAGAAAGAAATGGGGGGGGGGGTCCTAAATGAAAGACCAGCACTGGCAGAGTTTTTAGTAGACTCTGGAACAGAAGCTGCCATTAAAAAAGGAATAATTAATAGAGCATATAAAATAGTGCATGATAACTTTAAGAATCAATCAGAGGAGGTTAGAAAGGATTGGGAAGAGAGATTGGATAAGCAATTCACAAAGAAACAATGGGAGGACGTATGTATGCCTCCCAAATATGCAACAAAATCTAGAAGATTTAGGTTTTTGCCTGGAAATATTTGCATAGATATTTCTATACTCCAAGTAGACTCCAGAGAATTTTTCCTCAGTCAGACAAAATATTGCAGGTGTGACAGGGAAGAAAGAGATAATTGGGAACATATTTTCTGGGAGTATCTTGAATTGGTGAACTTTAAGTATTCCCTGAGGGATGCACTGTTGGAGATGCTGGGTGGGCAGATTGGTGTGGCGAAGGAGTTGATTTTTCTGAGCTATGATACAAAATCGGAATTGCCTAGGTGTGGTAAGGCCTTGCTGTATCTAATAATGGTTGCTGCCAAAAAAGCAATTACTAGAAAATGGAAATCAAAATCTAAACCAACCATACAAGAAGTAGTGAATATAGTAACAGAGCTAAAACAACTGCAATTGAGATCTTTAGAAAAGGGTAGATGCAAACTACAAAGGAAAAAAATGGGAATTGTGTTAACAATATATAGAAGGGAGGAATGATATTTAAAAAGTGGCAGGACTTAAATGAGCTATGTAATGTTTGACTGAAGAAGATTGGGTAGATTATAAGTGATGTATAATGTTTGAAACTGGGAGTGTGTCAGCGTGGTTTGTGATGTAAAATGCTTACAACTAAAATGCTTACAACTAGGATAGTGTCGCTGTGGTTTATTTTCATTTGTATAGCTGTATGATTGCCTATATTGTTAGTGATGGTTTGATAAAGATATTTCTTGTTTAAAAAAAGCAGGAATTGAATAATTTATGTAATGTTACCTAGGTTATATGATATATAGCAATATATGTGAAGTAAAATGTTTGTTATGTTAATTATAGTGTGATTACTTTTATATGAATGTAAATGTGCTTAAGTCACAAGTGATAATTCAATAAAGTTATTTAAAGAAAGAAGAGAGTAAACATTCTTTTTCCTTTGTTTTTCTGCCAGCTGGCTGTTCTGCATGCGAGATCACAGTACACTAAGGTCTAGGAATTTTCCCTTTCCCTGATGCTTATGCAATCTCAGAGTTGGTATATATATATATATATATATATATATATATATATATATATATAAATAAATATATATATATATATATATATATATATATATATATATATATATATATATATATATATATATATATATATATATATATATATATATATATATATATATATATATATATGTATATATGTATATATATATATATATATAGTTAAAATGAGGTGCAGGGGTGCAGGAGTATTTGGTCATCTGCATAAAATTGCTTTTTTTTCATTCAATCTTAAAAAGATCAATCCTCTTTGTTGGCTCTTTTGAGCATTTAGTATTTCATGATACAGTTACATGGGAAAAGTATAAATGGTCGAATATTTGGAATAGTTAATGTCTGTAATGCTGGCAGAAGAGATTGAATAGTCATATGATCACAGATCACCACATTATCTTGTGGGAGGTCGCAGTACAGCAGAGAGTGGGATTCTGCCCTTCCACCATTGTTGTGCCATCTCAGAGTTGGTATATATAAGTAGCATTGGGTGTAGTTATAGTTTTATTTTTCTATATTTTGAACTTTGATCTCTTTAGATTAATAACTTGTGCTCAGATTTTGTGTTATTCAAATTAGAAATTCTATAATAAAATGTAGAAAAGACTGAACCTCATAATATGGGGGGGGGGGGAGACAGAGTGTGGAAAACACTAAACACTAAAAATGCTGAATCACAAAACACTGAATACTTTTCTCCTACTAAACAACAATTTGCCACTTAGCCCCAGCTATAAAACCCAGACCAAACATTGCCTGAGTAGTGGTCCTGTTAGGGAATGAGTTTTCAGCAAAGTAATGTTTAGGTTTGGAGTTTGGGCCAGGAATATGTGTAGGGTTAGGGATAGGGTTAGCACGTGTGTAAGATTAGCAAGGGAGTGTTTCCTTCCCTGTACCACCTTTCTCATGTGTGCTAAACCTAATTTAAAAATTCAAGAAAGTGCTTGAAGCGCTTGGCTGTGTAGATCAGCACAGCTATGCTCACCATGTCACAGTAGTGAACATAGACAAACGTTCATGTTTAACTACTAAACATAAATGTGGTAGGAAGGAATCACTAGACACCAGGAATTATTTTTAAATTGATATAATGACACTGACTACAAAATGGGGATCAGGGGAGTGGGATACACCAGACCACCAGGGATTAATGTTTAAAATGCTGTAGTGGCACCAACACTACTATGGTACTGGGGGGTTTGGGGAATGTACTAGACACCAGGGATTACTGCTTAAAATGCCCTAAGTCACAGACATAATAATAGGGATCGGGCGGTAGCCATTGGACACCAGAGCACTTACACCCTAAAGTGCCATAATAGCGCTTACTGTAGTATGGGGATCAGGGGAGTTGGGGCAACAATGGACTCCAGGCTATACATTTTAAAGTGCTGTACTACTAGCAATGGTAGTATGTTTACTGGGGGCGTGGAGAAACACTAGTCACCAGGGATTACCTTGTAAGGTATGAGAATGGCAATGACATCACAACTGGAATTAGGGGGTGGGAGGAACTACTATACCACTAGGGATGACTCTTTAAAGTACTGCAATGGCATTGACATTGCAATAGGGATTGGAGGGTGAGAAGTGCACTAAACCACCAGTACCTAATACACTAAAGTACTACAGGGGTGGGGGGGGACCATGGAAGGGTAGCTATGGTAGGGATAGGTGCAGGGACTGTGGTGTGTGTGTGTGTGTGTTTGTGTGTGTGTGTGTGTGTGTGTGTGTGTGTGTGTGTGTGTGTGTGGTGTGTGTGTGTGTGTGTGTGTGTGTGTGTGTGTGTGTGTGTGTGTGTGTGTGCGTGTGTGCGTGTGTGTGTGTGTGTGTGTGTGTGTGTGTGTGTGTGTGTGTGTGTGTGTGTGTGTGTGTGTGTGTGTGTGTGTGTGTGTGTGTGTGTGTGAGAGAGTGATGGGCAATACCACTGCCTACACAAGCAACAGGTTACTACTATGACATGCAGATCAGTCATGATTTGCAAGCTGCAGTAGTAAATGCAATTAAAGGAACATGCACATTATCAGATAATGAAGCCTTTCTTCATCATGGCTACTGTGCTCCTGTATTGTAAATGGGCACATCATGGGAGAAGAGCCCTTCTAGCATGAGACATATGGCTTGTGTTAGGAACTTTAATGAATTCTTGTGAAAGAAAATGTACTCATATTTGTATATCAAAAATACTTATGTTTCAAGGAAGGTCTTCTTAAATACTCATCTTTATGCAAATAAGGGCATAGCTTTTTCATAACTAACACAATGCTATCAGATAAAAAGTTGTATTCTGTTACTTTCCAAACTGTAATCACAAATTCATTTTTATTACTCAGTATTAAATCTGCTCTAAAATTTGCAGTGTCACAATGACGTGCTGTATAATATACACCTTTAATGCCATCAGCATAGTCACTATGCAAAGAAAAGAAATTAGATTCTTGGCTTCAGACAAGTAATCAGCTATAGTGCTTCACATCCGCTTCGCTTTCAGAAATTCTCTGTTGAGGAGGAGGAAAGACCACAAATGACTGAGATGGCTGCTAAAAGCATCAAGAAGAAATTCTCATTAAGGTTCTCTTTCTGCATAATTCAGTAATATAACAATGAATAACCTTCAGAAAAAAAATAAAAAAGTGATCACTGATTTATGACTATATGCTGTAAAAGAAAACATTTCTTATCTGTGTGGGAATGACATTAAAGATTAGTATTTTTTTTCCTAAGATGCATTAATGCTTTTATTGATGTTTGGCTGATGTTGCTGTACGTTTTTTTTTTCCTGCAGTTGTCTACAAATTTTCTGAACTTATCATCAGGAGATAAATCAGTCTAGGAGGAGTCAATACAATAATCAGTGGTAGTTCTCCTATTCTAATGGAACGTAATAGAACCATGGATTAAAATTTCTAATCTTCAGAGATATGCAGTATTCATAGACACTGAATCTAAACTTGACACACCCTATTAAACAACTAAAAATTGTCAACTTTCTATGAAGCAATAATAAACCAGATTTTAACTGAGAACTCTGTTAATGAAAATTGATAATCTATTACAGTGCAACTAATACAAAGTGATAGAAAAGACTTTCATACCTGCAATTTACATTTAGGCTTAGCTCTGCTATTGCATGAATTAATTCAATGAATTTTACTGATTGCTGTTACCTGCTAACTTCTACAGCAGGGAAATACATTTGCATGACAAGCAAAACATTACTTTTTTGTATTTATGATGTGACTGTCAAAACATGGTCATTTGTATTTCATATGTTTGCAACCATTAAAATAAAAAAAGTTAAAAGAACAGGAGCTAGCAAGTGCAACAAGTACACCAACTGTGTTAGCAAAAACTTTTATTTAGTTATTTTTATGTATTTATTTATTTGTACTTTGTTCAGCAGGTTAGTTTAACTAGGCCAGTGGAAGTAACAGAACTACAGTGATCAGTCAAAGCTTACAACTATCTTTCAGAACATTGTAGTCAAACAAATTATATTAAAGGGTGAACTAACAATGACTTTGTTCTCAACTATCAAATATTGAAAAGCATGTATATATGGTAGAAGCTATGTATTTTATTTAATACTTCAGACCAGTGGTGCAGATAATGCACAGAAAGTTAATTCTAGCTCTAGGCTTCAAGCACTGGATATTTATGTTTCAATTATTCAATATGCGTATATTAATTAGAACTGAGCTGTAGAGTTTTAGGCTTGTTAGAGTTTTGTCATGATAGCCAGATTCTAGTTATATATTATCCTTGTTTCCTTTAGGTATGGACCTGCTCCACTAATTAGATTTTGTTATGCTCTGCCCCTTATTTCATCAGGATTGCAACCGGACAACAGGTGAGTGACCAAGAATTCACTGCTGTTGATTTTGGGCCTGGTTTTTAAAGTTGTGATTTCTCAATGTCATGTTATAGCATGTGTGTGTGTGTGTGTGTGGGGGGGGGGGGGCATACGTGGTTCCTTTGTACCACAAAGGAGAAAAACAAATGCATGTGGGGCATTTTAAAACATAGCCCATTTTACTGATGTATTGGGAGCCATTGACTGTACCTACATCACAATAAAAACCCAACCTGGGGAGCAGGGGCAATGATGTATAAACCATGAGGTGGTTCTGTTCTATGATCCAGCTAGGTATTATGGGCTGCTTGTGTACTACCTTGTCTCACTGGCCTGAGACTCTGGCTTTACCTCCCCCAGAACCATGGTCTCCTATGTTTTAAGCTGTCTCATATGCTCACATCCCCATAGCATGTGTCATTCTCTGAAGTGGGGCTCAGTGGCATTTTTTAATAGCCTAACCCCATCCTCGCAGCTGTCGTGCTAAACTACATCATTGCAGCGTGCATCCTGACACCCATTTCAGACACTTCGTCTCCATCACTTCTAGCTTCCTCAGCTGTTCTGAGTTCACTGCTCAGGTTTCTGTGCTATACAGAATCACTGGCTGCACTATTGTCCCGTATGCCTTACTTTTGAGCTTCATTGGCATTCTTCTCTCATACACTACCCCTAACACTCTGTGCCAGATGGCCACAGCCCCTCTGATTTTAGCTTTGACCTCCTCATTCAGACTTCCCTTCTCCTCAACCACCCCTCCCAGATACTTGAAGCTATTAACCTGTTCCACTACTTTCCAGTCTATCTCAATTCTCAGCTTCTTCTGATTTTCCCCATTTGCTGCCATTACAACTGTCTTTCCTGTAGTCTGTTTCATCCCACTTTCCTTCAGTTTTGTATTCCATTTCATTATCCTTTTCTGTTGTTCTTACTCAGAGTCTGCTTGTAATGCCACATTGACTGCATTCAGTCCCCTCCGACCTTTTGCTAATGTAGTCCTTCACCAGTATGAATATAAGTCATATCAGAGCAAAACCCTGATGCACACCCACTCTTATGGGGAGCCTCTCTTTGAGACCAAATGCTGCTAGTATTTGAGTCATTTGGCCCTTGTACATAGCCTGCAAGGATTCACCCAATGTTTCTGTGACCCTGAGCCACCACAAGACTGCCCAAATCAGTTTTCTTGGGACCTTATCATATGCTTTCCACACCCTAGGAATGCCCAGTTGAACTCTTTCCTCATCTCTACCGTCTTCTCAATTATCCATCCCATGGCAAGCATTGAGTCAGTTCTGTTGCATCTTGATCTGAATTTGACTTGCCCATCTCCCATTTTACTTTCTACTACTCTATGTATTCATTTATCAGTTACCCTGTCCAGGACTTTCATGCAGCATGATAGGTGTTTGATACCTCTGTACTATACACAGTTGTGGATGTCCCCTTTGTTCTTCTTGTGCAATGGCTGTAATATGCCTTTTCTCCAGTCATCTGGGATACGCCTTTCTGTCCAAACTGCTATGAGTACCCTCAGGAGCCAATTCTCCACTATTCACCCAGCATCTTATTAATATCTGCAGTGACCTCACCTGAGCTTGCTGCTTTCCCTGACTTCATTTTCCTTAGTGCTGTTCTCACTTCTTCTGTGGTGGATTCCTCCTCTTCTTTCATCCTAGGCTGTGCCTGGGACAGTAAGTATACTTCTGTTCAGAAGCTACTGGATGTACTCCTTCTGTCTGCCTTTGATATCCTGTGGACTGGTGAGTAAACTGTTCCTGACATTCCTACAAAGGATGTTTGACTATCTTCTTTAATTGTCTGTCTTTGCCTTGCAACATGATAGAGATTCATTCTGCCATCTACTGAGTCACTTTCTAGAAGCTGATAAAGTGCATCTGATATCTTGTTCTTAGCTATTGCAACTCCTTTCTTAGCCTCTGTGTTAGCTATCTAGTATTCCTTCTTAGCAGCCCTTCTAGTTCCATCTAATAGTTTTTGTATCTGGGAAATCCATATGTAATACAAAGAAAAGCCATGCTGTAGATTTTATATAGTGTTCCTTAGAGCCTAATCTCATGACTTTGCTGAAAACTGAAAAGTAAGCTTTAATTAAAATTCAGTTATTGATAAATAAATAAATTGCTATATTTGTTTGTTTCTTTAATTGTTTAACCAGAACGGTTACTATAAGAAACAATTCTTACAACTTAAAGAACTAAAAAATTGTCAAAAGCTAGTCTGCATGCAAAACAGTTTCTTATAAAGCAGAAACAAAAAAAGTAATTAAAAGATACCACACATACATAATTAACTGTGAAATAAGTATCAGGACTGGTAAAACAACCAGTACAGAAAAGTGCACTCATATTGTATACATTACATGACTTATAATTCAGTTTATTTTGCCCTGTATGCAGTCTATGACAACAATTACTATCTCCCTAAAAATGGCAATATACATAATGAATATTATTTCATACATTGGAATTAAAAAACAGAATTTATATTTAATGGAGCTTAACTTAAAATAATGGCAAACATTAATTTTACTGCACTTTAAAATATTTAAAATACTCAAGGCTCAGAGAAGTGTGTAAAACCCCGAAGTGTGGAAAATGAGCCTTTCATCAAAGAGAGAAGAAAAAAATATTTCAGTTCTGCTTAAATATTTTAATTGTACTTACAGTAATATGTCTGGAGATACTGTTTTCTGTACTTTTCTGCATTTTCCTATGTTTAGGCCAAAAAAAAAAAAAAAACCAATATATCTGTTTGCATTTTTTTTAACTTAGGGCTTCATTTACAATCATGGGAGAATTGTGAATTACTGCAAGATCTGGGCATTGTTTCTACATTGCACTGCACTTCTGTCTTCATACGTAGAATTACATGTAAAAGCTGTTTGTATTTTAAACTGTTATCATGTCTCTCTTCATATACTCCAGGGAAGAGACTATAGGAGATAAATGTGAACTACTGTAAGATCCAAGCATCATTTTGTCATATGTTTCTGCATTTTTCTATAAACAGTATCACTAGTAAACCTTTGCCTCTGGTGCCTAAGACTGCAGTTGGATAGCAGTAGTTGAGTACTCTAATTTTGTTACAGGATATGTGCTTCTACAACTGTTTACATTTCAGTTTTGCTGCTAGAGTCTTATATTCTGCTTTAACAATTTGCCTGCTTAAAGTTGCATTCCAGTGCCTTTCTGTTTTACGTTTCTATTCTTTCTTCCCAGTTTTTGTGTCCTTACTGTTTGTGCACCAACTACAGTTTTCCATGCCTCTATTGTAAAAGCCAACATTTCTGAAATTCTAACCTATCTGGAGTAATTGACCTGTAGCTCAGTCATAGGACTAAGAGAACTCTAACTTTCTACAGGAAGTCACAGATCTCCACTACTAGCTTTATTTGATTGGCTAATTCTCTAGCTAGTCTGCTATAACCAGAACACAGCACACCTGCTCAGGGTGTTTTTTTAAGTTTTTATTAGATTTCAACTAAGCAAATTGATCATGACAATAATTATATTTAGAAATGTGTAAGCATAAAAAAGAACAACCTGAACAAGAACATACAAGAACAACTACATGAGCGTCTGCTAACAATGAAGAATCTTGAAAAAAAAATCCTGTACATTACAATTGATATGAGTACAGCTATTTTTGTTTATCAAGCAGTTTCTTGAGATTTGTACATGTATTATAGTAGGAGGTGATTCTAGTAGATCTTGATTTAATGGGGATAATTTCCAGATGACATACTTTGGTTGCAATATTTGTGAATTCTTTGAATGAGGGTGTAGCTTCATTCTTCCAATTCTTGGTTATAACTTTCCTCACAACTGATAAAAGAGGGATTTCATTATTTTAACATAAACAGGAAAAGAGGTATTAAAAAGAATTAATGACTTAGATAAAACAAAAGTGTCTCCAAAAGACTCCGAGAAGCGTTGAAAGCCATGAATTGTGAAAAATTATCTTTTTATCAAAAAAGGAAGAAAAAAGCTGTGCTGAGCTGCATACAGCACAAAGCCGCAGTTGGATTCACTCTGTAGTGGGTTCTCTGAGTAAGAGCTTTTTCCCCCTATAAGAGACCTGCAAAATCTATACAACCTTAGAAATTCAGGTCTGAGGCTCCAATAACTTGTGCCAAGAGTAAATAAACATAACTTGAGCTGCCAAATCATCATTTCGTAGGAGTAAGTCCCACCCAGACAGTATGCTAAACAAACTGAACTCCAAGCAGTTATAGTCACCACTGTCCTCCTGTTATTCCTGTCAAAACCATGGACCAGCACTTCCCCACAACTTGCCTGATTGAGATGGGTATCTTGAAACAGTATAAAAAATTGTCTCCGGTATCTGATGATCATCTGCTACTCAAACAGCATGACACAGTGTGTTAAAGATGTACATGTATAATGTTCTTGGAGGCAAATATGTCACACACTGAAAAATCAGGCACCAAAACTGTTAGCAGTGCACCACACACCATACCCAGCAAGGCAATCACAATACACGTAATCCAACATATACTGAGGTTCTGAACATTTACTTGCTTAAACTTCAAAGACATCCAAAACATAACACAGGCTCAAAGCACACTCAGCAAGTTAAACCTACCACTTCACATAATATAAATAGTCCCAAAGCTATAGATGCTGACCCATAAGGCAGACATCTACACAACCTTTTTTTGGCAATGCCAGCCTGATAAATCTGCCAACATAAATGGCAAGCAAAGGAAAATGTTAAGGTATTACTGATCAATGTTCTGAGCCTAAACAAGAAACTTTGCTCCCTAAAAGCTGTCCTCACCCTGGAGTATGTAGACATCTATGTAGTGATTGAGACATGGCTTAAAATAACATGGAGCACTCCAGCTGTGTAGGGCTATAAAGCCTTCCACATATTTAGACCTGCTGAAATTGTCCATTAAAATGACTTCAAATGTAAAAGTCATGGGCAATCAGAATTGCTATATAGCTGAAACACCTGATGTTCATAAGGGTCATTTGCATATATCCCATGTGCCTCTGTTACAGGAGGTTTGGGAGGTCACTCATTGGAAGTTCTAGCTTGACTCGAGTTTTTTCTGATTGGTTTTTCAGTGTGACCTTCTAACTCTTTGTTTTAATTTGTTAGTTGTGATATTTTTGCAGTCAACCTAATGATAATGGACATCAGCTGGGTATAACAACCCTGTGTTTCTTGTGATTAGTGAAACATTCTGCTTATGCTATTTATAGGAAATGGCATAACTCAGTAATAAACCCAATATCACTTTAAAGATGATCTAAACTATCCAGATTGGGAAGTCTACACAATCACTAGTGCATAAAAACTGAAATTCCATGACTTTGTCAGTACAAATACTGTTTGACAATTAGTCAGTGTGCTAACTAGGTAGAATAACAATTTGGATCTTTTCTTAGTTATATGGGGCATCTTGCATTATTCCTGGCATATCTTCATCATTTGTTAGGTCTGACCATAAAGCCATCTCCTTCAAAATAAAATTGAAACAAGAGACCCCTTCTACCCAAGGTACCTTTAGTAAATTCCAGTTTCTCTAAAACAAGCTACATACACCTGATACATTAGCTAGTGTCAAATCCTCACTAAACCCAGTTAACTCTGCTGAATTATGCAGAAACGTACATCACCACATTATACCTGCATATAAACAGCTTCATAGATGCAACTGTGCATGTAGGAAGAAGTGTAGGGCAACGCTCAGAAAAACATCTTTGGTAGAACAAACTTTGCAATAACAGAAAGAGAATTTAATGAAAAGTAGGTTGAGCTATTCCCCGAATGATAGATCCCTCATCTTGGAAATAAACAAGCAACCTAGGAGCTTAAAAAAAACATCAAAGCCAAGTTTGAAGCTAAAATAGTCACCCAGGCCAAAAGCAATCTCAAGGCCTTTTTTAGTTATGTTCATACTCTCAGAAGCACAAAGCAACAATGAGCTAAGCTGATTGTGAACAATGTTACTTATACACTGAGGCTGAAGATATACAGTAGCTAACCTGCTGGCTGATACATTCAACTCAAATTTTACTCCTCTCTCCCCTTCATCTGTCCCAGAATATATACCTGAAACCAACTCACCTGCAGCTATCACACAAGACCAGTTCCTGAGAGTACTATCAAAAGCTAAAAATAAAATACTGCACTGATGCATCCTGACAATATACCTGGATGTATCTTAAATAACATGAAGCATTATTTACTCATTCCTCCCCAACATCACTGCTCAACCTCCATACATGTTGTGCACCAAGTGAATAGACAACAGCTATAGTCATTCCCCTGCATAAGGGAGGATCTTCCACAAACCTAGGCAATTGCAGACCCAAAAGTTTGACCTGCCTTATAGGTAAAGCTATGGAAATACTTACCATGGAGCTAAAGAACCTTCAAACACTGGACCCATATCTGTTTGGATTCCTCACGGCAGGTCAGGCTTTCTCAGCCTAGTGGACTTCTTTGAAAAGGTCAACAAAGCATGGGATAAAGGTAAAACAATACACACTGCATACTTTAACCTGGCCAAGGCTTTTGACACAATTCTTCAGTCAGTCATAGTTGAAAAGCTAAACAAACTGGGAATAAACCCCATTGTCACCTGTTGGATTGCCAGCTGGCTCACAGATAGGATGCAGGAGATAAAAATAGAGGAATTTACCTTCACATGGAAACCAGTCACCAATGCATTCCCCAGATTTTTGTGCTAGGACCTTTCCTGTCTGGCATTTACTTCTCTGAAATAAAAGGCAATACTAAAGGGCTCTGGCTGACTAAGTTTGCAGATGACTGCAAGCTAGTAGCAGTTCTTGAATCCCCAAATGACTTATCCCATCCTACAGGAGGGTTGGTCCCAAATAAATAACAGGTGCCAGAATCATGACCGAAAGTAAATGCCAAATATATCCTTTTTGAGGTTTTCTGCCCCAGGGAGCTAAAACATTAACAATACGCCCCTGAGAGTGGACCCTGTTTTTCAGGATTTGGAAACTTGTGTGGACAGTGACCTATCAACCGATGTTTGTCCACTATCATAAGAAAGTCCTTCTATATTGCACAGTTTATAAACAAAGAGAGTGCAACCAGATCTAGAAATTCCATGTTTCCCTTTACTTTCCCTCATAAGGCCAGTCACCGAGTATAATGCCTTCTTTGGCATATATGTATCCAGACACATGCTACAACTAGAATGCCCACAGAGATATCTTACGAAAAAAAAAAGATACAAGGCCTAAACAATATGGACTACTTCAAAGCCATGGCACTGTACTTCCTATCCTGTAGACTACTAAGAGGTGGCCTGTGTATGACATAAAAGGCATCCTCCAACCCAGTACTGATGGACCTACTGCATATCAGCAAGTCAAACAGTATTATAAATATTCAGTCTAGGGATCAAAACATATTCTACAATGTCATCAAAATGGTTTGGAGGCACAGGTGTATCTTTCAGAAACTACCACTGCTTTGGAACAGACTCTTCATCCACATGAAATAAAGCTCATCTCTTCTCATATTCATGTGTGACATGGATCTATGGATGGGTAATACATTTACCCCAAGAATTCTCCCTGTACCACTAATGGACAGCAACAGCTCTTGAATGCTTTACTCACACATGGGTCCCCTCAAATTATCTATGAGATGATCCCAGTTATCCTCACTAGCGGTACTATATAATTATCAGCAATGGGATGGGTAAGGCTAATCTAACACCAAATGGGGTGGAGTCATTCAAGCACCAAAAGGGAAACTGGGTAGATTTAAAATGGCCTGCAAGAGAAGCCAGCCTAGTACTTACCTATGAAACTATAAACTTTGGTGTGTCTGACAGTTTGCCAATGAAACCTCAAATATCAAGATGCCAAGAAATCAAAACCTCAAAAAGCTAATGCTCAAAATGTACAAAGACAAAAAATTAAGCCACATCCAGTGAACAGGAATTTAAGCTTTTTTGCAGGGGGAGAAACCCCCTGCAACCCCAATAACTTAGCTATACCAACAACAGGGGAGAGAGGGCAACACCATCTGTTGCTGAAAGTGGCTTTCAGCAATAAAGTCTTTGCACTGTTGTCAATTGGACAGTGTTTGGCACAAACACATATTCCCTTTTATTATTATTATATGCTCTCAATAATAGGATATGCAGTGAAGATTTGTGGCTTTGATTACTGACAGCAGTTATGCGATAATGTAGTGACAGTGAATTACCATGTGTGGGCTGTCAGATCAGAGAGTGCCTCCTAAGAATCTACTGCTGATGTATTGTCTGATTCATTGTGTTTGTTTTTTTTTTTTTTTTTCATCATCTTGGAAGTAGGGCAGTTATGAGCTACTGTAGATATGTGTGTATACATATGTATGTGTGTATGTGTGTGTGTGTGTGTGTGTGTGTGTGTGTGTGTGTGTGTGTGTGTGTGTGTGTGTGTGTGTGTATATATATATATATATATATATATATATATTTAGATGATTAAAATTAATATTGAAAAACATCCTTGATATCTAGGAGCTATAAACCAATTTGCTTTTCCTGTTTTAACTTCTATTGACTGGCCCCAAAAGATATTAGATCAGTTAGACAGGAAAACAAGAAAAATGTTTCATGCTTATCAAATGATATATATAAAAACAGGTGCAAAACATGATTATATATTGCTCGTTCTGAAGGAGGTATGGGCCTCCTTGAAAGATTACATGTATAGCTCTGCAATTGTAGGACTGCATGCATATCTGATGTTCTCACCAGATCTAAACATAGTGTAAGTTTTGAAACATGAAATGAACAAATCTAAGATGACTTCCCTTCTTAGTTTAGCAGAAGCATATCAGTGTCAAGCAGGAATGGAAACCAAACCAGAAGCAGACAAAATCAGGCATCAACTGAATGTGTCAAAAAACAAAGGAAGAAATATAAGAGGGCAAGAAATGTGGAAAAGGCATAAATATTGCTGCAAGTACAGAAAACTCCTTGAACAACCTCATGTCGATCAGGATCTGATGCAGGAATGGTTAAGGATTGGTGAATTTCAGCCAAAATATGAAATATTAATATTAGTGGCCCAGGATAGTGGACTATGCACATGTTTGTTTACAAAGCCCATTGAACATATGGGAGAAACAGACAAATGCACAATGTGGAAAACAGAACTCAAAACAGTGGCACATCTTGTTGCTGGGTATGATACAATAGTGGCAGAGGGCCTGTATACTGAAAGGCATAATAATGTGATAAGGCTGTTGCTTTGGGGATTGTGCAAACATTGCAGTATTAAAGTAGCTGAGAAGCATTAGAAATTTGAGTCACAATGTATTATAGAGAATAAAGAAGTTTACATCGCATGGGACCACTCATTACCAACAGTTCAAAAAACAGATGTGAGAAAATCAGATATAGCAGTCCATGAAAAGATGATAAAAGTAGCACTGATCATTAAAATTGCTACACCCAGTGATTACCATGTCTTACATACAGGGGGACCCAAAATCATAAAATACCAGGATTTGCAGAGAGAAAGGAGGGCAATGTGGAAGAAGGATACCCAGACAGTTCCAATAGTAGAAGGAACAGCAGATCTCATAAAAACGAATTTACAGTCTTATTTAGATATGCTACCGATACATGCAACTCTATAGGAATTGCAGAAGGAGTCAGTTCTGGGCATACTGCGGGTGCTGAGATGAGCAATTTCAGATGAGCACTTTTGGCTAACATCAAAGACTGAAGCAATACTAATTTTACAACCTTTAATCATACTTTGACTTAGGAATGGGATCCATTCCCAACATGGTATTATAAAACCAATAGACTTGAAACTAAACCTAGGTATCTATTGTTGCTTATTTACTTTTTTTGCTCATTTTATGAAAAGAGGGAATATTTTTGTGGTATTTTTTTATTATTGTTTTTTTTTCATGCATTCTTTATTTTATTTATTAACATTTGTTTGCCAGGAAAGTCTAACTGGGAATTAAAACCCCTCTTCAGCAGAGGACTGGGGAGAAAAGTTCAATGGTTACATAAACAAAGTTATTATAACAATGTGGAAAACATCTGTTAAGGCAAAAGCATTTATACGATTAAGGCTATAACAGAAGTATATCATGAGTTTATCAGTGACCTAATTGCACTATGCAATATACATACATTAAAGTGAATATTTTGTATAAATTATACAGACAGTTGTGGAGGTTGCACCCAAGTACACATACATTAAAATTAATCCTTTATAAAAAATTAATAGAAAGATGATACTTCAAAAATGGCTGCACAATGATCAACTGCTTAAATTCAGCTCACCCAGTGTGAAAAACAAAACTGAAAGATAAGGGCTAGTAATTCTATCAGTTAGGAAAATTCAATTGCTGACTAGTAAGCATACTGCCTGGATGCCAGCAAAACAGAAACTTAAAGTGTGAAAGATAACCAACTAGAAAAGGTGAAGAGAAACATTCATTGGGAAGAATACTCCAGCTCAAGCACAAGCTTTGGTACAAGAGGTGGGTTCCAGTAATTTAGAGGAAAAAATAAGTCAAATGTGCTCAAAGCTGATTAAAATAAATTAAACATATTAACTCAAATAACAAAGGCTGGGAAAAACGAAAGAAAATTTAAACAGCTATTCAGAAAAATTGATAAAACTGCAAAAAATTAAAGGTCAAAATGAAGAAAAGGCTGGCTGAGTATGAGACTGTTCAAGAACAGCTGTTTCAAAAATGATAGAGTTGTAGAACGGAGTATGCAGAGAAAACCTGAGATTTTCTGCTGTATCAAAAAAACTAGAACAAACAGACTTTGTTTTCTGAACTGGTATTCTACAGCAGGATTTATTAAAAAGGGCACATCATGAGTATGCTCCAAAACTGGCCATGAGAAACAGCCAAGAACTGTATTAGTAAAGCTTCAATTATGCCAGCATAAAGAGTTGATCCTGGCAGAACTGTGCCAGAAGGGCAAAGTATTAAAATTGGAGACAGTAGAGTGTTTGTGGAAAATGATTATTCACTGTACACCAGGCGGAAGAAAAGCACATTTATCTCAGCAATGAGAGGATGTCAAGAGAAAGGTGTGAGATTCAAACTACTATATTCAGCTGGCATCAGCATATTTTTCCTTGGAGGATCAAGGTTCATTTTTCTGATGCAACACAGGCTAATGAGGAAATGCAAAAGTTTGTCCATCAAAAAGTGAGCCATCAAACAAAAGGGGACTTTGCTAATTATTTTTTGTTAATAAAGCACATAGAGAGATTTTTACCAGTGAAACCTTTTCCAATGTCCAAAGGAAAATGCTTGAAAAACAGAAGTTGACTAGAAGAATCTGGACTACCTTGGACTTGAACCAGAGTCTGAGGATGAGACATGGAGATGAACAGGAAGAAGACCTGCAGCACTAAAATTAGTGAATAAATGTGAGACTATAAAGCATCAATCGCATTTCTGAAGCATGTCTTTACAAAAGAACATGACTGAAAAAGATTGGACTCTTGTTGACTTTGTTTAACTTGTGGGGGGACTGAAAGGCATATACCCCACTTCATCTCATTAATGTTTGGAAGGATACTTAAAGGGGAAAAAAGTAACTGTAAGTAAAACAACTTTTGTTCTTAACAATAGCTGTATAAAACATTCCATGATATAATTACGTGTTATATAGTAAAACATTTTCAGCGATTGTTGTATGTGATAAAGATATTAAAGTAAGCAAGAACTGTTATTTCTCTTTTTTAGTTTTAAGGAATGTATGCATTACAATGTATAAGACAAGAAAGCTGGATAAAAGCATGTTTAAGTCAATATGCTGTAATCTTGGGTTATTGAGGTGAGGGATGGAGTGTAAAATTGCACTGATTATAATCTATGTAGTACTGAGATGTTTTTTTCTTACTTTTACATACACAAATGGCTGGATTAATGCCCTTGGCTTAATCTAATAACAAGTTTCCTTGTATAAGTTTGTGGACTTTAAAAAATAAGAGAACATTATGAATGTGATGAAAAGTTTTCCTTTAGTAAATAAATATTCATTGTGGATTGGATAGTCTATAGCTGAGGGCAGCTGCACATTCTGTTCTTATGTTTTCATGGAGATAAGCAAACTACATGTGCAGGCAATACATTTTGAGAGTCCTGTGCATACTTTGATGAGGGAATCATAAAATTAAAAGGTACAAGGGCAAGCAGCTTAGTAAAAATAGCTTTTAATCAGTGGAAGTAAGTTAGAGATAACAGCTTTTCTAGCATCTAAATACTTCAGTGCATTTACTGGAACAGTATATAATTTAGTTTTGTTGAAAGATAGCCAGTGCAGTTTTTCTCAAGGCTGGGGTTGATGTTTTCTGGGGACATGCAAGCTGTTTTTTTACATCTGGATGAGTAATGGGAATGTGACAGGAGTTGACGGTGAATGGTGTAGGTAAGAGCATGGGCGGTGGCATGCACCTTAGCATAGATGACCTGGATTTTGGGTTGGGTGGTGCCTGTGGGTGCAGCTGTTGAGTTGGGATGATTGTTCCTTACAGGAAGGTTGGACTTCATTGTTTGAAGATATGCATAGTTTTGTGTGCTTGTTTTAGGTTAGTTGCTTGTTGGGGTATTCTGGGATTTTTTTTTTTGTTTGATGGCTTTCAGTAGGACAAGAGGTCTTGTGGAGTGTGATTTGCGTTTAAATGGAGATGACAAGAAACAACTGTGTGGAAGATCTACTTGCCAAACATTGATGGGTGCATGTGACATGGAAGTTGGAGAGAGACATTGAGAGGTCTCATATATAATGGGTGGGAATGGTGACTTCTTGTTGTGACGGCTACACTGTCCATGTTTTATTGGAGTGTGGATGTCTTAAGAGATGTGGACAAAAAGCTGTGTGTATTGAATTGTATTGGGAAGTGCAGAGTGCATCTGAATTTGATGAAGGCAGGGTTTCAGGATGGATGTTCAGCAGAATATCAGGGATAGGGAAAGCAGGAAGTTCTTGTACTGATTGCTTGAGGAACTCCAATAGTTTTAGAAGATGCATGAAAGGATGGTGATGGTGGATATATGGTGGTGGGGGCTACTGGCAAGGGAGAAGGAGGACTGTGTTGACAAGAGAGTTGGATTGCATTGGTATGTGTTTATTCCAACTGGAACTGCTTTTGTGGAGCTTGAGAAAGTTTTGTAAGGGGTGATCAACTTTCAGCAGGGAATGTTGCTTGTAGGTGGGGACTAGGACTTGGTTTGCCCTAGTGGGGATGTGTCTGAGTAGACCTAGATGGAAAAGTGCAGCAGAAAATGGTGGATTTCTGAGGAGATTTCTGAAGGTATTTGGTATGAAAGATGTGAACTTGGAGAATTATAGCAGCCATACAGCATATTCTAAAGCAACCTTTAAAGTAGGATGTCATTTGGTCTTGATAAGTGTGCTAAAGCAACCTTTAAAGCAGGGAAACTGGAGAACCAGGAAAACATTCGTTTGAGACAAGAATGTGATATAAAAGAACTTGAACAAGAGGGAGTGTATAAATATTTGGGAATTGATGAAGGATCAGCAATAAAACATGAACAAATGCAAATGAAACTTAGTAAGGAATACTTTAGAAGACTTAAATTAATTCTGAAAACAGCATTGACAACCAAGAATAAAATGCAAGCTATAAACCAATTTGCTCTTCCTGTCCTAGCTTACAGTTTTGGATTTATTGATTGGCCCTAAAATGTGTTGGATAGATTAGATAGGAAAACAAGAAGGATGCTTCATGCTCACCAAATGATTTATAAAAATCAGTGTATACCAAGATTATATATTCCCCATTCTGAAAGAGGGATGGGCCTCCTTGAAATTGATTACATGTATAGATCTGCAATTGCGGGACTCCACACATATCTGCTGACCTCACAAGACCCAAATGTAGTGGAAGTTTTGAAACATGAGGATAATAAATCTAAGATGACTTCTGTGCTTAATTTAACAGAAGCATATCAGCGTCAAGCAGGAATGGAAATCAAACCAGAAGTAGATAAAAATCAGGCAGCAACTGAATGTGCCAAAAAACAAAAGAAAGAATATAAGTTGAAGGACCAGATGAGAAGGCAGGAAATGTGGAAAAAGCAAAAATATACAGTTGCAAGTATAGAAAAATTCTGGACGGACCTAATGATGATCAGGAATAAATGCAGGAATGGTTAAGGAGAGGTGAATTTAAACCAAGAGATTAAAGGTTAATATTGTCAGCCCAAGATAGTGGGCTACATACACGCTGGTTATGGCAGAGGGACTATATACTGAAAGGCATCATAATGTGGCAAGACTGTTGCACTGGGGATTGTGGAAATACTGGAAACAAGAGCCACAAAGCATCATAGAAAATAATGAAATTTATATCACATGGGATCACCCATTCCCAACAGTCCAAAAGATAGATGCCAGAAAACCAGATATAGTGGTCTAAAAAAAGAAGACAAAAGTAGCATTGATCATTGAAATCACTACACCCAGTGACTATAGTGTCTTGTGTACAGAAAGAGAGAGAGAGAGACACACAAAGTCATAAAATATCAGGATCTGCAGGCAGAAAAGAGAGCACTGTGGAAGAAAGATACCCAGAGAGTTCCAATAGTAGTAGGAGAAACGGGTATGTTACCAATCCGTGTATCTCTGTATGAATTGCAGAAGGAGTCATTACTGGGCACAGTGCTGGTGCTGCAAAGAGCACTTTTGGCTGACATCAAAGCTTGATACCATGCTAATTTCATGAACTTTAATCGTACTTTGACTTAGGATGGGGCCCATTGCCATCATAGTATTAGAAACTCAAAAGATTTGGAGAAATAAAAAAAGGAATAAACCATATTCATTCATAAAGTAGCAGAAAATATTCTAAGAACTAAGCCAATATGAGAATGGAGAAAGGAGATTTCGATGATAGGGATGACTGCAATTAGGGGTACAGAAAACAGGCAAGAATGAGTTGTAATTTACTGGAGAAAACTGGCAAGGTAACTGAGATATTGGGAACAAATAACTAGAGAAGGAAAAGTAAAAGAATGAAAAGAGGCCAAGAAGACATTTGGATTTTAGTCTAGAGACTGCCTTCCCTATTGGGGACTGATATCAGAGTATGGTCAGAAAGAAAGGGGTAAAGGAATCCTTAGTGAAAGACCTGCTCTTGCAGAGTTTTTAGTTGTGTCTAAAACAGAAACTGCTGTTAAAAAGGGATAATTACTAGGTCATATAAAATATTGTATGATAACTTTAGGAACCAATCAGAGGTGATTAGAAAAGATTGGGAAGAAAGACTAGATAAGCAATTCATAAGAAACAATGGGAGGACATATGCATGGCTCCCAGCATGCAACAAAGTCTATAAGATTTAGGATTTTTGCTTGGAAGTGTTCAAATAAGTATTTTTATACCCCAAGCAGACTCTGAAGAATGTTTCCTTAGGTAGATGCCAATTGGAGGTGTGATGCGGAAAAAAAGAAGTAACTGGTAACGTATGTTTTAGGAGTATGATGAGTTGGCTAACTTTAAAAACTCCCTACAGAGTACTGTGTCAGACATATTGGGTGAGGAAATTGATATAACTAAGGAAATTATTTTTTGAGATGGAATACAGGATCTGAGTTGTCTAGACATAGTGAGCCCTTGTTGAGTTTAGTTGCGTCATCCATAAAAAGAAGATGAGAAGTCTTTATACTTTGTTGTTGTCTGGAAGCCAAATTGTAACCATGACCTAATCAGTTAATTTACAGGGCACGTGAAAATAGCAGCAATAACAAAAAGTCACTCTGGAGTATTCCTCTCTGAATTTTTATCTGTGGAATAATAACTTATCCTTTATTATGGCTTAGATACAAAGCGGTTTGCCACTGTTTCCTGGCATCTTATACATCTGTAAGCACTCCTTTATCCATGCATATGGGATGCTGTCAAATGCTTTTTTTTGTAATCTATCCACACCATACTTAAAGTCTTCAACTTTTCACAATTCTTCATTATGACTTTATTTAACAACAAATGATCCATTGTTCCATATGAATTTCCTTTGTTACCCTTTTGTTTTATTGCCATGATTGAGTATTCTTCTAAATGACTATAAACTCTCTCAGCATCATTTCCAGTATATAGTTTATAAATCGCTGGAAGGCAAGTTATTGGTCTATAGTGTTTAGGATAGCTTGCAGGTTCACTCCTAAGAGGAGTATCATTTTTCTTGTTGTTAACCAGGTAGTTGTCTGTTTGGGGTGTGCATATAAGTCATTCTTACTCAGGGCTAAAGTTGTTAATACTTTCAGACAGAACTTAGGTACTGCATGTGGGTCTGTGGTTTTCCAGTTATGAGCTTTACTTAATTTTATTTCAGTTTCTGACCATTACTTCATCTCATTTCATATCCTGTAGATTTGAATTTCTGACTGTTTCCTTTACTTTTTCTCTCCATTCAGCATCTTTGTTATGTTCCACATGGTCTTCATAGACATTTCTCTAAAATGTGTCAATTTCTTCTTTTTTGGTGGTGTTTCTATTGCTTTTGTTTGTTTCCCAATTCTCTATAAAACTTTTTTGGGTCATGAATGAATTGCTTATTTAGTAATTTTCTTTAGATTTATCTGCATAGCTTCTAAAATTTCTGCTTGTGCAGATATCTTTAGTTTACTATATGTAATAGTGTATGATAGATACTGGTCTGCTCTAATACTGCGTACAGCTCTTATCACATCTGTCTTTCTAAGTACTTTTGTTGATCTGTTACCTCTTATATACTCTTCTTAAAGTGACACTTCTTGTCTTAATCACTTTATAGTTTTCTCTATTCAATACTTCCATGATGGCATTTAATTTCTTCCCTTCCTTTCCCTTATTGCCCTGTATTTTTGCAGTAAGACTTTATCTGTTATTAGTTTAGTTGCACAGTAATATATTCTATTTAATTCTGTTAAATCACACACATTTCTATTAATAGTCTTGATTACATTGTTCATTTGTTTTATCAGACTGCTAACATTTTGAGTCTTAATTAATATCTGCAATATATTTCTTAAATTAATCTTATTAAGTTTATCCATCTCAGTTAAATCAAGCAACTCTTCTTTTAGATCTTTTTTTTTTCTAAACCAAGGTCACATTATTTATTTTCTGTTTCCCACAGTCATTCTACCAAAAGTTCCAAAGCATCTTTCTGTGACATATTGTATTCAGCTTAATCCTGTGTCATCCATTCCTCTTTCGTATGGGAACTCACTAGCCTATCTGCATCAGAGTTGCCACCGTCTCCTGCTCCTTCCCTTGCTGTCCAACTCAAACTGAACTTTTGTTCTAGTTCTCTAGACTTGAAAGTATCTTCATATGGCAACTGATCAGATGCTTTTTATTCCACTGATTTCTCCTTAATCTGGGGACTCATTGTTTTGCTATATTGTGATGTTACTAGAGTTTGATTTTCTACACTAATTCCTTTATTTCACAGGTAATCCATAGCTTCATTTTCTGTTTCTTTAACTTCTCCATTACTAATCTTCTTTTCTACTTTTCCTCTTTGTATTCTTATTTTTTGTATTGTAAACTTCCATATCTGAATACATTTCCCTGCATTTCTCTTCAAATATCTTTGTTGCTGCTTTTTGCATTGTTTAGTTTTGCTTTCTCCTTTGCACAAATATTGCACCACATTAAATCTCTTTTTCTTTCCCATGTCCATATTTCTTCTTCAGATGTCTCTTACTCCTCCTGTTTCTCCTTACTTTGGGGGTTCATTGTTCAATCATGCTATTGCATAAGCTGTGTTAGACTTTCTTCCCTAAATCTTTCACTTCACAGTTATTCCATAATGTTAGCTTCTATTTGTTTAACTTCTGCTTTACTAATATTCTGTTCTACATTCCCCTTTGTGATCTTATTTTTGTATTGTGAAATTTTCCATATATGGTGCCTTTGCCTATATTTCTCTTCAAATATCCTTGGAGCTGCTTTTTTATTGATTAGTTGAGGAATGCTGAGGATGCAGGGAGTCGAGGTGGCTAAGGTGGATGAGTTTAAATACTTGAGATCAACAGTTCACAGTAATGGTGAGTGTGAAAGAGAGGTGAAGAAGAGAGTACAGGCAGGATGGAGTGGGTGGAGAAGTCTCAGGAGTGATTTGTGACAGATGAGTACCAGTAAGACTGAAAGGGAAGGTCTACAAGAGGGTAGTGAGACCAGCTATGTTATATGGATTGGATACAGTGGCACTGACAAAAAGGCAGGAGTCAGAGCTGGACGTGGCAGAGTTAAAGATGTTACGATTTGCACTGGGTGTGACGAGGATGGACAGGATTAGGAATAAGTATATTAGAGGGTCAGCCCAGGTTGGAAGGTTTGGAGACAACACCAAAAAGACAAGATTACGCTGGTTTGGACATATGCTGAGGAGGGATGCAGAGTATATTGAGAAAAAAGATGTTAAGGATGAAGCTGCAAGGTAACAGGAAAAGAGGAAGGCCTAAGATAAGGTTTAAGAATGTGGTGAGAGGGGACACGCAGGTGGTTGGTGTGACAGAGCAAGATGCAAAGGACAGGAAGAAATGGAAACAGATGATCCACTGTAGCAACCTCTAATGGGAGCAGCCGAAAGAGGAAGAAGAAGAGATTGGTTTCCTTTTTGTATAAATATTGTACTACATCAGATCTCTTCCTGTCTTTCCCATGTTTCTTTTTTATACCTTCCAAAAATCTCTAGATTTTGTTCTTTGTATTTCTGTCCTTCCTCAGTCACTTCTTTTTCCAAATGATCCCAGGTTTCTTGATTTATATAATGATTTTCATTAATCTGTGATATTAATAAAAGAAATTTTGCATTTAAAGCTTTTGACAGTATTTTTTGTGCATGTATTTTTCTTTCCTCTACTGTCTCGCTTAATTTCTTTTGTATATCTTCTATTCAAAAATTCTGGGCTTCTTGCATAATAGTTGTGAAGATTGGGTGAAGATAGGTGAAGGCTGCCAGCCTAGCTGGATAGAATTGTGTTGATAATTCTGTCATCTGTAAATATTAATGTAAACCTCAGGCTTGTTGTCTTAAATGGTAAAAATAGTGTTACATGTGGAACTGCAAAAATGTAACAACAGTGCACTCTGCTGTAAAGAATCTAAGTCAAGCATTTTATGACTGTCTTTGATCTTTAAAGTTGGCTCCGGCCTGTCTAGATGAAGGAATTCTTGCTATTGTTTTAAGTCCAGAGTTAATGGCCAAAATTTGCATGCAAAATGTCCTTAATGGCTTTGCTTCCCGACCTGGTGTGAGCTTACTAAAGAATGTAGCCTGTTAGCCTGGGAAACCCAGGGGAAGTGTGAAGAATGATGTAATGTGAACCAGGAATGTGATTTTAAAAACAGAGAGAATAAGAGAGCATTAACATTTTTGTCTTGACCATCCAACTCAGCACTGCCTTTGCTCTATATGTAAGTTTATCTTAGACTTGTGTATTCTCTTAGAAATAGCTAGAAACTAGAAAGATTAGACTAAGTGTTTTTCTGTGATGTCAGAACTGTACTACTGAATTATTTTAAGCATTTTTCTGTGATCTTTGAACTCTTGACTAGCACTGTGTAGTAAAAAGTATCGTCTTGTGTTTTTAATTATTTCTTAAATATTCCTAAACCCTTTTAACTGTGGCTGTTTTATGTAGAGATAATTTAAGCTCTAGAGTACATTGCATATTTATAGTTTTTACTGTCCAAGTCACTCCAAATAAGCCTTGACTGTTCAGTTGCACGTACTTATTGGATAATAATATTGCACAGTAATAATTGGACACCCTTTCATAAGGATCTTTTAGCAGCTGATAAATATTAGCTGGGTGGTGGCAGTGATTTCTACTGTAAAGTCTGGGTAAAAGGGGCACATCTGGAGAACCTGTGCCAGCCTTTCCCAGGAGTGTATGTGTGGTTGTATGAACTCTTATCTCAAAGTGTGTGTGTGTCAGCTACTTGGGCAGGGACACGAAGCACCGGTTGGACAGAGAGGGTGCTGGAGGTTTTAGCTTGCCCAGCTGGCTGAGATCTGGACCCTACAGCTGTGCCAATGGGTAGTCTTATTGGGGAGATGGAGAGCAAGGGAGCAACCAGCCCCAGACTGACTGTGATCTCTGTGTGCTCTTAAGGGAAATTGCACTTTACTATGTTAATTTGTTATCCTTTCCTCCTATATGAGATGCCCCTCACTGGTGTTAGTGGTGAGAATTGAGGCTCTTTAATTGCTGGGCCAGGACATGGGCGTCACATAATTGTTTGGTAGTGGTGGGATATCCACACCACATATTAATTGGTTGGCAAATACTAATTTGCTTGTAGTGGTGTGGGTAGAGTGAATTTCTGTAGCTTGTGTACAGTGAGCTTTGAAGGTGTTTTGTACTCTAAATCAGCCACACAGTAAATACTAGTTCAGATCACAATTGTTTTATTTATTTTGTTATCTTAGTCAGGGTAAGCAGGCAGCATGTCAGCAGAGGAGTATGGAAAGCTGACAAGGAGCCAGCTGGCAAAAATGTGCCAGGCCAGGGGACTGGTGCATGGAAACCTGACTAAGGCAGACCTGATTGCAGCCTTGGTTACAGCTGCATCAGAAAACAGCAACCAGGAGGGCAATCAGACTGGCAATGGAGATATAATACCCTTGGAGAATGGACAGCTCAACCTTTCTGCAGAGGACTTAAAATCCATCTGGAGCTAAAGAGACTTGAGTTGGAGGCCAGGCGTTTGGAGAAAGAAGCTGAGGAAAAGCAGCAGCAGAGGAGGCATGAGAGGGAAATGCTGACTCTTCACCAGAGTCATGGAGGTAATGGGGAAGGGAGTAACTGGACCCCAGAAGCACAAAAGGTCAGTATATTTCTTCTGCAGTTTAAAGACGGGGATAATTATGATAGTTTCATTCATATGTTTGAAAGGGTATGCAAACAGTATAGTGTTGACTAAAAGCTCTGGGTATGGTTCCTGACCCCCTTACTCCATGGTAAAGCTGCAACTGTTTTGTCAAAAATGTCTGATGTTGCATGTTTTGATTATATTGCTGTTAAAAAATCACTTGTTAGAATTGTTTAAGCTAGCACCTGAAATGTATAGGAAAAAGTTTTGTGAGCATAGACACAAGGCAGATGAAAGTGTGTGTGTATATGTTGCTGAACTGAGCACTTATTTCCATAGGTGGGTGAGTGGATGTCAGGTCACCACTTTTGAAGGGCTGGCAGACCTTTTGGTGAAGGAACAAGCCCTTAACACTTTGCCTGAGGACATGAGGATCTGGTTAGCTGATAGCAATGTGCTACTTCAGATGAGTTGTGGAAGAAGGGAGACCTATACCTGGCAAGCAGGGCAGCCCTGCACAGGAAAGGGGCCCCCAGTACTGCTCATGGGTCTAAAGGAACCTGTGGTGGGCAACACAGACTACCCCAACAGAATCTGCCAGTAGCAGGGGAAACCACTAGTCCAGGTACACATCCAGGAGCTAGGGTTAAATGTTTTGAATGAAATCGGTGGGGCCATGTGGCATACAGGTGTCCATGGAGACAAGGTGGGGAACAAAAGGTGAGGGAGCCAGTAAGTGGGAAGGACAAAATGCCAATAGTAGGTTATCTTGGGACAACAGGGGTACCAAACTACCCCCAGAGGTTATATACTATTGTAGTGAATGGCAAAGAGGCCATTGCCAAGAGAAACACAACCTCTGATATAACCATTGTAAAGCCTGCAATGGTTACAGAGGAACACTACTTGCCTGGGCAGTCTATTCCAGTCAGGGCTTTAGGATGGATCCCATTCCAAATACCTTTGGTTAGGGTTCACCTTGACTGGGAGGGTGGAAAAGGAAGCCAGCAAGTAGGTGTGTTTGAGGATATACCTGCAGATGTCATGATAGGGAATGATTTTGATAGTGCATTTCCCTGTGCTTGTGCAGTGACATGCAGTCAGGCTTGGAGACAAGCAGGTAACTCTGGTAGCCTGGGGGCGACCCAGACAGACTGCATACTTGCAGGCAGGACTGGTGTGGTGGTTACTTCAGGGAGGGAGCTACCCTGTAGCAGTGAGACTGATGGTGAGCCACAGCTGCTTGGGGTACTGTTGGTTCCTTGGACAGAGTGATTGCAAAGGTAGAGGTGAGTAGTAGTACCCAGAATAACAGTGAGGCACCACTGTCAGAGGATACCAGACTTCCTGTGGAAGGGGAGAGCTGGGAAGGGTTACAAGGAGAGAGTTGAGATAGGCTCAGCTCTTAGACCCTACATTGCAAGGCCTGAGGCAGGTAGCTAGGGAGGCACCTGATTCTCAAGGGAAGGGGGAATATGTATACTGGACAAAGGGTTAATATACAGAGAGTGGACCCCTGAGGGAGGGCTAGAAGGTAAGAGAGTACAGCAGTTGGTAGTGCCTAGAGCCTACTGTCTGGTGCTTTTAGCCATAGCCCATGATATTCCCTTTGCAGGTCACATGGGCATAAAACATACAAAGAGGTGTATTATGCAGAACTTCTATTGGCCTGGAATTTCCAGCGATGTAACAGGGTACTGCAGGACGTGTGAGCAGTGCCAAAAGGTAGGCAAGGCAGGAGACAAGGTGAGAGCTCCTTTGATGCCTTTGCCTGTGATTGAGGAGCCATTTCAGTGGGTTGTGGATCCTCTGAGTACCCCAAGTTCCACAGGGAAAAGTATACCATATTGGTAGTGGATTATGCTATACGATACCCTAAGGCAGTGGCTTTGTCCTCCGTTGAGGCAGAGATGGTGGCAAATGCTTTGTTAGAGATTTTCAGCAGGGTCGGTATCCCAAAAGAAATACTGACTGACAGAGGTGCCAATTTCATGTCAGACCTGCTGGCTTGTCTGTGGAAGTCATGTGGGGTGAAGCACATGAAGACCACCCCCTGCCATCCCCAGACTAATGGTCTTGTTGAGAGGTTAAACTCTACAATCAAGTCCATGCTATGGGCATTTGCAAATCAGTTTAAGAGGGAGTGGGACAAATATTTGCCCTATCTGTTGCTTGCTTACAGAGAGGTTTCCCAGGAATCCAAAGTTTTTTCACCCTTTGAGTTGCTGTATGGGCATAGGGTGAGGGGATCTCTTTATTTTATTTTGAGATGAGTGGAAAGGTGAGTGCAAGTCTCACAAGGAGTCTGTTGTGGTATACATCCTGAACCTCAGGACAAGGCTCAGGCAACTCATGGGCTTGGCCCAGGAGAACCTGGCAGAAGCCCAACAACAGAAAAAGGTGTGGTATGACAGGAATGCTCGAGCTAGAGAGTATGCTGTGGGGCAGCAGGTAATGGTTCTCATTCCTGTCAGACACAACAAACTGCAAGCAGCTTGGGAGGGAAAACTACAAGGTGGCAAGAAAGGTAAGTGATGTTAATTACATGGTGGAACTGCTACGCAGAAAGCAGGGGCACAAATTGTACCATGTTAAAATGATGAAACCTTAACATGATAGGGAGGGCTCTTGCGTTGAGCATTTGCAGTGGATTGCAGGAGGAGTCTAAGGAAGATCTGGGGACTGATCTCCTCAGTGAGACTTGGGCTGACACTTCAGTGGAAAGGGGTAGCAATGTCCTAGCAGCTATCTCCTAACCAGGGTCAAGAAATCCAAGCAGTGTTGCAGGAATTTGGGGACATGTTCACTGGGATAACAGGGTGCACCCACCTGGGGCAGCACCAGGTGGATACAGGACACCAAAGGCCTATTAGGCAGGCCCCTTATAGAGTGCCACAGAGAGTCAGACAGACTCTGAGGGAGGAGGTACAGGAGATGTTGGAACTAGGGGTGATTCAAGAGTCCAACAGTCCCTGGGCCTCCCCAGTGGTGCTGGTGCCAAAGAAGGATGGCAGCACTAGGTTCTGTGTGGACTACAGGAAATTAGTCACACAGAATCAGATGCTTACCCCATGCCTATGACAGATGAGGCACTAGAGCAGCTGGGTGGGGCTAAGTATCTTACAGCTATCGATCTTACCAAAGGGTACTGGCAGGTGCCCTTGACTCTCATTGCTAAATTTAAGTCAGCCTTTGTGACTCCTTTTGGCTTGTATGAGTTCACAAAGATGCCCTTTGGGATGAAGAATGCCCCAGCAACTTTCCAGAGGCTGGTAGATCATATCCTAGCAGGAGCAGGCGGGTTTCCCTTGCTTACCTAGATGATATTGTCATCTACAGCCATTCCTGGCAAGAGCACCTTCAACATGTCAGGGAGGTGCTGGGCAGACTACAGAGGGCAGGGTTGACCATCAAGCCGAGCAAATGTCAGGTGGGTATGGCAGAGGTCTCCTACCTAGGACACAGAGTGGGGAGTGGTAAGATAAGACCAGAACCTGCCAAAGAGGAAGCCATTCAGGTATGGCCTGCACCTGTTACTAAAAAGCAGGTGAGGGCATTTTTAGGGACAGCAGGGTACTACAGAAACTTCATCCCCAGTTATAGTACCATAGCTGCTCCCCTCACATACCTGACAAGGAAAAAACAGGCCAGATAGGGTAGTGTGGATGCTAGTATGTGAGCAGGCATTCTAGAAGCTTAAAGAAGCTTTGGGAGGACCCCGTGTGTTAGCCAGTCCAGATTACAACAAATAATTTGTTGTGCAGGTAGATGCTTCAAATCATGGGGTGGAGGCTGTACTTAGCCAGATTTCTTCAAAGGGGGAAGAGCACCCAGTGGTATCTCATTTGTAGGCTCCAACCCAACCCAGGGAGGAATGCTATGCAGCTGTAGAAAAGGATAGTGTGGGCACTGTAGAAACTTTAGCCTTATCTGTATGGAAGGAAATTCATTGTTATGACAGATCACACCTCCTAACATGGTTAAACAGAGCTAGCCAACAAAATTCCAAGTTGCTAAGATGGAGCTTGGGGTTGCAAGCATATATGCCTGTGCAGCACTGCAGTGGGATTAGCAATGCCAATGTAGATGGGCTCTCAAGACAGGGAATGGGGTAAGGTATACTCAGATAGACCTAACTCCCTCAAGCAGTGTTTTTCAATGGTCAATTGAAAAACTAGCCTGAGTTCTCCGGGGGGGGGGGGTGGATATGTGAAGATTGGATGAAGATAGGTGAAGGCTGCCAGCCTAGCCATATAGAATTTTGGAGATAATTCTGTCATCTGTAAATATTAATGCAAACCTCAGGCTTGTTGTCTTAAATGGTAAAAATAGTGTTACATGTAGGACTGCAAAAATGTAACAACAGTGCACTCTGCTGTAAGGAAGCTAAGTCAAGCATTTTATGACTGTCTTTGATCTTTAAAGTTGGCTCCGGCCTGTCTATATGAAGGAATACTTGCTATTGTTTTAAGGCCAGAGTTAATGGCCAGAATTTGCATGCATAAATGTCCTTAATGGCTTGCTTCCTGACCTTTTGTGAGCTTACTAAAGAATGTAGCTTATTCACCTGGGAAACCCAGGGAAGTGTGAAGAATGATGTAATGTGAGCCAGGAATGTGATTTTCAAAACAGAGAGAATAAGAGAGCATTAAGCATTTTTGTCTTGACCATCCAACTCAGCACTGCCTTTGCTCTATATGTAAGTTTATCTTAGAGTTGTGTTTTCTCTTAGAAATAGCTAGAAACTAGAAATAATAGACTAAGTGTTTTTCTGTGATGTCAGAGCTGTACTACTGAATTATTTTAAGT
Organism: Protopterus annectens; assembly: GCF_019279795.1. Lineage (NCBI taxonomy): Eukaryota > Metazoa > Chordata > Ceratodontiformes > Protopteridae > Protopterus > Protopterus annectens. Next base: position 379,665,582 of record NC_056731.1, read on the forward strand.
ATTTCTCTGTGATCTCTGAACTCTTGACTAGCACTGTGTAGTAAAAAGTATTGTCTTGTGTTTTTAATTATTTATTATTAAATATTTCTAAACCCTTTTAACTGTGGCTGTTTTATGTAGAGATAATTTAAGATCTAGAGTACATTGCATATTTATAGTGATTACTGTCCAAGTCATTCCAAATAAGCCTTGACTGTTCAGTCGCACTTACCTGTTTGGATAATAATATTGCACAGTAATATTTGGACACTCTTTCATAAGGGACTTTTAGTAGCTGATAAATATTAGCTGGGTGGTGTCAGTGATTTCTACCGTATAGTCTGGGTAAAAGGGGCACAGCTGGAGAACCTGTGCTAGCCTTCCCCAGGAGTGTCTGTGTGGTTGTATAAACTCTTATCTCAAAGTGTGTGTGTGTCAGCTACTTGGGCAGGGACATGAAGCAATGGTTGGCAGAGAGGGTGCTGGAGGTTTTAGCTTGCCCAGCTTGCTGAGATCTGGACCCTACAGCTGTGCCAGTGGGGAGTCTTATTGGGGACCTGGACAGCAAGGGAGAGACCAGCCCCAGACTGACTGTGATCTCTGTGTGCTCGTAAGGGAAATTGCACTTTACTGACTGTATTTGTTATCATTTCCTCCTATATAAGATGCCCCTCACTGGTGTTAGTGGTGAGGATTGAGGCTTCTTGATTGCTGGGCCAGGGCACATGAGTCACAATAGTAACAATACATTATTTCATTCTTATCCTCAAGAGCCTCTCTGTCATCTTTATGGCTCTTTTCTGGCCAGTCTGTTTTTGTGTTTTTTATGGACTACTGCTTGGGGGGGCAGGTCCTACTCCTCCTGAGCCTGACATGCTTACCTGTCTTGAGGATTCTACATTGTCATTTTTCTAGTCCTGGCACCGGTTCACGTATCAGGATTGGGCACTTTTTATCCTGGGACCTGTGCACCCAGATGTCTTTTTTTTATTTTTACCCTACCTCTATCCATGGTATACACAATATAAAATACAGTCTATATGTCAGTGTTGTCTTGGTGAGATTTTGTAAAAACAAGGTCCACCTCATGAAGGTACTCACCTAGACTTGAAGATGAAGTCAATTACAGCAATACTACTCTCTTTTGCTTGCTGATTTTATCATCTCTCCATCTAGACCTCTTGTATTAGAGGAAGCATGTAAAGGCAGAATGTTAACACTTTAATAATACCATATATATTATAAACTACTATAGTATACCTTAAGGTATTTAACTGATGAGCTTTAACTATTGCACTTTTTTATAATACAATACAAACAAGTATTACTTGTTATTCATTATTTTTTACATCTTGATTTACATCTTGATTTCTTCAACAGAAAAATATTTGAGGGTGTGTGTGTGTGTGTGTGTGTGTGTGTGTGTGTGTGTGTGTGTGTGTGTGTGTGTGTGTGTGTGTATACATAGCTAGATGTATTATTACTTCCCAGGAATATTTCCCTTTTACAGTGCGCTGACCACAGTATACTGTTGCAGTTTGTTTGCTAATAAAAGTATGTTAGCCTAAATTAATCGGACTGGTTTTCATACAAAATTGTTTACATCCCTCATGAAGCAAGCCAGTTATGTCATTACAATGAAGTACTGGTAATTTCTAGGACAGCTTGCACTTCCCTGAAATTAGGAAAAGACTGTGACAGATACAATGACCTGAAACACACCATCACTTATTTTCATGCAGCACTGAGCAGATCACTAACAAAAATATAAATATATCAATGTGGCATAACCATTGTGGCATTTACTGAGTTGTTTTGTGTGAAGACATATGAATTATCATTTTCTAAAATGATCCCTACCTTCCCACTTAAAACTCCACCAAGACATACATGCTTTAAGATTCAATCACTTAATAAAATAAGATTTAACAACATTAAACTATATATGTCTAGAATATTCATTAATTGTAAGAGCCAAGCAGTTTCTATAAATGAACAACCATTATCACAATGTTTATGTCTAATGAAACCAGTCTTAATATCTGTAGAGAACAATTATATATAGCTTGTGGAAGTAGCAGTCATGTCAGTGTGCTTCAAAAAAGATAATTTTACTGCTTTTACTCCTGCCCAGACATTTGTAGCAAGGATATTTATGTCAAAAAGGGAATGACTTTTTAGTGCTTTTACAACAGATCTTTGTATCTCTGTGTATTTATTTTCTTAGCAACAATGATTTACTTATCTGCATACTTCCAACATGTTTAGTAATGTGTCGAAATGGCACTTTAGATTTATTATCTTAGTTTCATATTTGAAAAGCTGCTGATTTTTGACCGTGTCTTATTTATAATTTATTTATTTATTGACATTTGATTACTGGGAAAGTCTGATTGTGTATGTAGGAGCATATTTTGAGAGGAGGCCTGGAGAGAAAAGCTCCAAAGTATTATAAAACATTTTAAGAGCCTATTTTCAGAGAAGACCTGGGAAGAAAAGCTCCAAAGTATTACAAAACATTTTAAGGGCAATAATTGTGCAGTCTTTAAAAATAATACAAAAAACAAGTACAGTTTAAATAATTATGCCAGATTAGAAATTATATAAAACATTGGTTAAAAATAGATACAAGTTACATGACAATGGGGGGGTTAAGCCTACACATTTTTTCTGTATAGGCATTACGCCATGCTACTAACATGGGCGTGAATATTTTTAGATTCCTTAAGCACTGCTGAGAGGCGTGCATGAGCGGGCCAACACTGAAACTTCTGTGGCATGCAAATCACCTCATAAGCAGGTGAATCTCATGCAAATGAGGCAGGTAGAGTGATCCAGCAAGCAGATAGGCAGCTCTACAGACCATGTGTCCATGTCCATAGTGTACACAGAAAAAATTTGTGTACAGGACGGTAGACAGACAAAAGGGGCTGTGAAAATGTAGGTAGATAGAAATGGCATATCCCACAAATATATGAGCAAAACTATCCTCTATGTGTTCCAACAGTTACAGTAAGTATATTAAAATAAATTATTTTTTTTAATAATCTTAGCATGTTTGAGCAGCACATTGCAGTGCACAAACATGCCTTATAAAAAAACCCCTGGAAATATCAAATATTAATATCATGAGACAGAAATGTATTACAGGACCCTGCATGCTGTATCTACAATGGTGCACTGGTACTGTTGCTATCATGGAAGGGCTTGGAAGCATGTAGTATCCAGGTTGTAAGCACGGATCCCTATGTAAATGAGGTGGAGATACTGAATAGCATAATGGGGTAACCGTGTCTGCATAGTCCCTTGGTGTAGGTAGAGAACCATGTTGGTGTCCACAGAGGAGGTAGCTGACTTCAAGAGTGTGTATGTCCAATAACATCTAAGCTGACTGGAGATTAGCTGTGCCTGTTTGCATGGCACGTCCCCATGTTGAGCGTGGAAGTCTTGGGGGGTGTATACACTGACATCTAAGCTTTGATTACCTATGGGGTGCATGTTTCTGCATGTTTGTGAGGCACACCACTGTGCTGAGTGTGGAAGTGGGGGGGGTGTACTGACTGCTAAGCAGTATTTACCTATCGCTGCAGTGCTCAAAGTATCTAAAAGGCCAATGATGTATTAATTAGTATTGATCCTTGCTTAACTTAAACTAGGGCCATTAAATGATGTTGATGATACATTAGGCAGGTGCACTGCATCATAGGTAGCCAATCATGCAGGCAGCAACTACAGTAGAGCAATATAAAGTATGCATACACCCTACAATCTGATTTTTCTCCCATACTCTGCACCATTGGAGTACAGACTTGGGAATTTTAACTGAAATAATGCTAGGGGCTGCTGCAGGTCTGCTACGTATGTATGTGCTAGATGCTGAAGTCAATGTTGCTGCTGCTGCTGACAACAGGCCAAGACAGAGAAGGAGAAGAGTGTTCAGGCCCAGGGTAACCTTCCAGGAGCTACATGAGCTAGAGATTCTAGAGTACTACAGGGTGGACAGGGATGTACTACAACAAAGAGGAACCCATCTCAGTGGAAACAAAAGTATATGTAGCCCTTAGGATAATAGCCACAGGTACCTTTCAGAGACCAAGTGGGGACATGATGGGGGTCTCACAGGCATCAGTATCCAGGGTACTCCACCAGTTCCTGAATGCCATGCTACCACATGCAAGTGAGCACATTTCTTTTCCAGTCACCCCTGAAGTGAGGGCCAGCAATATGCAACACTTCTGTCTTGTAACACACTACCCTGAGGTACTGGGTGCCTTAGATTGCACTCATGTACACATCAAGGCTCCACCTGGTGAGGAGGGTAAAATCTATGTCAACCGCAAGGGATACGACTCCATCAACTGCCAGGTTGTGTGCAATGCCCCAGACATTATCATGGCTGTGTGTGCTGGCAGCCCTGGCAGCTATCACAACTCCCATATCTGGCATGCATCACAGCTGTACCAGATGTTTGTTAGGGGTGATATCTCATATGGCCATTTAGTGGGGGATGCTGGCTATGCACTGGAACCATGGATGATGACACCCATCAGAAATGCACACACACCCACAGAAGAATGCCATAATGAGGCACACAGACAAACTAAGAACACCATAGAGCATTTGCTTGGGTTGCTGAAGTCACGGTTCCTGTGCCTCGATATATCTGGTGGTCCCTGAAGTACTCTCCAGCCACATGTGCACATATGTTCACAGTATGAGTCATGCTATACAATATGATCCTGCAGAAGCAGCTGCAGCAGGATCACCATAGGGAAGGGAGACGCAGCCCCCCACCAGTGCCTAGGTTACCACAGCCACACTCACAGGAGGACTCAGAAGAGGACCCCCTGGATGATGGTTCCTGTAGACAGATGTAGGCATGCCCAGTATGCCATGGCATTGGCTAAGAGATGATGGATAGCACATACACTGACAACCTAGAGTCCCAGAGACTGACACCTTATACATATACTAAAATAGCTGATGCCAGACAACCCACACAACCTGTACCTATCCATGTATTGGCTGTGTACTGCTTGCACCACACAAAGTCAGCCCTGAACTACAGTTCTGTCAACTGCGGCATTCCCAAGGTAAGTCTCTAACCTACACACTAATTGTAAGGATTACTATAATAAGGTATCATATGTATGGATCTGCTGCTGTTATGCAAAAAATATAGTGGGCTATTTGGTCAGAGTTAACATCCACTTGGGACAACTGATACCCAGTCCGAGGCCTCATGGTGGCAATATTCACAACATCAGGCAAGAGAGATGTTAGATGTTAAAAAGAGTGGGCACACATGATATTTGGAGTACAATCTCAGGGCAGTAACATAGATAGTGCTCACACATTGTATGTCTTTCTTCATGCAGGATAACAATGTACATGTGTATGCTGTTGATTGTGTGATGGATGACCCTTCTCTGTCTATCGCCCTGAGTGGCTCAATGGACTAGGGAAGTTAGCACATCTTTTGCAAGTGAGGTAGTAGTATGTTGGCATTTTCACAGAATGTCATATCTCCCAACCTCTTAGTGCAAGAAATCTGAATAAAGCCAGAAAGATTGGGGGAACAAAGGCCCAAACATAGAGACAGAGTTTAAATATTGGTCACATAATCTTTGCTGGACATAAAGGTGTTGCAGTAATACTTATATTGTGATGGATATGAAGTCTGACACACAATTGTTTGTCTGTAGTTAGTAGACTGTATTGATGTCAACGTTTAATAAAGCACCAGAAATCCACAGATTTGTGAGAAACAGACCAAACATATGAGGCAAAACTCTGGACATTCTGTGAAAATCAGGACAGTTGAGAGGTATGCAGGCTGTTAGTCTGTTGGTGGTGTAACATTATCAACCCCAGTCACATATATATTACAGCAGACAGGTGGGGAATGCTGTTGACATTTTGAGTGAAGTGCAGTACTGCAGAAACAGGGGAGGATGTTAATGTCTGTAACATACAAAATCCCAGACTGGAATACAGGTAGGTGTGGCCTGGATTCACATTATAAGCACTGACAGTCCCACTGGGCATGCTCATACACTTACTAAAAATGAGCACAATTCTTTTTGCCCTTCATTGAAATGACCTATTATGTATAAATGTCTATACATCCAGACATATGCGTATACATATCCATCTATCAGTATCTGTCTCTCACATGCATAGTATATGTATCGCTATGTAGTATCAAACAGATATATATAGTGATATATATTAAAGTGATACATAGACTCCCCCTATTTCTACAGAACACATATACATATTACACACACACACACACACACACACACACACACACACACACACACACACACACACACACACACACACACACACACACACACACACACATACACACACACACACATACACAGAGCTACATTTATATATACATCCCTGTTATATACAAAAATATGTGTGTGGATGTCTGCATTGTCCAACATACCCTAATAATGGTGAGTAAACTGCACTATCACACAGTCATAATGCTGCTCAAAGGATCCAAAGTAATGGTGCAGCAGTGCATAATCCACTTACCTACAGAGCCCTATGTTTGCTGGATGTCACAACGGAGACAGACACAAATGAGCAGGTGGTGGAATGTATAATGGTGTCAATGCACGTATGGGCAGGGCACATTGCCCATGCTCACAGTGTCATCTATCTAACTGCAAGCAGCCACACATGGCCATAGTGGTAACTGTACACACATAGCTAGGATAACATCAGTTATCTCTCTGCTAGGATACTAGATGCAGATAACAGTATGAACATATATCACTGTGCAGGCCACATATATTGTTCAACACAAGCCTAGTTTGTGTAATGCGCAAGTACTGTGCCTGCAATCACATATACAACAGACTGAACCTGTGACACATGCAATAAGTACTGTGATCTATAATATAAAAGCCTGAATAGGTAGGGGTTGTGATCTCACTCCAGGCTACCTGGAGTGTGTGTGTGTGTGTGTGTGTGTGTGTGTGTGTGTGTGTGTGTGTGTGTGTGTGTGTGTCTGTACACACCCCTGCAAAACAACTGCTATGCCCTCATGGGCTATCCACCTGCAATAGTTATACACTTTTTGGCCCATAACTTGCTACTGGCTTCTACCCTGCCCTATTCTACAAGGCCTGATGCTATCAGTCACCTTAAGACTACCAGCTGACACTGTAATAGCAAGACCTAAGCCGTGGCACATGCAATAAATAGTGTGATCCATAGTGTGTAATACTAGATAGGTAGAGGTTCTATTCTCACTCCAGGCTACTTGATACACTTGTACATGCGTGTGTGTATACCCCTGCAAAACAACAGATGTGCCCTCATGGGCTATCCACCTGCAATGGTTATGCACTTTCTGGGCCTGTAACTTGGTGCTGGCTTCCACACTGCCCTATTCTACAAGGCCTGATGATGTCAACCACCTTACGAAGATCAGCTGACAGTGTATTAATAAAACTTAAGCTATGGCACATGCAATAAGTAGTGTGATTGATAGTGTATAAACCTAGATAGGTAGGGGATCTAATCCCACTCTGCTGAACATGGTGTGTGGGTGTATATTCATATGACATATGTATGGTAAGCTATGTAAGATAGAGGTAAGATTTTGGATAATTTTATTTGTAGCGGGTAATGTGGACCCCCAAATTGCTGACCACAACAAGGCTTGCTTATATCAACAAGCGTTATATGTTCTAAATTGATAGTACTAGCAAAAATGAGTTGTGTTGCGTGCACCGGGTACTGTGATCTGCAGTGTGTACCAGTACATAGGTAAGTGTTCTAATCTACATATAGCCAACTTGCATTTTGTGTGTGCCTTGGCATTTCCTGTATGCAATGAGTGGAAGTTGTGCCTAAATATGGCCATGTTTGTGTGTGAGGCTGTTACAGCCGTATACATCATGTTATGGGGCCATAGCACATGTGAACCTAACTAGCATAATGGCCATATAGCCCTCACAATCAGAAACATCTGTATACTCCTTGGTACAGGACCAGCACATATTGCATCAGTCCAAGAGGGACTCAAGCAGATGCTGTATGCTGAGATGACGGCTGCCCAGCTAATCAAACAGCATGTGCTGAAGTACACTGAGGTGCTCTGTGTATCATTAGGCATGGTCTGTTTCAAGGGTGTGTTTATGTCTGCAGACCTTATCACAAATTATAAATGCATAAGTATGCTGACTGTCACCATTGTTCTTGGTAGACTGTCATACAGATGTGAACCTATGGAGTCATGCATGTATACTGCTGTACCTTGCTGAAGTCATATTTCTGCTGTGCTGCCATGCTGTGCCACTTCACTGCCACCATGTGTCCATAGGTTATCCCCTCAGACTCCTGCAACAAACATATACAGGTCTGTGACATACTTGTCATTGTGTAACAATACCACCAGTACAACATCATACAAGTCAAGGTCTACAAAAGTATGTTGCACACTCACGACACATGCCAGCATACAGTATATGTTGGGGACCACTAAAAGTGGAGTGCAAACCAATACTACATTACACAAGTACATGTCAAGTAATATAGTCACCCTGTACATGTGACACACAGCTTCATTCCCCTGCATTGATGGGAAGGATGTCAGGGATGTGGCACAGGTATCATCACTTGCACAGGGTGATGTGTGGGGCTACTGGAGGCCTAGGCTGGCCCAAACAGTTGACAGCATGTGTGTGAGTCAGGAAGGGGAGCGGGTTAGATGGGACATGGAGAGGTGCCATGTGTGTATGTAGGTGACCTGCATGTGACAGTGGCATGTGAGTGTGTGTGCATGTACACAGTCAAGCTCAGTGCTAGCCCTACATGTGTGTATGTTGGGCAGCTGTGGACCATAAATGGTAGAGTTGACAGTTCACTGTCTCCAGCCCTGAACAGGGAAACTGGCTCTGCCAGGAGTTGCACTGGCACCACCATGCCCAAGGTAAGACGCAGTGCTAGTACCTGATGTCTGGGACCATGTCCCCAATGGTACCACCAAGGACTATGTGCCCATGGCCTGCCATGTCATGTTGTGGACAGCACACTCCCTTTTATAGCACTGTATGTACTGCCACTATGGGAATGTAACTGTGCATGGCCGTGTGCACTTTCAGCAGATGATGTTCATGACCTGCATCCATGGGTCTGATGCCCAGCTCCAAACACATGTTCCAGCACAGACAATGTGCATTCCAAGGCAGACACTGTCTCAGTCCACCATCTGTCCACTGCATCAGTGAACTGATCCAGGGTGTCCCCAATGTGGTGGAGGTAGTCACAGATGTCAGACTGTGCTATATCCATAACCATAAGCATATGTCTGGTGTTCCATTCAGAACATGCTTGTACCTCCATGATGGCCCAAAATATGTGCCAAGTGGCCTGTGATGTGACACCTGCAACAGATGGTGGACAGACAGCAGTCCTCCTATGAGAACCCCTGTCAATTTGCCTGTGTGGGACTTCACCAGCTCTCTGGTTATGGCCAGTGTCTACACTCACTGAAGCTATAGTTGTCACACTGGCCTGTTCAGTGTCTCCGCCCTCTGACTGCCCCATATATGGGGCCTGTGGGGGCTGGGTATGTGTGAGCATACTGACTGTGTGCAGTGACAATGGGGGCAGAAATGGGATGTCAACCTTTGGGACAGATTCAGACCCTGACAACCTCACTTATGCCTCAATGTAGACACCATCATCATCACAGTCTGAAGAGACACTGACATCAGGTGGTGTAGGGGAGAGACCCCAACCTCCCCTTCACCTGTGGAAACTAAGATAAAAGCAATACATTAATACCTGCATTATTATGTATGGAAAATCCACAAAGAGTCATAATAACAAAGATCCACAACTACATTACCACTCTCACATCCTCTAATTTCCGCTTTCATGCACAACAGACTTCCACACAACAACATCCAAATTAGACTCAAGGCATTTATAACAAGCATGTCAGGTAAATCACGTGACACTTGGCCAGCACAAATGTAAATTTTAGGCATGCACTATGACAGTATACCTGATAACACAGCACATAAAACCCAGTACATCTATCTTTACAAATGTATACAAATACAAGTTTCATTGCCTAAGGTATGTACCATTGACCTTTCGGTATGTACAAGGCATGTCAGATTAATTGCATCATGTACACCAGGAGGCTTATTCTCTCTGAACTATAACTGCAGAAGTGTTTCTGTTCATTCAACTACATTCTTGTGATTACTCACTCTAGGAAACTTAGGTAACTGCTCCAGACTGGAACATACAAACATTCTACTCTGGTTATACATGACATTACCTGTACAGATGGTATTATCCTGGCCCTTACCTTTAATAGCATATATATGTTCCATATCAAAATAGTATCAAGCTTACTAGATGCAGGACCATGGCCTTGGACAACTCCTGATGGACCTGTAAAAGGGTGAGGGTGAGGTAATTTCAGTACCACTGCATGTTGCAGCACAACAAGGTAATACCTGCATATATCTCACATGTACAGTAGCTACTGTTACTTGATGTATTGCTGACATTCTGTGTATTAGTGTACAACTGAGATAACCCCACCCCACAGCACATAGTCCTGACATTCATGTAAAGGTATGTACACCCCGATAGAATGAATGCTACAGTATTACAATGGTGATCACAGTAAGCTTATCTGCACGCTCCTCTGCTGTGGATATTGTGGCACCCACTTCTACAAAGTATGGTGTGAGGGATGCCTAGGAGCTGTTGCATGTGCCTAGGTTCACCAGGAATTCTTCAGTGGCCATGAGTAGTTGTTCCATTGAAGGCCGTCCACCAGTGATGGCATGATCCCTGGCTATGTCAGCTGCCCTTCATCGTGCAGCATTCACCATGTCCATAGTGCGGTGTCAAACCTGCTCATACGTCCTGTCGGCAAGTCTCATTCACATCTCAGACAAGGTCTGCCCACAATGCAGCCCACTGTTCCCTGTTATGTCTCCCCCTAGAATGGAAGCTGTAATGATGCTGCCATAGTCCTTGAAGTATTATTTCCTTCTCTGCATCTGAGAAGGGGGCATATCGTCTGCGATACACTAGTCCTGAAACACATCAAAAGGGAAACACATTACAGGATCATATATGTGGATACAGCAAGAACAAAATGGCAGGCACTATCCACTGCTTGCTCACATGACATACCCCACAGTGTGATAAGATACCACTTGTGTGGATACAACTAAGATAGTATCATTACTGAGGCAGTTCCCTGTGTGCTATGAGAGATTTGGCTGTATGATCATACACCCAACACTCCAGTCCACTGTGGTGTGTCCTGTAAGGCCAGCCAGCCATTATGTCATAAGACCAGTGCAATACAAATAGCAGTGTGCTATTACACCCATTATATTGGGACAGTCCAACAACATCAGCGTGACACAGTGACAAAAGACAATGCAACCCTGATATATTGTACGTCCCCTATATGTGAAAGACAGCAGGATATCAATGATATGTCATTATCACAGGTCTAGGACAGGCTTACTGCTGAACTCCCTATTCCCCATACCTCTATCCTCCTCCCATCTGCATCCTGTTATACACAAAAAACAGGTACATACCTGGTGGAGTGCAGTACTCCTTTTTTGAAATGTGATACTAGTACTGTTTTGCAAAGGTGTGCTCTGTGTGAAGAAAGTCATATACAGAATGCTGCTCATTAGCAGGCAATTGCCTCTACATCATCTGTGACTCTGATATGCTAATTGTAGCCAAAACAGCTGAGTTTTACTATCATTAGCCAATGACATGCAACCACTGCACAATATATAAGGCCTTCGTGTAGAACAAGGCCCCTTTCTTAGCTGTTCAGATGGACATTACTGGGGTGAGGAGACTACATCGTTGTGGGTAGGTCTGTAGCAGAAACCTTTAAATAGAGCTTTGTGAACCACAGGCTGCTGCAGGTAATAGACATAGGCAGTGAGTGTGAACATTTTGGAGGACAACAAACTGTAGGTGTATCTGTGTCAACCTTGTTGTAGAGGAAGAGCCAGGTTGAGAGTACCCTTTACACTCAAATTATGGCATGTGTTTGAGGTACACATATTAGGCAACTGTCTCAGTAAGAGTATTAAGCGACATATAGCGATGCTATATGGATAGGTGATGTGTGCCCTTACCTGTAGGCCATGTGACATCTAGCAGTGAAAAGCAGTTATTGACTTTGCAATGCTTTGTTTGGGTAATGAGTGCATGAGTCATTCACTAATTGCTGTCTTCACAATAATGTAATTGAAATGCAGCACAACACTGGATTTGAACTGAGGACAGTGTGTGGCAAAATCTGCTCTATACAAGGCATTTAACAGACTGAGCTACTGAGTCACTGCTACAGTGGCTGTATTTGCAAGATATATGTGTACACATACAGGTTGTGGCATACATTTGCTACATCCATCAGTATGTGCATGGCTATATATGCATGTATTTCTGCACCAGAGTCCCGGCTGAATATGTATTTTGCCATGAATGCCTTAGCAGGTGACTTTCTACATTTTGCTGATAAAAGGGCACATTTACCTGCTATCACAGGCCTCATTTGCATACAATATCATGTGTTTGGCTGTCTAGCGGTATACTATTGCCCCAGAGTCGAAGGTAGACTCCCATTTATTCCATTACTTTTATTTCAGTTTGCATGGTGCGACGCGGTGCACAGCTCTGCTGAAACACATCTAATGACTGTAATTGGCAATTACTATGCTTTGTTTAAACCACCTGTTTTAAGTATGAGTTGCATGGTGTGGTGGGTTAATGCAGTATTAACAAATTGGACCACAAACTAAATGATCCAGAAGTGAGGACACCAGCCACAGTTCATACTGAACATGAACAATTTTATTTGAAAAACCACATCAATGTACACGGTTAAGCACTTTCATCCCTCCTGTGGGGACTTTTTCAGAACAAATTGTACCAACCCACCTAGCACTTAAAAGCTTTTAAAAGACCGTCGCTTTAAATTTCATGTGGATTGATCAATTAGTTGTGTATTTAAGTGCTGGGTGGGTTGGTAAAATTTGTTCTGAAGAAGTCTCCACAGGAGGGATGAAAGAGCATAACCGTGTACATTGATGTGGTTTTTCAAATAAAATAATTCATATTCAGTATGAACTGTGGCTGGTGTCCTCACTTCTGGGTTAATGCAGTATGCTGCAGATGTGATGGGTTCAAAACATGGCAGAGGTGTTTATTTTGTACATGTGTCTTACAATTTTGGAAACACATGTAGTCATTATAGCTCTATTTAGCTGAACTTAGCTAAGCTCATTGCACAGCTCTGTGCTAAAAAAATATGAAGAAAAGAGTAAAGGGGAGCTAGGAAAGTGGTGAACTGAGAGCAAGCAGAGGGAAAAACATAGTGAAAGGCAGCGAGGGGATGTGCAGTAAGGATCTAGGAAAGAACCATAGCTATGCATTTCTTGTACAACAACAACTGTGCCCTTTGACAGAATTTGTAGATTAATTTAGATTCTCAAACCCCAGAGAGAGGGGTGAGGACAATATAACTGCATTGTCAAGCCATTTGGACCAAATTACATGTGTCCAGTGGACACGTGCGAAATAGAGAGCTATGTATGGGACAATATTTTTTTTAGACAGGTGCCCATTTTTTTGTTTAAGGTGATAGTGGAATGTTGGGGAAGGGACATAGGTACATGTGGGGGAGGTAAGTTGGGTAGGTGAGGATGCATTTGCAAACAGAAAAGACAGACAAAAAAGTAGACTAAGGGTGGTGTGTGACACATCAGGGTGTTGTGGAATCCAAGTCCCACATGCCTCCAGATGGCAGCAGTGTGACTCACATCCCCACACATGGGACTATTGACACTGCTCCATCACTGCCCAGTATGGCTGTGCTGGAGGCTGGGCTCCAGGGTGAGGCTGCCCCACCAGGTTGGCCAGCATGCCCTCAATCCAGAGCAGGTGGCAGTCCTAGCTATGGTGGACTATCCTGTACACCAAGACCAGCAGCTCTGCATGGGTGACAACACCTCCTCTGCCACTGCTCCCAGGGGGGGCCAGGCCCCATACCCAGGGGCAGTACTACCCAATGCCGCAGGTAGTGCAGGGGGCACCACCAATCTGGGTCCTAGACATGTTGGGACCTGGCACCATGGCCAGTTGAGGCAAGTTAGGGGGATTGACCGGAACCGGCCTACCTTGACATGCTGTGGTAAATGAGGTATAGCAATATGTTATGGTTAGTAATAACCAAACCAATGTTGTATTGACAGAGTCGAACATCATATTTATTTTTTCAAATACATATTAATGTATAACATTTGCAGCACAACAGTTAGTATGGTAACAGCATGCCAGTAAAAAGTAATTCATAGGGCCAACAAAACAGTTAGTTTAACAAATATATTAATATTGCATCATAATAAAACATAACAATAATCAACTGCATTTTCCAATATATACTTAGTTTAACAAAATACGTTATTATTAAATCATAATAAAACATATCAATAATGAAACACATTTTCCAATATATAGTTTAACAAAATATATTAATATTAAATCATAATAATAAATAACAGTAATAAACAAATGAAGATAAAGGGTGGGCAGAGAAAGAAAAATTCCATTAATGACATTGGAGCTTATATCCCTCAATACACTGAAATACATACTTACAGGTGTGTAGTGTCAGATTTGAGAACAGTGACTACAATTCTCCTGTAACTGATGTAGCACATACCTAAGTCTCAAGCTGCAAGCATGGGTCAGTATGGGCCAAGCAGTAACAAATGCAGGTACACCACTATACAGAACAGTTTCATATAATGTGGACTTACACAACTACCCAGGTATTCTGTAAATGGATTTGGTAATACATTGCATTCCAGGTAATAATGTATCTGCTAATCATGTGACAGATGGATTAAGACGTTTTAATTACATTACAAGAAATCATGACACTTGAGAGGCATGTTTGTGTACAGTAAGTAAACTAGACAGCCGTCATGCCATAGTTGGCATGCATGGGAGTATAACCCAACAGCTGTGACTGCAGGGGACATCTATAAATAATGTACTAATTGATTGCAGCAACTTAGTACAGACATGCAAGGGATACAGCCATACTGGGATTACACAGCTTTACTTATGACTCAACAATGCTGATGAGCACATTCTTGGTGGTGAGGTTAACATTCTGTGAAATCTTAACACAATGTCTGCTCATAATATGGGCCACCTCACCCTTATATTTCTTTTGTTCCTGGTGAAAGATAAAATGTGAGCATTACATGACTGATACTGAAAATTTAGTGCTACATACCACTGGATTCGAACCCAGGACTGTGTGTGGCAAAATGTAATGCATACAAAGCATTTAACAGAATGAGCTACTAAGTCACCTCTGATTATTCAGTGATTGATACTTGCTTGGAGATCATCTGGAACTATACTATGAAGTGAACAATACAAGTTACAGGACATTCCTCTGGCATTCTAGCACTATTACAGTGTTGCAGTAGACTGCAGTGACAGTAGAACACACCTGCATGGAATACAGCCATACTGCATATATGAAAAAAGCTGTAGTTTAGAATTAACAAAGCTAGTGAACAGATTTTATTGTGATTGTTTTCAAATATCGCTGCATTCCACACACAATATCTGCCCATGGACTGGGCTACTTCACCCATATACCTTTATTACCTGATGCCCAAGGAAGAGACAGCATTATGTGACCAATACTGGCCTGTAGACAGCCTTGGACAGTACTATTAGCTGAGCAATATAATTTGCAGACCATTACATTTGCTGGCTACAGATATTACATTGTTACACTTGACTGCAGCAACCTTACCATAGATAATCAATGCATACAGCTCTACTGTAATGGTTTTGACAACACAATCCTGCTGAATAACATTTTGCTTAATGTTATTGGTATTGCTAATGCTTTATTGATATACAGTTCTTATTGTTCATTTATTGCACTACAGCGCTACAGCTCTAATTGCCCATTTATTGCACTATAGTTCTACATGCCCATTTATTGCAGTACAATTTTTCTTGTGTATACTTTATTGCAGTAAATGCTTTAGTCTTTCTTGCTTATTGCACTACAATTGGCATATTAAATTCATACTTACCACTCTCACGGGTCAACCTAGCCAGGTGCCCAGCACGGGGCTTGAAATTGCCAGCCCTCTCAGCTGCAGCTGTTGGGACAGAAGCACACCATTATGCATACCTGTTTTCCAGGCCTTCAGCTTTTATTTTGGTTAGACAGAGGAATGGAGCATTCCCAGCTTGAGCTTCCTGGACCCAGGTGTCCAGGGTTTTCCTCTTCCTCCTTTTCAGGTCGTCAAAATGGTGATGACACTGCTCACCTGTGTGGGGATACAGAAACACTGGTGAGTTCCCTGGCCAAACAGTCTCAGGCCTCCGCCTTACACTCTGAGCTCTGGTATCTGCCCTGCATCAGCTGGGTTTCATGGTTTTTAAGAAGGAGCCTAACCATGACCCTGGACTCCTGAATGACCCACCACTGCACCCAAAAGTGCCCACCTTAACCAACACTGCCAGCTATACTAACAGTTGATTGAACTCCAATGACTGTTGCAGAATTCCTGCCTATTGGTCTTAATATATGCTGTCATCCCACCCTTACATGTCATTCAGCAACATTCAAAAAAGCACCACATCACTTAGCAGTGCACAAACTAGCTAAGTGAGTGCAAAAACTTGCAGAAGCATGGTTTTAGCAAGCCTTAGCACCACTCAAACATTGGTAGCCATTAGATGTTTATACACTGCTTAGCATGAAAGAGCAATGGTTAGCAAAGTGCAGCAGTGCCAAAATTCACAGTATTGTAATGAAATTAAAGAAAAATAGTACATTCATTTACAACTGTAGTCTGCTTCTTATGGACTTGAACCCAGGACCTACTACACATAAGACTGCAACTCTACCCATGGAGCTAGCTGGAAGTTATAAAAACTAGTATACCTTTACATATACTACTAGACTACTTGTTAGCGTTGCTGACCACCTCACCACACCATGCAAACATGCTTAAACACACATATAAATAAATAATCAATTACATCCAGTTTCTATTTTTAGATGTCTGGCAGATGTCTGACATGTATGTATGAGCTCTGCACAGCTCTACTGTGCTCCACACCGTGCAAACGTAAATTAATAAAATTAAATAAAATAAAATAAAAATAGATTTAATTATGATAATTAATTACATCCGGTTTATATTTTTAGATGTCTGCCAGGTGTCAGCTGTCTGTATGTGAGCACAGCTTGGCATTGCTGAGCTCTGCTCCACCCAGCACAAACATGCAGTAAAAAAATTATAAAAATATTTAAAAAAAACATAACACATCATAAAAATGACTTATAAGACAGTTGACACACTTCACAACATTAAAACAGTGGCAGGGAGCATTACAGGGAGCCTCACATTCATCTGCAGTCATGGGTAGCTGCTACTCCTCTCTCTATGCTGATTCAATATCCATGTTCCTCAGCTATCCCTCAGCAATGCGCCCTCATTAATATGCATGGTGCGTTTACAAGGGGGGAACTGTGGCTGTGTACATAGATACATTCCGTGTAGGCTCTACACTGTGCCTACATAGATTTTATTAAATCCTGGGGAATGATTTAACAGTTAGAAAAATTTTAGTCAGTTTATAGAAAAATTAAAGGTAAGTTAGTATAACAGAAATTGGAATTGTAATATGAAGTGAGAGAAAAGAAAGCTTATGATATATTTAGAGGTAAAGCCATGGAGGAGTGGGTGATAGAAGTATGGAAGTGAGTGAAAAAGAGAGAGGAAGGATATGTAAGGCATAAATATGTATTTGTTTCTATTTAGGGATATAGTTCATCCTGCTTTTGAGCAAGAACAGAGCCAGCTTTTGGCTAGGAAGTCTTCCAGAAAGGTTTTGAAGGATAGGAGGGAGATCTCATATAACTAGATATGCTTTTCATGCTAAATAATTACAAGTTAGTGTTTTTTTTTTCTCTACAGTAGAAGACTATTATGGGCCCAGTTCTAAAAGATTTTCTCTCTGAACACTTACACTGAGGGCAGGTCTTTTGTAATCTGGTCCCCAAGTGTGAGCCTGTTTACACATAGGCCTTACACTGAAGTAAGTCACTTATACTGAGAGCAAGTCTTTCAGAATCAGGGCAGACTTAGCACCGAGAGCAATTCTTTTGGTATCTGTCCATATGACTTTACAATGAATTAACACTGATGGTTTGTTGGAACCTTGTTTATGTCATATACCTACTAGTTCTTCTATTGCAGATTCACAAACATCAAAGTCCTGAAAACCAGATAGCAAACATTCTTCAGATCTTTCCTTCTTTATATTAATATCATAATTTATACTAGACTACAAATAATGTTGTCTGTAAAAACAAATGGTAAACTACTGTGCTTTGTTTTACAGAGTTTTAAAAGATGTGATGAATGAGTTTGATGAATATAGTTCATAAAATTCTGATGAACACTACCATGGGAAAGGGAAATTCTGCTTTTTCAAAATATGCCATGTGTAAGGGTACATAAAAAGAGCTGTCTTTTTACATCTGCAGCTGATTGTCTAATAATATGCAATATTTTTCATAGTTATGGTTAGAAATGTTTTTGTTTTATTTACTACTATTATCATTCATTCAAAGTCAACACCACAATCCGCGGTGGTGCAGCAGTAGCATTGCTGCCTCACAGCAAGAGTTCTCCCGTTTGATTCTCGGCTAAAGTGCGAGGAGTGCCTTCTGTGTGGAGTCTGCATGTCCTCCCCGTGGTTGGGTGGGCGTTTGAAAGACATGTGTAAATGGGCGTGCCTTCGTTGAAGGTTGAACATCAAGCTGGCACCTCGGCGTTTGTGAAAATCTACTGCCAATCATTAGCAGACCGGAGTTCCGCTGTGGCGACCCCTAACCGGGAAAAGCCGAAAGACAAACAACATCATTCATTCAAAGTCAACATTTCTTCCTGTAGTCATCAACAACTTGTATAGCTATACTACTAGCATATATATTCAGTTAGTTAAAAAGCTGCTGCTATCATTTTGCATAAATGAAAACATAATAACATTACATCTGTACTGCCTAACTGTATCTCTAACATGAGACTTTAGTAAACTCTTATCTCAAAAGCAGTCCTGACCCACGTGACTCATCTCTACTAAACTTGACTTCAGTTTACATGCATGAATGCAGAGGAAGATATCAACAGGCACATTTCTAAGTGTGTAGACCTAAACAATGAATAGGTTTGCAAATATTTATGTTCTTTATATTATACTCATAGATGGCCATTATAGTACATTTCTACATTAAGAATTGTTATGTGGTGAAGATCGCAAATTAGCAGTGATTATAAGGTGCCACATACCATATCACTCCCTCCTGTAGCAATGCAGTTACAAGCATTCACACACAGACATACACACACACACACACACACACACACACACACACACACACACACACACACACACACACACACACACACACACACACACACACACACACACACACACACACACACACACACACACACACAATATTTACTGTCGTCTAAGAGCATATTTATTAATTTTTAGACATGATCAGATATTATATACATAATAATCACAAAAGGAAAATAACCCTTACTTGCAATCATCAGCCATGCAAAAGGAAATATCAAAATTTGTCAGGTTATCTGAAAAATGCATGCTGTCAACCCACAGCTTCAAAATTAAGTACGGACAATGTTGAATGAAACTCCCTGCAACTTATTTCACTCAGGGAAGAGAAAATCCTCTAAGTACTGGAATAATAATAGGCAGGTCAAATAAGATTTCCTTGCTCTGGATTCATATGATACAGATACCTTGAGATTAACAAATATGTCTGCTTGCAGGCATTACTATTCACTGACACAGCAGTGAAATACATAAGAGGTAAAACCATGTTAGCTATAGTATAAGCAGCTTTCTCTCTGCTGTATTTGGTGTTATAAATATATTACTACAAAATTCAGTTCTGTTTTTTCCTGCCTTAAATACAGTGTTATTAAATACCCTATAATTTCTCCAGGTGAAAGAGACTCTCTTTCATCAAAAGATAATACAATAATGCAAATGTAAATAAATCTGATTTTTTTTTCAGTTATTAAATGAAACAAACTAACAAATAAATAAAAAAGAACACAAAACATCCATGGGAATTTGTTTCTAAAAGTATAGTATTTAAATCTCTGTGCATGTGGGCCCTCTCTCTCTCTTGTAACACACATACACACACACACACACACACACACACACACACACACACACACACACACATGCACATCCAGCATGAAAACATTTCTAAATATAATGATGCTATCTGCCATTTCTATTGAAATAATGAAAAATAGATTTTTGCTATATAGTTCATCAAAATGTTCTACTCATGAACACATTAGCAGGGATTAGCTGCTCAGTTTTCTTTAATGACATTATAAAACAGAAACATTTCCTACATACAACTCTGTGCCCGGGATTCATGAAGCTTGCGCCAGGTGCAGGCGCCAAATATGGTCACCGAGCGATTCAGGTACGATCCAATTCCACGTGCACTACCAGCATACGCCAGATCTGCGCAGCTCTCGGCTCAGGTATGCTAATCACCCCATGCGCAGTACTGCAGCATGCAAATGAAGGTACATAGTGATTCATGAAGTGGCATAGGTGTAGCGTAAGCCTACAGAAATGTAAACCAAAAAAATTGGTTTACATTTTGACAAACAGAACATCGGAGCCATGAGAGCGGACCAGACTCATGTATTACAAAGTTAACATATGCCAATGGCTAAATATACAGCCAATGGCATAAGAAAAGATGCACAACACATAAAAAATAACATTTAATGTCATGGCCACAGTAACGCAAAGTACAACCGCAGGACATGTGTGCGCAAATGGAAACACAAGGAAAATATATACAAATGTCATAAAATAGCAATGTAACACAAATCATAATTTCACCATAATATTCAATGGTATGCATGCTATACCACAACCAAGCTGCAAGGGTTGCTAAGGGCCTGTGACAGTGTTCGGCACGGTAACTATGAATTAGTAGTCAATGCCATGCAAATGAGGCAAGTAAAAGTGAATCGCAAACGTCCCGCTGGCCTAAGGATGTACCATACGGCACAGCACTACAACACCAAGGAGTGGTCTGGAGGAATACATGACATCAGCAGTGGGGTGTGCCACCGCAGCTGTAAGCACATTGAAGCAATGCAAATCCGCAGGACAGGGGCATGGATGTAGGTATAGCTTTGCTTAGCTGAGAGCACACATGGTGCCCGAAAGCGCATGTGTACGTGGATGAAAACATGCCCGAAACCCAGTAAGCAGATGCACGTGCCACGCACCACAGCTCAAAAAGGAAGTTTAGGGGAAGACAATAAGGAAATGCCGCAGTAGGGTAATTGGAGTACAACTGAGCAATTAACACCTATTAACTCACAGTGGGCCATCGATGGCAGCTAACAAGGCTGCTAGCAGCAACCTGCAGAACAGGATAGGGGAGGTGTCGGATTGCAAAGAAAAGAGAACTGTAACTGCAGAACAAAGCAAACCTGCAGTAGATCAGCTATAGAACACATTTCGCAAGACAATCCTGGTTCGGGAAAGTACAAAACAAGAAAGCAGGCTGCTGGATGCATGCCAGACAATGGGAGGGGAATCGTTAAGAAAAGTTAAGGCAAGGGCAAAAGGTAATCCATGGCAGCTAAATGTAATTCCACACCAAAGGCACCACAATAGCAGTACCTGTGGTAAAACACATAAGATACCCTGCAGCTCCGATTGTACATACACACCCTATGACATCATCAGTGTTCAAAGCACAATAGTATAAAGTGTGAAGGGACCTCACACACACTTGTGTATTCCCAAACACTGCACCATCGGTGTAAACAGACGGGGAACTTTTACAATGTACTTGTTGGGAGCTGCCATAGCTGTGATTCATCACCATGTGTTGGAGACTGAAGGTGTTGTGGAGGATGATGCTGACAACCACCTCAGGCCCCGGAGGAGGAGAAGAGTGTTCAGACCAAGGGTAACCTACCAGGGTCTACATGATCTGGAGATAGTAGAGTGTTACAGGGTGGACAGGGACATCATACAGCAAATAGTTGAGCTGTGCCGGCCACACCTGAGATCCTAAACAACAGAGGGGAACCCATCCCAGTGCACACGAAAATATGTGTAAGCTTGAGAATACTAGCCACTGGTACCTTTCAAAGGTCAACTGGAGATATCATGGGGATCTCACAGGCATCAGCATCCAGGGTACTACACCAGTTCCTGGATGCCATGTTACCACATGCCATTGAGCATATATACTTCCCCCGAACTCAGGAGGAGTTGGCCAGCAATATGCGTCTCTTCCACCATGTGGCACACTACCCGGAGGTACTGGGTGCAATAGACTGCACGCATATACATATCAAGTCACCACCCAGTGAGCATGGTAGGCACTACATAAACCGCAAGGGATACCACTCCATCAACTGCCAGGTCATGTGCAATGCCCAGGGCATTATCACGGATATGTGTGTGCTGGCAGCCCTGGAAGCTACCATGACTCCCACATCTGGCATGCCTCACAGCTGTATTAGGTATTTGTCAGGGGGGTACATCCCATTTGGCCACCTTGTGGGGGATGCTGGCTATGCACTGGAGCCATGGATGATGACTCCCATCAGAAATGCACACACACCCATGCAAGAACGCCATAATGAGGCACACACACAAACCAGAATCATCACAGAGCGTGTTTTTGGGATGCTGAAATCATGGTTCCGTTGCTTGGACATATCTGGTGGAGCCTTGCAGTACTCTCCAGGCACATGTGCCCACATCTTTACAGTATGTGCCATGCTATATAATATGATCCTGCAGAAACAGCTGCAGCAGGGACATAATGGTGAAGGCCCTCACAGCCCACTGCAATTGCCAAGGCCATCACAGGCACAGAGGGATTCAGACTACGAACACCCTGTGCCAGCCCCAGTAGGCAGACATAGGCGTGCCCAATATGCCCACGCCTTTGGCAAAGAGGGAACGTATAGCACATACACTGACAGTGTAGGCCCCTACGGACTGACACAATTCTCCACCTGCACACACAGTAAAACGGATGGCACACACATACGACCACCTGTAAATTGTAATGTATAGGTGGCCTAATGTGTGAATCCTACATAGGCAGCCCTCAACTATTGCACACACAACAGCTATTGGAACAAGGAAAGACAACACCTGAACAGTAAACGAAGCTAACAGCATATGTTGATACTGTATGTATAGGTTCCTAGGTACATCAGTAGGTACATGCCCGATTGCCAGAGGCCATTCATCAGCCTAGGAAAAATGTGTCTGCTATCACCACCCCATCAACTAACTAACTGTCCCTCTGTGGAGCAGAGCCAATTGCGGGATCCATGTGTGTAACCACTGTTCCCCACCTACTCTGCATGGATTCCCCGGTGTGTTAATGAGGGTCTCCATATAATGTAATCAGGGATGTAGTGCCAAAGCATGGGGAGTACCCATTACAGGTATCTGCCACCCCAGCATTCTCCAGTTATGGTTGTGTCAAGGTGTAGCACATTACAGTGTGTGGCTCACTGTGACATAGATTCCCAATGCTGGAGCACATCCATTAAACATCACTTGGACATACCATTAATAGGTATCATCCATATGTAAACTAACTGAGTTACACATTTGATTGCAGTATGGAGGAACAGCCATAGTACAGTCCACATACAAAACACCATAACACTTGTACAAATCCCAGATAACCAAGTGGTAAAACCACTGACTTTGTTGTGCATGTTCCTGGTTCCACGTCCTGCAAGCTCCGTTACGTAATCCCGATGGCACGAATAATGGATGTTGGATGCAGGTCATTAGAGCACGTTTAAGCACATGTTAGCAGGTTTATGCGGCGGCAAGTGACGGTAAGCATCGTTTAAACATGACTACATGGATATGCGCAAAACATGTCTAAGCTTTGCTGAATTACACGCAGATCACAGTCAAAGATGTCCAGAACAGGTGAAACCAGCATTATTCACCCTTGTACTAATAGTGCCTGCTCTGAGAGGTAAAACGACCACTGCCAGGAGTAGAACACGCAACCATGTACACAATCACCTACCACTAAGCTACCCGAGATGTACCAACGGCAGGTGTGTATTGTGACAGGTTAAAACACAAAAGGGCAGAGTTCAGGAAACAGTATACACCGCCATGTACCCAACGAAATGTGTGTTCACTCTCTCTCTCTCTCCCTGTCTATATATATATATATATATATATATATATATATATATATATATATATATATATATATATATATATATATATATATATATAAAATAGGGATAGAAAGGGTGATAGAGAGAGATGTATGTCGATATATATGGCTATACATATATCTGCAAATATATAGACAGGTTAACGACATGTACACAACCATGGAGGTACAAATAAATAGGAAACTGCCAATTACCGAATGCTTTACATACTGACACGCATAATTATGAGGTTTAAAGACCGAAAGACCACAGTACCGGAACACTATAACCACAAGTAATATTATCACGATGTTAAGGGACATTTACTTATTGCTGCTGGTGCTGCGGTCCAGGTAGGTACTGTGTTTAAGTGTGGTTCCAATTGCTGTAGTGTGCATAAGTGCATGTTGATAGTGCGGTGTGTGTTTCTGTGGGACTGTAATGTTTGCGTGTGTGTGTGTGTGTGTGTGTGTGTGTGTGTGTGTGTGTGTGTGTGTGTGTGTGTTTGCATCGTGTGTCTGTTTGTGCTAACTCGGAGGTAGATTATTACAGTAGTTGTGGTCATAGCTGGCCTTAGACATACGGTTACCACCTGTCCAGGAGTGGCCTTAGGTCAACTGGTGCCCTAGGCAAAAGGGCACCACAGCACCCCCCACCACACCACCCAGTGCCCCCATCCTGGTCTACCTACACCAAATAAATACTGGAAAAGTGCCCCTACTAAAGCGGCGCCCTAGGCGGCCGCCTAGTTGGCCTATGCCTAAGGCCGGCTAGCACCTGTCCCACTTTGAGAGGGACAGTCCCTCTTTGGGCAGTTGTGTCCTGACAAAAAATATTAAAAAGGGCAAATGTACTGAGATTGTAGGACATAATTAAGTCCCATATATTATGTAATAGTTGCATTAAATAGTTATTCCGGTATCTAAAATACGTAAATGTTACAAGAAACATAATAAGCAACTAAAGTGCTACAAGAATAAGGTTTTATTTAGGACAAAAGTAAGTTCTATCCTTTGTACTGACAGTGGGTATGTGACGGCCTCTAAACCCCAATGTGTGTCCTGCAAATGTCCCACTATGGCCATTTGAAAAGGTGGCAACCCAAGCCAAAGAGATTCATTCACCAACACAACTGCAATGAGTGCAAATATTTGTGACAGAAATACACGAGACAGCTTTCATTTAGCAACATTTCATTACATATCGATGTATTTCGGAGGGATTGAAGGATCAACATCACTTGCATGCTATATAGGAACCAATTAACAATGGCTTAATGAATAAGCCTGCAATAACCATAGTATTAGTCTACTAAATGACAGGTCTTCAATTAGGGAAGGAGCCCCCACACACATATGGAATATGTATAAATGCAGTCCCCACAAACCTTTATCTGCTATGTACACCCACCTACATCTCCCCCACACCTGAAACAATTGCAATACAGACTGTAATAACATCACAAACATCCACTCACTCAATGACATCTGCAGAAGTGTTAACATACCTTGTGAGAGACACACTTGTAATGGCACCATGTGAAATTGTTGCTGCTGTACAATGGAACAGACGCCGATGTTACAGGTTTTGTTTGCAATAGACTTGTATCAGATGGTTGAGATAACAGCTACACTCACATGTAGAACTATGTACTCTAGCCATCACACACAATCCACGGGGGACATGAATTCAAAATATTTGTGTCTCTCCATATAGCAGTTGCAATTCATCACAATAAAACACATCCAGACCGTCTCCCTCAAAGGTAGGGCAAAAGGACAACGCCCAAGTGGAGTATTCAATTATACCCCACTGTTGCCATGTAATTGGCCAATGGAGTAGCTGCACAGCTGATGTGCATGTAATAATTTAATCCGGAACACCAATTGGTGGTAGGATACCACATGTTACAGGTATCTACGTATAAAATGATGGCTTGCCATAGATTCAAACCGTATGCTCATACCATAGAACCATTTAAAAGGAAAGGAGTAACACAGATATTATCGTAAACTCGGACCACTAAGAAGGTATGTAGAACACTCAGTATGTTAGTGTATGTAGTGCCTGTTCTGTATTAATGAAAGTGTATGCAATGCATGCAGTGGGGAAAGGTATTATGTAGTGATGTCTTGCTGAGCATAGTAACGCTTGTAGAAATTGTGTGAACTGCTGTGGGCCACAAGGTAAACACCTCATACACCACAAGGAAAGCTACATAAGGGCTTTAAACATAACAATTCCACTCCAGCTACTGCCGGTGGTAGGGTTTGTCCAACAAGTACGTGCCATAACAGGGGATAGTATATGTTGATATACTGTAACAGTAGGCATATGTATGGGCGTATAATGAGAATAGCATGCCTAAGGTGGTCCTGCTGTGCAATTATGCTTTGCATTATGGGATATTGTTTCAAAAATGTGAAATGTACAGTATTGTAGATAGATATGTCAACTATTTTACATAGCATTACTGTTATATCATGCAAACATAAGGTATGTCTATTGGAATGTACAATACACAATAACAGGATATATATGGCTTGTAGTCACCAGACAGTGTAACAGCATGGTAGCTAATTGAAATGGAAGAGCTACTCAATTATCCATGCACAAAGGACATGTAATAGCTTCATAGGTTCATAGTTAGGTACTATGCTGTCTGGCCAAGTCCATTTGTAAGCCCAACTACAGTGTTTTCACTGGCGGCACCTCCCTAGGTTAGTGTCTTGTGCCTGTGAACAGCAGAGCCATTTGTTTCCTGCACCTGTGTACAGTACAGCCACTGCAGTGATCCCTGGCGTACATGTCTGTCTCCCATCCACCCATTGAGGTATCTCATGAAGAGTGTTAGTGAGGGTCCCTGCCTGATGTACATAGGAATCATGTTCCAAAGCATGGTGAGTGTCCAGTTAAGGAATGTATCCCTCCATCACGTCCTACTCATCGTTGCATTTGGGTACATATCCCAGAGCATGTTGCTCTCAGTGGCTTTTGCTTATGTTGCTTATGTGGAGCATATCCATCAATATTGTTGTGGACATGGGCCTTGTATGTTCAGCAGAGGTAACCTCTGAGTATGCAGTATGCAAATGAGTACAGTTGGGGTTTCTGTAGTTGTGCTGCATACGTCATCCTTCAGAGGTGAGTAATCCTGTTGGTGTGTTAATGTTGTGGTATTTAAAGTCGTTGCTGTTCCATAAGGTACACCCCGAATGGGGTGTTGTACCCTTGAACATGTTTCATAAGTCAGGAGTATAGAGGTACAATGGCTGCCTTTGTTTCGGCTACAAACCCATTACAGATTAGGGTGGCCATGTAGAAGGATATCCACGCCACCTTGGCAATATGATTATCAAAGGAGTGGGTGCTATCTACGTGTGTACAAAGATCCCTTATAATGTCTTATGTATGTAGGGGACTACCATCTATGTGATAGTCAGTGGGTGATTGGTGTAATCCAAAGGGGATGTCTATGCACCTTGTGGCATGCCGCTTGAGGCCATGTTACCGACACCAGGTATCCGTCACAGTGACACCCTTATGGAGGGTGTCTGTATTAGCTGGTGAATCAATCATGGCTCCTAGTTTGCAGTTGTCTGGAAACCTATTCAGGGAAAGTCCTTCTGTGCTAGACTGTACCTCAGGGAAGCATATACCGAACATGAGGGGCCCTATGACCGAGGACTGGGGTATGCCAATTGTAACTGATGTACAGTAGGAACTACGGTATGCAACCCTCACTGTGTGTGTCCTGTCCTTGAGCCACTTTGCATAACATCTCGAGACGTATGGGTCGCTGTGCAGGTGGATGTGTATACTGACAATACCAGAATGGTGAATGGTGTTGAAAGCCAATGACAGGACAAGGTAGGCTGTGTGGACCTCCTTACCATCATCTACTACCTTGGTAACTATCTCAAAGGACTCCACCAGGTGTAGGAGCCATGGTCTGGCCCTAACAAATCCAACCTGGGTGGTATCAAAGGTTTGGAGGCCACCAATGTCTCTGTGAATGACTTCCATGATGATGTTCTCCATAGCCTTGCAGAACAGTCTAGTCAGGTGTATAGGGCAATAGTTCCTCTGGTCCATTGTGGCACCACCTTTGTGGAGTGTGATAACTGTTGCTGTGCGCCATTCATGGTCCACAATGCCTGATACAAGGCTATTAGTGAATTTGGTGCCCAAGTGGGGAGCCATGTTGTTCTGAGGTTTGTGTAAATCGCAGCCTGGGATGTTCGACGGTCACATGGAGTTTGTGTTCCAGGCTTTAGAGAGTGCAGGTTTGAATTGCGTAGTTGTGACTGCAGGGACTCTGCATTGTTCCTGTATAGATTTGGGCCCTTTAGGGTGTGAGAGGGGCGTAAAGTTAGCATTGAACCTATCTGCCAGGATGTTGCTAATATCAGTTGGTTCTGTAATGTTCCTGCCTAACCGTTGTATGTCAGAGCAGATGTGGGTATTGCCATCGAGAGTAGTGACATACCTCCATGACACTTAGTGGTAGTCCTTGGAATGTGTCACAGCAATGTTTACGTAGCTAGCTTCAGAGGATGTGATAAGGGATCTCGGATTCCTACTGAGCCTGACCAGGGAGCTACCCCACCCATGGGAGTGTACCCTATTTTGCAACAGTCTCCTCCTTCTGTCGTACATTATGTCCATGGCAGTGGACCCCCAGAGTGGCATCCATTATCTGGTGGGTACCATCATGGCTCTGTTTGGGATAGCATGATTCATGCAGTCGTGTAATTGCTAACGAAGTGCAGTTGTGAATGTTTCAGCATTTGTAACTATATTGTCTATCTGCACGGGTGTCATGACGTTTACTACTGCTGTCATACGAAGCCTGAAGTTGGCTTTGTAGAAACATTGTACTGTGTTTTCAGTGAAGGGTGTGGTGCCGGGATGTGGATAACAAGGGTGATTAGCATATGTTTGGAACTGACCAAGGGGATAACTCCAGGTGTGGAACACCAGTCACACATGTTGGTAATGTCCAGGTCTAGGATATTGTTGACCTTGGTGGTGGTGTGTATAGGTTGATCCAGCTGATTGGAGGTTATGAATCCCCGAAAGTGTTGGCCTAATGTGTCGGTACATGAGTAGGTATCACAGTTAAGTGTGGGGTAGTGTCAGTCTCACATCAGTAGTTCCTGTTTGAACCCTACTTTCCAGTACACGAAGAAATGAGGGCCGTTAACCGTGGGGTGTGGTGTGGAATCCGTAGCAAGCTACAATTTGTATAGCAGTTCTGGCCACAGTTAGTTGCACTTGGATTACCTCTGATGCATTGTGCTAAGCAACCAGCATGGAGGTGTGTACATCCTTGTGAAATATGGACACACCTCTGCTGTGGGTGATCCGGTCCTGGTTACATGAATGAAAGGTGTGGTCTGTGTAATAGCCTGTCAATGCAGGGGTGCTCTCCAGAGCCTAGAAGCAGGTCCCAGTCACTGCAGAGATATCGAAGTGGTCTATTATAAAGAGTGCCTCCGCTGAGTGCATTTGAGATGAAGATGTCAAGCATTGAGTAACATTACCCTCAGGTTTTGCTTGCCTGCACCTGTTCTGGTGGTGAATATGTTATTTGAAATGTGACTAAAACAGGCAGTATAGGAGCAGCAAGTGCCTTAGATGTTATCCATAATCCCAGGGCTGACAGGTGCAGGTCATCTGTGCCAAAGCATTGTGGTTTGTTGACCATGTCATTCAAAGCAGACAGATACTGGATACCCTTGGAATGACACCAGAAGCATAGGCAACTGTTGAAGTGAATAATTCTGTCGTTGTACTGTGTTATCAGTCTGGACTAATGCAGAATGCTTCTCAGGGCTTGGGCGATACCTGCCTGGGCTACAAGATCGGAGAGCTATTGCATGTCCCTGTACATGTAGTCCAGGAAGTTACATCTCAGGCATTCACACTAATGTGGAGAATGGCAGTCATACTGTACCTGTTGAGGAGTGACCTGAGTGCATAGGCTATGTTGTGGATCCTGTTACCCGACAGCCAGATGAAAGTGACTATCGCCTTGTGTAGCCTGCTGAGTGGGACATCAGTGTGACCACCTACAGAGTCACCTATGACTAGTGTGTTGGGTATGTTATAACACCCTATTGGCTGTAGTTGATGGGCACACATGAGTCTGTGGGCTATAAGTAATTGGTGTTGTGTTTGGTGATGGGGGCTACCTCTGTTGCCTACACAGAGTAGTATGGAGAGGCTCTGCAAATGTTGTAGTCTTACTATGTGTGGCCTGTGGTGGTAGAGATCTAGTGAGACTATGTGATGAGTGGCGTGTGCTGCAAATGTTTAACATCCCCACATGATTGTCAGGTTCAGTCTGGGTTGGAGAGAGCATTAACTCCAGCATGGCTACATATGTGCATCTCCCACAGGCTGTATTGTCGTATGTTAGGAGGTGAGCATTGACTGTGTACATGAGACAATTGCTATATTGCCTCATGTTGCCCATATTCATCATATAGACAGGCAATAACACTGGTAATTGACACTTGGACATGCCTGTATATTCAACCATTTCTCACAAGATTTGTGAGGTAAGTGTGTAAAACAGCTGTTGTACTGTAAGCATGCTGGAAATGTAAGGACAAACAGTGTTTACCTGTAGGAAATGAGTAGGATTGAGTGCTATAGTAATTAGTAGCTCATGAAGTGCTTACATGTTCTGAAGAAGTGCTGAGCATGAACAAGCAATACAGATAGGGTGTTGGATAACATAAACTCACTGCCCCCCAACAGGTACACAATCACGTATCCATGAACACTATAGAGCCCCTGTAACCATAACTATGATGGTACAAGGTGCACTCAGACTGCATGTGACCTGTTGAAATCCCTGGACGTATAATACACATATGGCAAAACAGTTTGCTCTACACATACACTTCCATGTAAAACATAGGTTCAGTCTGTGAAAACATTGAATGGAGCACACCAACAGTTATCACAACCCACAAAGTGGAGACGCCACTCATAATGGGAGGCACTGCACTATTACCCTGCTGAGTATGGTCTGAAAGTGTATGAACCTTAATCAACGTAGATGTTGTTAGCAGTACAGATGTAGATGACAGTACGGATGAATTCACACTGCATAGCATACCTGTGACAGGTCATAGGACATCATCACCCATACTGTAATCCACCTACACTCAATATACTAGATGTACCTTCGTATGTCACAGGAGTGTTCTACCAGTGGCCTGTTGACAGAAGCAACACTACAAAAGGTGTCTGAGTGACATGTGCATATCACACCAGTGGCAGCTACAGTAAAACAGGGTTAATGTTTTGTACTCCCCCATCATTGTAGCCCATACCACACAGACAAATGGGAGGCATATGCATATGTGAGTATTTGAATGGCCATGACCTAGGAGCAATAGCTGACTCAGTGTTGTGGACAATATACAGAATGGGCTTTGTGGGTGAGGTGCGTGACATATGTGCAATCTGACAGCTGCTTATTGCATTGTCACCACTATGTTAATAACCCTGTACCCATTAACTACCACCTAGGCAGTGGTCAACATTATGGACACTGTGTGTAAGGGATAGTGCTGTGCAGTTTACCTCCCTGAGCTAGTGACATCACCAGGCCTATTAGGTAGTCATAAGAGGCAACCTCATGACAGGGTGCCATCCATGAGCATGGAGATCATTGGACAGCCATACTCAGCACTCAAGTGACCCATATCAGATCACATATCACCTTTAAGGGGTATTGGCCATGCTTGGATGGGCGACACCAGCCTTCACAATCCTCATCTCCACTATGCAGCATGCTGCCTACCCTGCATAAAGACATGTGCAACACTGTGATGTTGGACATGCTACATGTAAATATCCTGATCTGAAAGACATACGTCATGGACAGCCACCTTCCTAGTACAAGGGTCACCACATGCTGGACAGATCCCTGTGCCATACATGTTACATACTCCTGCCATACCATGCAACCCTGTCCAGCAAAGCT
The DNA here is from genome assembly GCF_019279795.1 of Protopterus annectens. NCBI lineage: Eukaryota > Metazoa > Chordata > Ceratodontiformes > Protopteridae > Protopterus > Protopterus annectens. The sequence continues at coordinate 379,697,967 of NC_056731.1, forward strand.
GCACATGTCATCTCTGTCATACATGGTGCGATGACCGCATGGTAGATGTATCATTAACTGTCTGGATCAGTAATGTGGCACTGATTCACCTGTCGGCGGGAACATGGCTGTCGGATACAGCTAGAAAACCTTACATCCTATGCCCATACATGGCCCAGGGCATACACACTACTACATGATCTTGGCTGTACATGCTGTAGTTGATAACCATCCCTGCAAATACCATCCGGCTAGCCATTGTCCCATGTGTATCACATGTGCAACACAGGCGATACGTGACAGGATGTTGAACTGCTGTACAGTGCTTTGTAGATGTATATGGCAAAACACATGCATGTAAAGGTTTCCATGTGCATGTCTGCATTGTCACTGCCCATGTCCATTAAGGCAGTGCATGTGATGATATGTGCACACATCCAGGCATGTGCTGATAGGTAAGAACACCAGTACAGGCAAACAGACATGCCCACATCAAGACAGCATTCACACGGAGTATGAGCAATGTAATGAGGTGACACACATATATGGTGATAATATACAATCCCCATTGGGTGTTACATGTGTGTGACAAACATGTCAGTCGTGTCAGTGTCATGACGATTTGCAAAGGCAACTGTTCATATATACTAAATGTAATACACATGTGTGTGCAGCTGTATCTCTGTACATCTCTGAGATGCGGTGACCTGTCTCTATCATTATGTCTTCCAGATAATGCCTTGATCACGACTGCTGGCATATAGCCGCTTGGAGGATTATGACCTCATACCATACTTCCAGGATAACTATGAGGCATTGTTTGGCCATGTGCCACAGCATGCCCAGCAGCGTGATGACCTATGGCAGGAACTTCGCAGGAGGGTTAATGATGTGGGTGGCCATAACCGCACCTACCAGCAGGTGCGCAAACACTGCACTGACCTGATCTGACATGCGAAACAGTATGTCAATGCAATCGCCAGGGAACAAGGTTGAACAGGTGGTGGGCCACCAACCCAGCCCCCACTCATACCTACCGAGGAGCTACTGACCAGCCTGGGGACCCCATCAGAACAGCATCCACAAACTCTAGCTGCCATAGTGGAGGTGGGTGTCTCCCAACCACCGAGCCTGGAGTTGCCTGGTAAGTCACTACTTCACATATAAATATTATATCCCATTTAGTCACATGTGTCACTGTACAATATGTAATGTAACATCATATGCAAGGTATGTTTACACACATGCCACATACTATAGTATGCTACCCTGTGTATGCACACAACTCCCTAATTACCTAGACTATCTACAACTAACCACCGCTCACAAACTAATATTCTCCCCTAATAAATGCCCAGCCTTAAAGGACATCCTTCCTCCATACATCCCTAACAGATCACTGAGATCCGAAAACCAAAACCTAATCTCCATTAGTAAACCGAAACGACCAGCTGGCCAGCTTTTACTCTCCTTCTCACTAGGTAAAAAATGGAACTCTCTGCCTACTTCACTTAGGACTATACCCAACACTGAATCCTTCAAAACCCAACTTTTTCTTCACCTATCCTCCAAATGGAAATGCTCCTGCTTTCACCCCACTAAAATTCCATAGGGACTCCTAACTAAGCACTCCCACTCCTACTCCACTATACTCTCATACTTATTCTAATTTCTCAAAATACCTATAACTAACAGACTTTAAGTGACTGCAAGCATATAAATATTGATTCAAAAAAAAAATCTGCCATCAAGTTCTCTGCAACTCTCAAATGTATTAACCCTACTTGTTTTTACAAACAATATTGTATGTATTTTTACTTTGTAATCTTTATTTGCATTCTGTAACCTATATTGCATTATACTGTTCTTGGAGCTTTTATTCTGTAACCTATATTGTATTATACTGTTCGTGGAGCTTTTCTCCCCGGGCCTCCACTGAAAATGGGCACTTCTTGGCCCAGTGGACTTCCCTGGTAATCAAACTGAAATAAATAAATAAATAAAATATGCTATTGTACTGGCGAATGTGTTAACATGCATAGTGCACCCTGTAGCTGTCATACAGTCATGGATAATGAAAAAACTGCTGTGTCACACCTATACAGGTTCCTCTAGCATGCCGCAGAGACAGCAGGCCATTGCAGGTGAGACAGTTATCAGTATCAGGCATGTGAATGCACAGATCTATTCGCAATGTGGCCAGTTAACACATGTACACATAATGTAAGGTCTAGTCACGATATACAGGTCGCATCTTTCGTCAATCACACTGGTGACCCATGTGCAATATATACAAACCAAATGAAACACCAACATGAAGCCACAGTAACTGTCATTGCTAGATGTGTGGACAGCTGTGCATACAACGGTGGAGGTGTTGTTCAATGTAGGAATATGTACTATACATCAGAACAACACATGTGGGGTACGCAAACAGTACTACACAGTGAGCTGGGATATGGGCAGTCCACATGATTCACCATTGTGGAATGTGCCCCTGCAATGAGTGCAGACATTGTGATGTGCCATCTGACATGTCCCAGACATGTAGTGGTCCGGCTGTAACATTGTCTCACTATCCCATAAAACATACCCCACATACCAAACATACAACCCTTTGTCTGCATAACCCTGTGGACACTGGAGTATCTGACATCCATTGGTGTACGTCATATGGGACAACACAGACATGTGAGATAAACGGCCATCACACACATTTGGCCAACACATGTTCACACATGGCCATGGAGGATGGCCAGAGACATGTAGTAACACACAGTAGATGTGATGTGTATGTGTGTACACCCTGTTGCACATTGTCTGCACATGGTCCAACTATAGCCTTTGTTGAATGGTTATAAAGTAGACGTGGAACACTGGACATCCTAACAGCCTGTGCACAGCTTGTGGAGGTGTCACTTAATTCGACCACATAAGATGTGTTGAACATCATGACTGTGTCACAGCATGGCAGTAGTCACCTATACAGCTTCCACATACATACACAGACATCACATCAGGCCAGAGATACCGTACATTTCCCTTGCTGCTGTTGGACATCACTGTCAGCTGTGCATCTCGTGTGTGTGGTACATAAATGTCATGTGGGATATGGTCAAGTCTGCCATATGTGGACACAGTTGCCAGGCAGCTAAGAAATGTTAGCAGTTGTGCAGGGGTGTTATCCGTATGTCTTCCAATGACCTGTCACACATGACACAGCATGGTTTAGTGTGTATACACCTCAGCGATGTGGGTCACAATCCACAGTATTTATGTATTGTGTATGCACGCAGTCATGGCTATGCACTGTATGTGTATTCCACACTGTATAGCAATAGAGACGCCTCATGATTCCATGCAATGGCACTGTGTTTGTACTTCACACTGTATAGCAATATAGACGCCTCATACTACCCTTCAATGGTCATGCACATCTGCTAAAAGTGCATTCTATCTGTAGGGCATACAGACAACACTGCAATGTGACACCATTACACCAATGTACATGTGTCAGGACACCATTGTGTCAAACATGTATGCATGTCAATGCACACATCAACAGATTACATGTCATACTACATGTTAATGTCAAGGACATATGCCTCATATCAGCCATGTGTACTGTTAGCCTGTGCTGGTTTACATGGTGTATCACAGAGATGCATGCTTACTACCATGATTGTGTGAAATGCATGGCTTCTGCTATGACACATGCTTGCTGTTGTGTGCAACCCAGGGATGTATGCTAACACTATTAATGTCTGAGCTTCATGCTGTCTGCTGTATCACATGCATGCTGCATGCCTTCTGTCATATCACATGCATGGTTGTCTGTGTGTGTCTGTGTGTGTCTGTGTGTGTGTGTCTGTGTGTGTGTCTGTGTGTGTGTCTGTCTCTATTGTAATGTAGAGTCTTTGTTTGTCTTCACAGGTGATGTAGGTGCGTTGCCCTCCTGCGGTCCATCTGATGTTAGTGTCCCCACAGACTCTAGCAGTGATGAACATATGCTTGAGGTACAGGCAGGGTTGCCAGGGGCTGAATCTGTGCCATTGGTTGCCATCCCACTTATATCCCCCTCTTCCCCGCACACAGTTCTCATGCCAACACATACCCCATCACCAGTGGCCATAGAGGAAGGACAGTTACCGTGTGTTAGCTTGGAACAGGAATGTGTGGTGGCTACAGAAGGTGTGTCTTCACACCATGGTGTCAGTGAAATGACTGCAGATGTGCCACACAGGCATGTGGCCAGTGCTGCTCATAGGAGGACCTCTGGCTGACATGTACCTGCACGACAGAGCGCAGCAGCTGGTGTCACCAGACACATGTTTCAGACTGTAATGGCAGCACAGGCACATGCTGAATGGCAGAACAGAGAAGGGCAGAGGCTTCAGAGGGCTGCTATCCATTCTTTAAACGGCAACATCCAGGCATGGGAAAATGCTCAACAGCAAATTGCTGATGTTTTGGAAAGGTGATTGGGTAATATGGTTGGAATCCTTGACCATGGCATGGCAGTCCGCGAGCATGAGCTGTCTGTGTTGGAACATCTGGTAGGAGTGAGGCATAGACCATGTGGATGTAGGCCAGCTACACCACTTGGTGCAGGTCTACGCGAACAAGCTACCTCACATGCCCGCTCCCATAGTGTCAGTAGCAGCAGCAGTGCAGCTGGTGCTGCGCTGTCCACACCAGGACACAGCAGGCCATGTGGACGTGGCCCTGGATGGTCCCAGAGGGGACACGGTTCCAGTGGACATGTGTCATCAGACAGTACCCAATCTGTACCTCTGTCTGGTAGTGCCCGTGCAACCCCTGGCAGGCACAGGTCACATGGCCATGGCCTGACACAGTGAGCTGTAAATCCTGGTCTGTACAATCTGGAGCTGTCAATAATACCCCTGTGTAGGCCGGATACATGGCAGAACTGTGTGCACACATACACGCACACACCAGAAACATCTGTAGGGCACCGCAACACCCACATGCATAACAACCACACATGTCCAATTAGATCACAGGCCCTAACCCACACACATGATGTCATCCACTGGTGCAGCCTAGGCCCTTGGCAAACATTATCACCCTGTGCATATGATGATGCCTGTGCCGCATCCCTGTCATCCACACCATCGGTGCAGGGACATGCTCATATGGTCTGATGCACAAGGTGAACAGAATAGTGAGATAAGTGTATATTACAATTGTTGTGTACTGTTGACATGCAGCAGACATACCATGTAGTACAGGTTTAGAATGCATTGTTTTATGTTCACACTGTGTGTCTTGGTAACAACAGTAACAGCATGTTGGTAATGATGCCCTGCGTCCCTCCTTAAGGTCTAATTGCATGTGCCATTATGTAACAGCGTTTGCAGTTAGAATGCATTGTTTTATGTTCACAGTATGTGTCTTGGTAACAATAGTAACAGCATGTTGGTAATGATGCCCTGCTTCCCCCCTTAACGTCTAATTGCATGTGCCATTAAGTACCAGTGTTTGCAGTTTCACATGTGTAAATGTGGAGTACTCACAGGCATGTATGGCAATACCAGCATGCTATATGTAGCCTCAACCTCACTGTTAGAAAGGCTGACATTCCAAAGATCTCTACACATCTACTGATCCAGGAGCATATGAGCTGTATACTAGGCTACAGTGGCTAGAGACGTGACATCCATACCGGGTGACATCACAGGTACAGCTACATGGTGTGGGGGGTTTACACAGTGGTCTAGCTGATGTCAAGGGTAGGGGCCAGTTGATAGCATGAGGCCTCACTGTGTAGCAGTAATACACTTTCACATTACAGGATGAGAACACACACAGACATACACAGACACACGCAGTAACATGCCCACACTCACGGGGTCAACGACACTATAACACACACTTGATAGTGTTGAGGTGAGGACCCCTGCCTATGTGGTAATCACCATTACAGTACTGTGCACCCACATGACGTGACACAGAGAATGAACATGTGCAGGTAGTCAGTAATGCCTAAGACTGACGGCATCAACAGGGTAGTAGATTGCATCACCTTGAGGGGTTAGGGGCCCTATCTGTTCTCAATGGTAGCATACATCCTCACTACATGCACCAGACAGCCATACATACATACACACACACATTGGAGTCCACAAATGTCATGCACATACAGATAGCTAACATGTGTGTGATGCACACACCACCCCTGCCTATGTCTTGCTTTCTACACTGCAGTATGTACAGATCTCTACAACAGTGTACAGGGGTGTGTAATAATTGGGATGTATTTACCACCATACATGGCATATATGGTCACACAAGCAAACACACATGGCAGTACTGTGAATCAAACACCTGCTATCTTATGATACATCTGACAGACATGCAGCAGTATTACTCGCATTACAATGTGTACCGACTACTATATGCACATGGGAGGACTTAAGTGTTACTGGTGTCAAGTGATTTACAGTCAGTGACACCCTGACTGCTGTGTAGGTTGTATGTCTTCACCTTCAATTAACAGAAACATAGCTTACTGTTTGCACATGTTATGGTAGGATGGCTTGTGGCACACCTGTGAGCTGTCTTCAGCAAACATCCATCTGCAAAGGTGGCCCACCACTTTATGCACACACATCCATCCATACCTGATGTACATCTTACTGTACTGTCAGTATTTCACCATATACAGGTGTCAATGATGGGGCTGCATTGCAACTGCATGTTGTAGTAAGACACAGATGAACTGCAAACATCAGCTACTGCACATGCATGGTAGCTGAATGCACACCACTACATGTACATGTGTATAGGTCCTACATTCCTGTCATGTAGCCATGTTTGTATGCATTGCAATTGGTGGAAATGTGTGGTGACATACATGACACATGGACTGTTGTATGATATGATAGTTGTCATGGGTAACCAGTACAGAGGAAATGTTAACTCAGTCAACATTGCTACCTTATATACTGTTAGCATTCAACAGCCATGGACCTACCTTCCATGTGCATGCATGTAATCGCTGTAGCCACGTGTCTGCACGAAGGACAGCAATAGCTATGCTATGTACATATGTGTTGTGTGTGTGGGGCATGTACATATCCACGGCAGTTACATGTATGTCATATCCAAACATGAGTGTGTTGTCTGGTGTACATCAACAGTTATCTGTTGCAGCTGTATAAGACCCAGGGCCCCTGTTATGTGTACAGCCGACCTGGTTATGAATAGTGGTATCAGTGCATTGCATAACACATGATGGATCCCTGTCAGTACACGGGTAGTCTGCACAGTTGCTGTAGAGCTAGGTACAGTCCACTGGTCATGAGTAACATGGTGTTGTACTAATGTATGGATGTGTGTTGCTGGTCCAAGGACATGGTGATGTGTGAGGGCTATATACTAGAGTGCAGTATTTACCACTGTGATCTGCACCTTACACATCTGTGATGGCTGTTGAGAGTGTACTGGTCAGTACATGTGAGTGGCCTTCATGTACGTGGGGACACTAACACCTGGAGCAGTCCGTAATGGTTTTATAGCCCACATGTCTGTATCTGAGGTATACGGTGGTAGTGCTATTGTGCACAACTGAGCCTTATGCCAGGTGTTCCTCACTGCACAGATGCCTGTATTCCCCATTGTTGGATCTAGATTGGCAGCTATGATTACGAACGCTACACATCTAGCACTGTTTAACATACACATACAAAGTAGTTGTCCTGTAGGTGTCAGGGTGTTTACGTGGTCTCAGGCTCTTTATCTATGTCTGGTACTACATGTGCGAAGTACCCACTCCTGTCAGGACAACACCACGGGTGGTATTAGTGTGCCAGGTTTAGATTGGTACAGCTAAGGTGATGGACAGCAGCAGCAGATGTTGTGTAGAAGACCGGTGTCAGACATATGTAGTGCAGTGTTCATGCTAACAATGATGACTATCGACACACTGTGCCCTTCCGTGTTTAGAATCTGTGTGCATACAAGACAGCCCTTCACTAAGTGTGTGAGCATGCCCAGTACGCCGTTGTGTAGTTGGACACATAATGCATTCCAAACTGACGTGTGCTACTAAGTGTGTGAGCATGCCCAGTTACACCTTGTGTCCGTTATGTGCCTCTGTGTATGGGCATGACCATTGTAATCCTGTATAGCAATAGTGGTCATCCAGGCAACAGATGGCCATACCCCACTTCAGGATGGATTCTTACATTGAACACACTGGTTCACAGGTATGTACACCGTAACTGCCAGCATCCATGTCGATGTCTGCATTCCTAGAAGGTCATATTGACTGTCTTGAAAGGTGTACTGTCTGTGGCGCGTCTCGTGTCTATGTAGTGTTGTAATAGTGCTCCGTAGATAGCCAGTTGTTCTGCTCACACCACTGCCATGTGTTTGTCTCCGTCTGCCTTGGGACAGTAATATGCTTTTAGACTGCTCACACTCCATACAATCCCTATCGGCGTTTGTTCCATTGTTGATGATGTCACCCACCTAGAAGTATGCCTCTGGGAGTGCTATGATCCAGCAATCTCGGTAGTGCATTCTGTAACTGCGTAATGCTGTAGTGTGATAAGGTAGTTAGGTCTATGTTCTAATCCCAACTCTGACAAGTGTGTGTGTGTGTTTCCAGCTGTCTGGGGACAGAGTAATGCTTTTAGACTGCTCACTCTCCATACAATCCCTATCGGCGTCTTTGCCTTCGCTGTCGATGTCACCCACCTAGAAGTATGCCTCTGGGAGTGCTGTGATCCAGTAATCTTGGTAGTGCCTTCTGTAACTGCGTAATGCTGTAGTGTGATAAGGTAGTTAGATCTATGTTCTAATCCCAGTCCTGCCGTGTGTGTTTCCAGCTGCCTGGGGACAGAGTAATGCTTTTAAACTGCTCACTCTCCATACAATCCCTATTGGCATCTTTGCCTTCGCTGTCGATGTCACCCACCTAGAAGTATGCCTCTGGGAGTGCTATGATCCAGTAATCTCGGCAGTGCGTTCTGTAACTGCGTAATGCTGTAGTGTGATAAGGTAGTTAGGTCTATGTTCGAATCCCAGCTCTGCTGTGTGTGTGTGTGTGTGTGTGTGTGTGTTTCCAGCTGCCTGGGGACAGAGTAATGCTTTTAGACTGCTCACTCTCCATACAATCCCTATCAGCGTCTTTACCTTTGCTGATGATGTCACCAACCTAGAAGTATGCCTCTGGGAGTACTGTGATCCAGTAATCTAGGTAGCGCGTTCTGTAACTGCGTAATGCTGTAGTGTGATAAGGTAGTTAGGTCTATGTTCTAATCCCAGCCCTGCCATGTGTGTGTGTGCGTTTCCAGCTGCCTGGGGACAGAGTAATACTTTTAGACTGCTCACTCTCCATACAATCCCTATTGGCGTCTTTGCCTTTGCTGATGATGTCACCCACCTAGAAGTATGCCTCTGGGAGTGCTGTGATCCAGTAATCTCGGTAGCACGTTCTGTAACTATGTAATGCTGTAGTGTGATAGAATAGACAGGTAGGTTCTCGATTCCAAGGCATGAGAGGTGTGTGTGTTTGGCAGTCATATCTAATGTGTTGGTATCTGTGGGTGGCTAGCTTCAGGATGTGTTGAGTGTGTTTTGTTGCTTTGCTATATAGTGTCCACAAATGTCATAATCGCCCAAGACACTGGGTTGTTAACACATACATTCGCCAATAGGTCTGGTGAGTAAATATCAGCAGCCCTACTCTTACGCTTAATACAGTCTAACCCATGTGACGCAATGAAACACACTTGCCTTGATAGTAACAACACTACATAATGCAGGTGGCACATGTGGTTTCCTTTTCATTCTTGTCTAATGCTTTGGTGTCATGTGGTCCGCTGTTGTGATATAAATGCAACATCTACGTATGTGTGTGATTATGTATATGTGTGTGTGTGTGTATGTATGTATATATATATACATATATATATATATATATATATATATATATATATATATATATATATATAATATACATAGATATAGATAGATAGATAGACATAGATATATACATATATGTATGTGGACATTAGGACTATTGAATGTTTGTGCTGGATGATCTGTACGTGATCACCTCAGATGTATGTATATCTGCCATGGCTTAGTGGTAAAGCACATCATCTGTGGTGTGCAGGGTCCCGGGTTCTAGTCGTGTAGGGACCGGTTATTTTGTTGCTGGGAAGACCAAGGGACATAGAATACGGTGATAGTAAGGCATCTTTAACCAGTTGTGTACGGATCTGAGTGACAGTAAGCAGTGGTTATTAATTTGGAGGGTCAGTATGGGTCATATAACTATGCATTAGAAGACAATACTATGCAAATGAGGTTGACAATAGTGAATCCCGTTTATCCCCAGGGTGTGATGCAGATCCCAAGAGTGCATGTGTGTAGACAGCCGGGTGCAAGGCTCGAATCTAGGTGAAAGCATGGGAGGGGGTTCAGGCATACTGCACGTACATTGGAGTCCTGTGTCTCGGGATTGCTTCTGCCTTAGCACGCCTAAGCTAGGGGTGTGTCTATATCTGCCTGGTGAAATTGGAAGGGACAACAGCAGTAGTGGAGTAGTCAATGTGAACAGGCTGCACAAACAGGTGATAATCAGCACAATCAGCAGATTACATGGCCAGCCCACCCCAGAACATTACGGTAAAGTGAGCAAGCACCATACACACAGGTTTCTTCCACACTCAACACCACCGGTGTATACATGCGGGGACATTTCTCAACACAGTCCAACCAAATGAGAAGGGCTGCAGCAGGCAACATAGACCAACATGTGCAGGAGGCTGAGGGTGGTGAGGATGTGAATGTTGCCGAACAACCCTTAGTGAGGTGACATAAGACTTTACAGACCCAGGGTAACTTACCAGGGGCTACATGAGCTGGAGATAGTGGAGCGCTATGGGGTGGACAGAGACCTCCTACAGCAGCTTGTTGAGCTGTGCCGGCCACACCTAACACATCGAACAGGCCGAGGGAAACCCATCCCAGTGGATACCAAGGTATGTGTTGGCCTAGGTATACTAGCCACAGGTACACCTCCCAAAGCACAACTGGGGATATCATGGGGATCTCACAGGCATCTGCATCCAGAGTATTGCACCAGTTCACAGATGCCATGTCACCTCATGCCAGTGAGCACATACATGTCCTCAACACACGTGATTTGTTGACCAGCAATATGTGTCTCTTCCACCAAATGGCTGACTACCCTGGGGTACTGGGTGCTATAGCCTGCATGCACGTATGCATCAAAGCACCACCCGGTGAGCGGGGTAGGGCCTACATTAACTGCAGGGGCATACCCTCCAACAGCTAGGACATATGCGATGGCCAGGGCATTAAACTGAATGTGTGTGCTGTCTGCCCTAGAAGCTATGATGATTCCAATATATGGCATCTGACGCAGCTGTACCACACCTTTGCCAATATGGACATCACCTACAGTCTCCTAGTGGGGGATGATGGGTAACCACTGGAGTCGTGGCTGATGACACCCATCAGCAATGCACACACACCTGAACAACTACACTATAATGAGGCATACGCACAGGCAAGACATATAATTGAGTGTGTGTTTGGGATGCTCAGGTCACAGTTCTGGTGTCTGGACACATCCGGTGGAGCCTTGCGGTATTCACCAGCTACATGTACCCAAATTGTTATGGTACGTGCCATGCTACACAATCTGATCCTGCGGTAACAGTTGCAGCAGGAACAGCATGGGGCAGGGCCACACAGCCCCCCACCAATGCCAAGGCCTGTACAGGCACAGTGTGACTTGGAGGAGGAACTACCTGAGCTGGGCCCAGTAGGCGAAAGGGGCATGCACAGTATGACCTGCCCTTGGCAAAGAGGCAACACATGGTATATGCACTGACACAGTAGGTACCCAGGGATTTCACCCTCTCTGACTCGCACAGACAACACAATGGATGCCAAACATGACACTACCTGTGCTCAGCCTAGTATAGGAAGTGCACTGTATGCATCCGACATAGGCAGCCCTCCAGCACCATCCTCAGGTGTGGAACACCCCCAAGTTAAGCCAATCGACCTACCAATTGGCAGTTGTATTAGAATGTGTATTTACCTGTAGCTATGGTATGGATGTGAGCATACAAGGGAATTTGGTGGCTGACTGTTAGGGCAGCAGACAGTACACGTCCATAGTGGCACCATGACATCTGTAGCACATACCGGGGTCACAATAGTAGCCAGTAGTAAACAGGGTGTCCTAACTCATTGCAGGTTATGGGCTGAGCATCATGTGTGTCCATACAGCCCACACAAGTCTCATACAGCTGGACAGGTGTAGACCAATACAGACAAATGCTATACAATGGCCTCTGGATATGCCGAATGAATGACCCCAACCCCCACAGACATACACACAGACTACAGCAGGCTAGGCAGTTGGATGTAGGTTGTGAAGGCTAGGACGTCTGAAACCACTATACTGGTAATTAAAGCTAGGATCTGACATACACTGGTATGCCTCCAACCAGCAATTTAGGTAGGTCCACACACTGAAATGGAGTACCTGGCATACCAGTACAGTAGTAGAAAATGTGTACAACTGTCAGCTGTGCCCCCCTTCCAATGTACACATGTGAGAGTCATGTGTGCCACCCCCGGTGCTGTGTAGGACTGTGGATACAGTTGGATGTCCCCCCACGCTGTGCAGAAATGTAGCAGCAGTCAATGCCACATGACCCTTAGCTACCCTGCAGACACAGCATGCCACCTGTCAGTGTACATTGCAGGGGTCAGCACCACAGTACTGACTATCTGGACATGTGACACATGCGATCCAGTTGACCATACTTGGCATGCTCAAACACATGAAGGTATGATGGTAATGTCAGTCGACAACATGCGTAACAGTCATACTGGGCATGTTCACACACTGAAACACAGGACGGCCAGGTCTGCAAACACCAGTGGTCCAGACATATCTGCCAGTACATTGCTATACTGTTGGATGACTGTGCTGTATGGTATGTGTGTGGTACTGTCTATTGTCTGTACATATGCCATGGTGTATTGGTAATTCACATGAGCTGTGTGCGCAGGGTATTGCTACCAACATGTGCAAAGGACGGTTCTTTGTTTGCGGCCAGAACGACTCCTTTGGATACGGAGTGGGTAAGGCACATTCCAGCAGGTGGGAGCGGTTGTGCATGGGTTTGCATGGTGTTAAGCACTGCTGACCTCTGGTTACAGCTCCTTATACTTGTTTAGACTCCACATTTCTTTAACAGTGCAATACTGGCATACTGGTAGAAAAACACACTTACACCCACTCACTCACTCACTTGCACGTGCACCGACATTTGTGCTAACATTTGTCACTCACACTGGGTGGGTGCGATCCCTTGTGATGCCTATTACATCGGACTACATGATTACAGTATTGGGTATGTCTAACCATTAGGCGATGGCAGGCGTTCGACTGTACAGACTCGGCGGCCTGTCCAGTGACATAATCATATTATATGTGTGTTCCTCATACAATCTGCTCCCATCTGGCTGATACATGGGAATCGATACTCTGCAATGCTGACATGTAAATGTTTTTTGGGAAACGCATCTCTCTGCCGGGTCATGCTACCGCATAACTATTGTAGGTTTTCCACCTTTTAGATTGGCCGACGTGAGACTCTAGGAGTAACACCTTTCCCACTTTGCATGGGACAGTCCCTCATTAGGCATATATGTCATGCGAGAATACTCTAGCCATAGCAACTGTCCTGATTAGAGGACATTATTATATTCTACGTGTCTGTAATAGTTGCATGTAATGGTTATTGTATACATGACACATCGATATGTTATGTGAAGTAGCATAAGCAACTTGACTGCTGCTAGACTAAGCTTTGATTTGTGCTAATATGTATATTTCTGTACTATGCATGGCTGTAGGTATGTTCTGACCTGGTACGTCTGACATTTCTACAGAGCAGGTCCCACTTTGGCCATTTGGAAAGGTGGCAGCCCTATAGGACCTATATGTAGAGCTGTCACATTTGGCAAGACAACACATACCCACAGTCAGTAGTAAACTGACTACTTCACCGGTTTGCATACGTTAAGGTTATTCTTGTAGCATTATAGTTGCTAATACTGTTTCCTATAACATGTAGCTGTTTCTGATACAACAAAATCATTTTATGACACCACTACACACAATATATGACCTCCTTTCTCGAAATCACAGGCCATGTGCCGTAACATTCATTTTGCAGGACACAACTGCCCAGAGTGGTGTGTCCCTCACAAAGGCAAACAGGTGGTAATCCCAAACTATTATGCTATCATCTACCTAAGGTGGTCAGCGGAATATGCGCTTTCCGTCACTAGCAGACCTCACATACCAATGGGGGAGAATGAACACTGTATCAGGGACACTGCATAACACCCTGAGGGACACATTTAGATGACTGGTTCTATTAACCTGAAACATTGACAGTCACAGGGCATATGTATTCATTCACGTTTGTCGAGGTACATGCTATTTATGACTCATACATGTTGTCATTAGTCATTACCTGTATTCCGCCACCTGTCCACCTAATATCACTAGTTCTGGAAGTGTTTAGTTCAACTGTGTTACATTCTGATTCATAAATATGGACGTCCATGCTAATCGGGTACACGGGACTGATATAGTCCCTATGTGTTCCCCCAATGGTTTACGGACTATCCAGTAGATGTGCTCTTCAGGTTTGGGAGGATTAGGCGTCTGCTATGCCCACATATGAATATTAATTACTTCCACTGGACGGGCCTGCTACATCTCTGCCAACCAGCACCTGCACACTTAAGCCCATTATTGCATACCCATGATTCACCTACCTGACACCCCCTCTACAGCACTCATTACAAATACTTACTGTGAGCGCAGCTGGGTTATGAACACACCCCTACACATTGCCCACTCTCCCCGTCTCGGGACACATGTCGTACGTTTGGTCAACCCATTGTTATTACACTTGCACAACCTACTGTTCCATGTACACCTACATCCTGCTCGCATCGATAACCAAGGGTTCACACATGTAAAGTGAATTTTTGGTGTCCTGCAAGGGACCCCGTTATCCATGTTTAAAGTGTAGACCTTGCAGATCTCTCCCACTGGTACTTTCCTGCCGGTGGTTTGGAAAGCAGCAGTGTATTTATCTTTATTGCCTATCTGTATGTCTGACCGGCCTAGCTGGGCGGTGTGGGAGGTAAACGTTTGTTTATTGGACCTCCCAGTAACATATGCCCAGTCTGAACATATGTTACCTGTAATTGCTGTAAAGTAACCTAGTTATGTACATGTGTATATCTACAATGACATATATATATTTTTTGTGTGTATATGTATATATATCAATAAATGATGTATGTGTGTGTATGTATGTATATATATATATATATATATATATATATATATATATATATATATATATATATTTTTTATGTGTGTGTGTGTGTGTGTGTGTGCATATATATATATATATATATATATATATATATATATATATATATGTATATATATCAATATATACATCTGTGTGTCCGTTGACCAATACATTTCCCAGACAAACACACTTACACATGCATATTGGGTTTTATCTTTGCTTCAACAGCATACTATTGCCTTAGTCATTATGACACCGACACTTCACTCCAGTTAACTTGTAATCAGTATACAGCAAGTTATACAGCGGACAGATGTCCCACTTTGTTCATGTATGGAGTACCGCTAATAAGTGTGATGTGATACAGTGTCATTTGACCTATTCCTCGTCTGCACAGCCTATTATTCCTGCTACTGTATTTGTTTCTGTGCACATTCATATTATTTATGTTAATAAATGGAGTGCATGTGTTACAGAGAATGTACGTCAACATATTGATGTCTGCATGTTGTTGTGTCTTTCGGCTTTTCCCGGTTAGGGTTTGCCACAGCGGATCTCCGGTCCACTAATGATTGGCAGATAGGTTTTACGTGCCGAGTTGCCAGCCCTGACACACAACCTTCAACGAAGGTACGCCCATTCATGCATGTCTATACGCAGAAGACGCTCTAGCTGGGAATCGCACCTACGTACTAGCTGACCTACACAGGCCACTCCATTGCAACTGGCGCAACCAACCCTGGCACTCCTGTGTCCATAATTGCATAGCCATAGTTTCTCCAGCCCACCCGTGTTGAGTTTCCATGCGTAACAGCCATTATCCACCTGATATTGCAGCCATGACACACCTTTACACATTGCCCTCTCCAAAGCGTTAGGGGCCCTACACACATTTTGTACCACCTCGTGTATTCACAGGGTCTCCCTCCATTTATATTTGCACATATGTGCCTTTACTGGTCCTATGGATTACGAAAATTTGTGGGTTACAAGTGTAGGTGGTCACAACATGAACTACATTCCGTCTGTGTGTAATGTTGATGTACCAGTTCAACGATATTATGGCCACAGGTATAACCCTGCCTCTGGTGTGAATAGCGGTGCTCTACTCACTCTTGTGCAGCTTTATCTGACATATGCTGCAAGCACTATATAATACCTTAGTTGCTCTAGATTCCCTTCACAACTCTTGTGTATGCTTTCTTTTTCGGCGTTCATTTTATATATATATATATATATATATATATATATATATATATATATATATATAATTTCATATATTTCTTTATTTTATGTCTGTGGATATTTATCTATACACACATATCTATCTATCTATCTATCTATCTATATATATATATATATATATATATATATATATATATATATATATCAGTTACATCTGTACAAAACAACATACATTTGCTATGCTGGGAGCTGCTTACACCCGCGCAAGCGCACTTGCATATCCTTATTGTGAGTTACATATGTTTACTGCCACTTCTTTGTGCTTACGTGTGCCTTATTCATTATGACAGTACCACTTTGATTGATGGAATCCGGTTAACGGCCCCATGCGAAACACACGTTCACCTTTACATGTTTAAATGTTGGCTTTACAGCACAGAGGCATTCATTACACAAGAAAATGATATGTGCTATAGTCGTACTTGAACCGGGAATGCCTTTAAGTTAGGCGGATGCTCTAACCACTACACTATTGGTGTTCTGCTTCATTTATATGTATACCCATGGTTCATAGCTACCCTAACATACGCCTCGCCGCTTCACTTACACAGCAGGCATCCATTCTCCTGCTGGGAAATCTGCAGTACTACACATGCGACATTTCCTATTCCCTACTGCTCTGGACCCGTGCTGCATGTTTACTCAGTTCAAGGATATTCAGAACTCCAAAGCTTATAGTCCTGGCACATATGTGTGTTTGATTGTCAGGGTGTTCATGTGGTGGTCCGGGTTTAGGCTTGTCCAACTGGTGATCGGAACTGCCCTGTACCTGTTCAAATGTTAGATGTAGCACATGGACAGAGTTGGTCCCAATTTTAACATTCTACCTGTGTTTACAGACGCAGAGATTTGGGCACCTCTGACCACATTATTATGTTGGCACTACATAATATAGAGTGGGGGGTGGTTCCACTACATAATACAGGGTGGGGGGGTGTTTCCACTGGTGTTTCATTTCACATTTGACTATTTCATTCATTCATATATACGATGAATATTATTCTGGACATCATTTATGAATTCACTACAGGTATGCAATAGTACTGTCAACAAATGTGACAGTTCATTGGCGTACATATGTGTACGAACCTCTGTAATACTCAGGGACTAATTTCAACAGGGAAAAGGCAATGACAAATCAGGGACAATCACGGACACTTTTACAATATTAGTACTATTAACTTGAAACGTGTTGACAGATTCAGAGCCATATGTATTAATACTTATTTTCTGCAGTTAAAAGCGTCTATTACTCTTAATTATTGTCATTAGTCATTCAAGTGCCATTCAACACCTTTCCTCCAAAGGTCACTGGTTTTGTGAGTGATTAAGAGGCTGGCCAGTTATTGTGCGAATGCTCTGACCATTGGTAGGGTTGCCACATTTTCATATGTACAGGATGGGATATATTCTGGACAGACCAGATTGTTTAGGCCAACACATACCCACGGTCAGTACAGGGTTTAGAACATTCATTATTTTCCTAGATGAGAGCCTATTCCTGTAGCACTTTAGTTGTTTATTCTGTTTCTTGTACGATTTACGTATTTTACATCCAGAAATAACTGCTTTAGGCAACTGTTACATGAAGTATGGTACATAGTTATTTCCTACAATCACAGGACATTTGCCATTGTATCATACTTGGTCAGGACACACCTACCCAAACATTGACTGTCCCTCACACAGTGGGTCAGGAGGTACCCTGTTTACATCAGTGCCTTAATCACCCTATTTCCAAGTGCCACTATACGACTGTGTACAATATATTCTCTCGATAATTCATGTGGGGAGACGTGTGTCACAGGCAGGTGTTTGATCCTGGGTAGTAGGTTCTGCATGACCTTCTAGAGGCTGTACAGTCTGGTGAACCACTACTGCACATACAACTTGTGTCCAGATGTCTACAGGACTGGACATCATGTCATGATACAAAGTCTGATGTTTACACAGGATACTTATCCCATGAGGGATATCCAAAAATTGAACAAGACAATGACCGTCCATTCTTTTGGATTTACGAAAATGTGTTACGGTTTTACATGCAAGGGATACATAGTTTGCAATCCTGACACTGCCTAGGGTGACACTGCCTACTACATATGAGTAGTGGTCACTATGTGTAGATATGGCTGCGCCAAGCTAGTAGCCCAAGTATGGCTGGATTTGGTGGACGTTCAGGAATGGGGGCAGGTTGTGTGCTGTGTAGGAGATGATGGGTATTTAATTATGCATCCAGGTGTGTTGCATTTGGATGGCCCAGCTCCATCCAGACCATTCTGTGGGTATGTGCCGGTGACGTTTCTATACATGTGTATCGCACATTTTAATATTGATATGTTTGTGTGATTGTGTTCTACAGTGGCCTGTCAGGTTGTATTGCGGATGTGTATGCTTGTTCTTTGTGTTTCTTTCTGATTCACCCACTGCTCTCTCATACACCTCCAGTTCACCTATTGTGCATCCAACACAGTCTTGCCTTTGTGGATTATACCATTACCCATCCCCCCACACACATATTCCTGACACTCCATCCATCCCTTCTTTGGTTGATGGCCCATGGCACGGTCAAGGGAACACATTGCATACACTACATATGTCAGGTACCTGTATGGTTGCGAGGACTACCCTGGCATTTTTCACCTTCCACATGCTGTACATCACGAACATAGGTACATGCAAATACTTAACTTTCATGACATGGTAGGTACACCCGGGTAATACCCGTTCAACTTTGACACATCCTGACAAGAACGGCTTGGACCGCATATGGGCGGATTTTGGTCGAATGCTCTGACCATTGGTAGGGTTGCCATCTTTTCATATGGCCAGGATGGGATATATTCCAGACACAAATCAGATTTTATAGGACAACACATATCCATGGTCAGTACTACGGATAATACTTTTGTTTTATGCCTACATGTTAGCTTATTGTTGTAGCAGTTTATATGCTCCTTCTGTTTCGTTTACTTGCTTATTCGATTTCTTGTAACATGTGGTATGTTACATACGGAAATAACTATTGTATGTGACTATTACATGCGATGTGGGACATAATTATGTCATACGGTCGCAGGATATTTTACATTTATAATGGTTTTGGTATGGACACAACTGCCCAGCTGTGTACTATCCCTCACAATGTGGGACAGGTGGTAACCCTGACCATTGGGCTAGACGTAGCTATTGGCGGCACGCTAACATGATGCGTTTCACTTCCACTTGGTATAACTATTTACACTGCGTTAGAATACGGGCACACAGTTTTAAATGTCATTTGTTCGAGGGATGGAGACTCGATATTCGCTAACATGCATTTCTGTTTGCTTCTTAATTTTGTGTTCGCAAGAACTGTCTTGCATGCTTTGCATACATTTCAGTATCCATGGACACTGACAGGTGTGATTACTATTGCAGGCAGATTGTTATATTAAAGCATTTTAGGTTGCACGGCAACAGCCGACATTTCCACACCTCCGTGCGGCACTTCGACACGCCCCATGCACTCGCGCTCATTTCTTATGCATGTAGCTGTGGTGGCAGCGCACCTTCATTAATATGCATATGGTGCTATGCACCATCTACATGCCGCACGGTTGGCGCAAGCCTAACGCCGGCCTTGCGCCGAGCTTCATGAATCCCGGAGTGTATGTATAACAATTTTAAACATGGTGATATATATCATTTAATCTTTCTCAAAAGATAAAGCAGATGTTTAGAGTCAGTTTAAATGATAGCTTAAGCTAATACCTTCTGTATTACTGGAATGGACATTAGTTATGAAATTGAAAAGAAACAGTTGCAATGCAGAAAGTTGACTAATTTCTTGCACTCTGTGGTAGAGATTGTAAATTCATGCAACTCAATAAATGCATGGCCATGTAACACATCAAGACATATACATGAATGAAGCTCCTTATGACAGCCTCACAGGCATATCATCATTGGCTGTGATACACTAACACTCCACTTAAATGACTGCAATATCTTTTGTATTTTTGTCATTTTGGTAAGCTATGGTATCCATGTTCCATAACGAATATGTTTCTCATTTTATCTATCCATCTGTATAAAACTTCATGTAATGCTTCACATTGCTTTTTAAATGTACTGTATCCCTTAAAATTATATCCTAGCTTTTCCAATGTAGACCGCAATTTCCAGTTTCTTTTCCTGTCTCATACACTAAAAGAGCATTTTAATCTCCATATTACAAGCATGCCCTAGTGTAGCCAAGCTGAGAATGTATAACAATCTGCAGCTTTGTTCCTCAGTGATTACTGCATTACTAGATTGTTTTACATGATCAATATAAGTTGACTAAGAAGGGCGGTGCCCTTCTACCAAGGAATTTCACTACAGCAATTTACAGCTTTTTGGTGCCACACCACAGTAAAGACGTGATGCAGAAAAGCATGGCTATACTCACAGTTCCTATCGAGTTAAAGGAGTATGATCTAATGAAATTCAGCAGAAAGCAGCAGCACGTTATTCATTTAGTTTTTCCTTACTACATGCCTGTGTTTTGTGTTTATGTATATATATCTATATATAGCTGTGTGTATATATACCTTTAGCATTGTTTCAGACACTAATCACATAGCCCAAATAAGTTATTATTAACAAATATCTGTAAAAATTTTGTAGCTCAGGCATTCTCACTTGTAACATTTTATGCCAAGTTTATGTAATAAACTAGCAAATGCCATAGTTTTATTTGATATTGTTTACACAAAGTGACATAGCAGGCCTGCTGAACACCTCCTTGATATATGTTTAGTGATGTCCTACTTCACAGGGTTCAGACAATGACAAACAATATACACTAATGATACATAAGCAGCAGGATTACTTGTAAAACAGCAAAATGAAGCAACATATTTAAAATAAAGGCTTAGCTATTCTGCTGGTATATCAAGTTGTTAAAAATCAAATCCAACCAAAGAGATAAAACAACGAACTGAAGAACAGCCAGTCTTCACTTCTGAGACGGAAAAATCTGTGTGAAAAGGAAAATGAGTGGCCTGTTGAGTTTCTATTCCATCACCTCTATGAGAAAAATCCTGGAAATGAAGCAAGTCTTTTCTCAGTTCTTAATTCTTGTCACCTGGTTTGTACTAAAGCAGCATGTGTCTGCCGTTTTTTTTTTTTAAGATAAGAACAAGTATCCCCTGCACCAAGGACCGTGCCTGAAGCAAACTGAAATAGGAAATGGTCAGTGCAGGAGATTTCTCGAATTATACTACATTCATAGCACAATGATGTTCAGTAGGCTGCTTGTCCTCTGCTTAGCATTTCTCAGCAAAAGGAACATTTCAGCATGGTTACCACCCGAAGAGAGCTAATTTTCCAGCAGTCAAGTTCAATATGGGGAAATAATTAAGAAGAGGAAAAGGCAAGGATCGCATCCGAGCTTTTGGCTTGGTTAATATAAATAGATGTTGTAAAGTCGGCCTGAAGCAGATCTGCCTGTTTCAGAAATGTGTGAAGACAAGCAACAGTACAGACAATGCAGTGCATGAATTTTGAAGAATTCATGACTCTGCTTATTTAACTGACAAGATGGATGGGAAAAATACATTTTTACAGAGGGAGAAAAAAGCCTGGTTTGCCCAGAAAAAAAGATTACATTGGTGGAATTCTTCCTTTACTAAAACACTGACATTTACATGCTAAGCCTTATCATACTAAAAACTCACTGAATTTAAGCTATAGATGCTCAGGATTCACAAAAGAAAGCAATTATTTATTTTTGGTTTTTGATGTTGTATCAGTTTCAGATTATGGAAACCTAAGGTTGACAACTGTCTAAACATCTAAAATGCACAACTTCCTGAACAGAGCTTAACGGAAACATAACAGTATGATGAAATTTCAAGTGTTCTTTGCTTAAATGCTATATACACTACATATCTATATTTGGCCAGTGTCAGCATGTCATTGTGTCAGCAGTCAACACTCAGGGTTATATTGAAAGAAGAAAATAACTAGTCAGTGCAGTTATTTTAGGTTAAATATAGATGAAATAAAGTCATTTGCAACAGTTTTACAGGAGCCTGCTTTGGGAAAAGTGGTCAAAATGAGTGCAGGGTTTTGTGGATTTCTTAAGGTAACTTAGAGTGAACAGTGGGATTCATACCTGGTATGTTAGGTTTATGGTTCAGTGTTCTAATCCTCTGCAAACCATTTCTGTTTCCATATCTTAATCATGTTCACTTAGTGTCAGATATCTAAGAAAGCTGTCACATTTCTAATGTTGCACATTAACAAGAAATAAGTCTAGTGGTCTGCCAGACCATTTCTTTGTTGCTTGTATGTTGTTAGCATCATCCTTTTTCTTTAAGGCACTGCTTATATATAAACAATCATTCTTACAAGGAAAATATATAACAGAGACAGACCATCAGAAATTTTAGAGAATGTGGATTTAGGGGAAACTACTTTACAAATCATAAGCTGGAATCTTAACAAAGCTGCAGATTAACCTACCGGCATGGTATTTTATTACCATTTATTAATGTTCATAATCCGTGATCAAGGAACTCAGCACAATTAGGGTTAATGATATTTGTTATAGAGGAAGACTGCAGCTGATGTTTCATGAAACCTCATTAAAAATATCATATTCAGGAACCGCCTTCATGTTGGATGTCTTTGTCTGCCCTTTTTTCTTTATTGCAGATGTCTTATGCAATGAGTCCATTTTAACTACAAAACATGATATTCGGGAAAAAAAACAGTCAGACCTTGAAGTCAGTAAGCT
Source organism: Protopterus annectens (assembly GCF_019279795.1). NCBI lineage: Eukaryota > Metazoa > Chordata > Ceratodontiformes > Protopteridae > Protopterus > Protopterus annectens. Next base: position 379,721,382 of record NC_056731.1, read on the forward strand.
GACTGCTGTCTCATGATTTTTGATTTGAGATTTCTATAGGAAGGAAAGGTAGCTGCTCTCTTTTCGATAAAGTGGAGCTATTAACATCTATTAATAATGCAGGCAGGGTAAGTAGCTGGAGTCTGCATTCCCCAGGGGCCTCGTAAAACAGATATGCGCAATGTCTTCCTGGATCTGATGACTGCTGGGGTGTCAGGGGTCACTGTGCTTCCCCTTTATTTCCTTTGGCTGTGATTGTCTAATTTAAACACCTCTGTCTCTTGCTACAGTAGTCATCTCTGATGCTGGGGGTGGGTGGGGGGTGGTGTAGTAGCATTGTCATGCACAGAGCCTGAAGTAGGGTATTGCATAGGCATTTCAAAAGAGCCTTGGAGCAGTACAGCATCTCTCTCACCCCCTCTGCATTTCTTTTACAGACGCATTCAAGATCAAATCTATCGGCTGGGCTGATCATTTGCATTTGCGAGGTAAGCAGCTCTTCCTTCTGGATGCATTTTCCACATACTTTCTTTTTCAGGAATGATTACTTTTAGAAGTATATTTTTTAATAATAACACTATTAATGCTGTATTTTTTTGTGCGGTAGCCTTCCTTTTTCACTGCTTTATTTTTTTACTCTTTACTATAATACATGCCGAAATCATTATAAGCATATGGGTTATAAGAGACATCCTATTCACACTTCTGAAAGTGTGATTTCTCTGGATTCCATTCCTATATACCATCTTAATCACATCGGAGTTTAAGATGGAACGCAAAGCAGGATTCAAAATCTACCAGCATTAAAAGTCATAAGCAGATCTGTACATAGCAGGTGAAGGAGAGTTATATGTGAGCAGGGCATTGCTGTAACAAATCCCTACACAGTTTGCTGGTGGCTTCATCTTTCTGAACTGAAAAATGCACATTTAAATGTATGGCACTATTACATATACAGAGGGCAGTTTGTCTTCATCATGGCTTCCATAGCTCGCCCCTCCTAACAGTTCATGCTCGCTTAAAATAGCTGCTGTTTAACTGATGTCCTTACTGTGTCTTTCAATTTCTAGAAAAAAAAAAACATATTAATGCAAATGCATTATGTTATATAAAGGTGCCCCTTGTTGGTGATGAAGCAGATGGAATAGTAACATGCTTATTCTAAAACTGTAAATTTTTACATTATGATTTATAGTCTGGTAAATATATCTCCAGCCTTCACACTGAAAATTAAGAGCATGCAGGAAAAAGTATTGTAGGTATGCAATTGTGCTCATGTATACTTATTTTATGATACTGTAGCCCGTAGGGCATAAGTTGCAACATACAATAGTGATACTGACACAGCTCTAGTTTAATACACTCAGCATGCCTACATTTGCTGCTTACTATTTTTAGGCACAAAATTAAAAGGTACATAATGTACGTATTCATGTATGTGTTCTCACACTGTCAGAATTTGTGCCAGTATGTTTCCAGCTACGCCCATGTTTCAGTATATTGTAGTACATGAAAAACAAAATTTGTATAGCACTGTATGCCAGTGTTATTGATGCCCACAACAACAGGCCTTCCAAAAACATAATAATAATAATAATAATAATAAATAAATAAGCCAAAGTATAACAATCTAAACACCTTGCAGCAGCTGTATCTGAATCCATACACTATCCTGTAAGATCCTTTACTTTATGCCAAACCAGACATCCTAAAAGAAAGGAGAAATGCTTTATTAAAATATGGCAAAAAAAAAATATGAGTCAAGAAGTATTTAAGAAAACCTTTAGAAACTTAATAAAAACAAATCCCAGGCAAGAAATCTTTTAGAAAGCCTTTAGACAGCAGTTGACAGAGGTGATATAATTAAGTCCCGCAGGGATTCTATTTGTGATGAAACTGAATAAGCAGGTTTAAAATATTTCCCCCTACAGTAATTAGAGTAAAGCAGTGTGAGTATGCTACTGTGGTGCATTTTGCAGTTTTGTGTTGTATTGTAGGTTCTACCCAGAATTATCATTCTTCGTACTGCAACTGGAATGGCACTATACATTATACCTGATATGATATAAAGTCTGATGCAATACTAGCCCCAAAATGTCTATAGAAAGAAAATCCCCCCCATACTGTGTCATGCTTAGGTTTGTCTGGAACCGTTGTTCATGTTTAGCCCTGATCACTTCTCTCAGCAGAACGTACAGCACAAAACATCAGGCCTCCTTACTTCTAACTTCTAGCCAGTGTGTGGAATTAGGCAATGGTACAAACTGCCTGTACGTATGCAATATATTCTGACACTATAAAAACATTAGCACCTGTCCAGTACATCAGCTCTCAGCAGTCATCTTGAAAAAAACATAATTAATGTCTCATAGCAGTCCTTAATTTCTGCCCCAATATGTTAACTACCAAATCCATCTTCAGACACTGCTATAATCAATAAATATGCCCTAAAGACCTTCTAGAGACAGGCCTAAAGTCAATAGTTTACTAGTCACATCAGGCTCCTGCCATCCCATCTAAAATCTGACTTACCCCATGGCCCATGCCAACCATGTACCTAACTGTACTAGGATCTCATTTATGACCTTGGCCTAGTTGCCATTTTGTACTTTCTTTCTGCATTTCTCTCAAATATCAGTCGCGTGGTACTGCTTTTTTCCCCTGAATTTCCCTTATTCCCAAGTTCCACATAAATGTGTTGCGTAATTAATAATCAAGTAACTGCCTCTGTTGTCTGTCCCACTCCCTACATGTGACATCATGATGTTTGTCCTGTATTTTTTTCCATAATTTTACCACTATGCATCAGTTCACATTAGTGGGTAGTGAGCACTTTCTCTCAGTGAGAGATGTCCTTCCCAACAAAGTTATTTCAGGTTTTATACCGCAGTATAATTCAGCAGAAAGGAACTGCTAACATGATCCCTCATCTGTTCCTTTTGCTGATGCTTTCCTGCAGCAGTGGTTCCTAAGCTTTATGAAGGAAAGTCTCTCATTATCACTATATGAAAAATGGAATACATCATATGTGTGAAATGAGGCCCCCACTAAGTATTGTTGCTAAATAGTAAATAAGTTCACCACTATCCATAAGAAATGACAAGAACATTTTAAAAACTGCAAAAAATATAGTGCCGGGATGCAGCGGCCTTAGGTCAGCTAGTGCCCTAGGCAAAAGGGCTCCACAGTGCCCCCCCCCCACACCATCCAGGTGCCCCCAACCTGGTCTACCTGCACCAAATAAATAATAGAAAAGCGCCCCTGCTACAGCGGCGCCCTAGGCGGCCGCCTAGTTGGCCATTTCCCTAAGGCCGGCCATTGCTTACCAGGCTGTAGACATGTGTAAATTTGTACTATCAATAATTACAACACTGACATGACTATATGTGTGTGTGTGTGTGTGTGTGTGTGTGTGTGTGTGTGTGTGTGTGTGTGTGTGTGTGTATACACACACACACACACACACACACATATATATATATATAAAAATAAATATGGGTCCCTGTCAGAAGAATGAGTAATCACAAGAGTGAACATCAAAAGCTCTAACAGGTATCAGTGAAAATCTGGAAGCTCGGGTGGTATGGACCTTCAATGAGCATGATTGCGGTACAATAGGGCTTGGGGTTTTGCTCTTTCCCCACTGTAGTGTGATGTTGAAGTTTGTATCTATAATTAGCAGGCAGTGTGGGGACACAGCCTCTCACATGGGTGGTGGAGGGGGGCTTGCCCTCCTGCAAAAAAGCAGGTGTTGTGTTTGTCCTTTGTCAGTCACGCTTCCAGGATTTCATTGTTCCCAGTTCAATGTTTTCGTGTTCACTCTTGTGAGCATTCATTCTTGTGATAGGGACCCATAACTAATATATATTTATGTGTGTGTGTGTGGGGGGGGGGGTGCGCGTGTGCGTGTGTTTGTGTGTAGATGTATATTTACATACAATGTTCACAAATGATAAGATTGCTACCACTAGATTAGCTACATAAAATATTAAATCACCATGCCCATCATGTTTGTTGCATGCTTTACTTAGACTCTTATGACTGAAATGAATGTATCTTCTGATAGATATCAAAGGGAAGGGTGATTGCACTACTGCATGTGAAAATATTTGGGGGGGTCACATCTGATCCTCTTTCAAGGCATAACTTTGGGGTTTCATGCTCCTAAAATTTAACAATATAGTTGAAGTTTAAATTACAAAATGAGGTTTCATTCATGCTCATTAGCTCATATTCATTATTCTGGTGCTTCATATTCTAGGTTTTCCAAAAGAATGAGTCCAAAACTCAGGCTACTCCTAAAAACATTCCTCATCCAAATTTCATGCTTGTCTTGCCTTTGTTTAAGTTTTCCAAAGGTATATGTTTTCAGTGGGTTATTTTCATGTTCTTTTGACAGAGAAAAACTGAATTAGATCTTCCAGAGTTTTTCAAAGTAACATGTCCAGTACTCCAGAAACATTGCACATCCATATTGCAAGATGTCTTTGTCTGCCACTGCTAATTTTTACAATGGGTTGTTCTCATGCTTTTGCAAGAGAAAAAAACTGAATTAGATCTTCCTTAAGCTAAATGCTTCTGAACTTCTGTGTTCTACTAAAAGCATCAGTCATCTTCTTTAAACGACAGTGTGTTAGTATTGGCCTCGTGTGTTTACTGATAAACAATAGCTGCAAAATTAATTGTTTTAATAAGGAAATTAGGTGCTTGAACTGACAACAAGGTTATATATTTTAGGAACAATTTGATTTTGCCTTTCATTTCAATAAAACACTTTTTTTTACTTCAACTTCATGTAATCTCAGCATGAAACTAGTGAGTTTGATCTTCACAGTTCATACAATACAGAAAAAGTAATTTGTTAGTTAACTGCCCTTTTAGCAAATGTACAATTGTAACAACATCAGTAAATACAACGTTGATTTCTTTTATTTTATCTGCTAACATTAGTGGTTGAATTGTGCAATGAAGTTCTACTGAGTGGATACTTTCTCTTTAACATCTTCAGTGAAATCTGTATTTTAACTTTTCCTAGAAACGGTATCATCAGAGCAACATTCAATATGACTTTCATATGTCAGGCTGTGCAAGTCCAGTTCTAAAATATTTATTTTCACCTCCTTTGATGCAGTGGTTTGCTGACAGTAGGATGTCATACTTTAATTTTGTGTCTTCTCTAAAGATAAGAAAGTGGCATTATCTTATCCTCTGATATTGTTGTCTCATTCACTTGTATAATAAAACTACGTTTTTCCTTAACAGATTTTGGCCATTTTCTTTATTATGTCATGAAATGTATTTTGGAGAGTGACAGTGCTTTTAATACCATTGTAATGTGGTGTCTACAAATGCAATCAAACATTTTGGTGCAAACTGATTTGGGCAATAGTCCACTGATGATTATTTATTTTTATTGGTACTTACATATTATCGCAACCACAGTCCAGCGTCACTACCTGATACTGTAATTGTGGTCTGCACTATCAGAATATGTAAGTATCTTACTTAATTGTAATCCATTTCAAAAGCTCTTCTGTAAATGCTTTTAGCCATAGTGATTTCATTTCTGGCTTATGAACTTTTGCAGCATTGTGATGTTGCTACAGATAGTTCTCAACAGCTTTGTTAAACAATTACACAGAAAGGCAAAATTGGCATGGGAAAAATTTTACACACTGTCGTTATAACCTTAGTTGGTGCAAAAAAAGGTTTGCAGTCACATAAATGTCATGAAGGATAACAGATTGGGATTTCACCAGCAAATTTAGGAACTGATGAGCTACTTCTCTGTACAGAAATGTAAATATCTGTGTAACTGAGGTTATGGATTTAAAAAGTTGGTTGAAACAAGTAGCGTGGATGAATGGGTAAAAGTCATTAGGGTGTTACCACATTCACGCTTACATCTTTCTCCGCCCGACTGCCCTCAAGAAAAACAAGAAAAAGTAAATATATTTATCGTGTAGATAGGTAGAAAGAAGTAGTGGTTAGAAAAAGTATTATATTCTCGTCATTACAAACTTTTGACTACACTGACCGGCAGGACTAAGGCTTGGAAAACAGCCATTTTTCCTGTTCAGAATGTGGTTGCAGTAATACGTAAGTACCTTTTTGTTTACTTATTTGTAATTTAACAAGAACCTGAAAGAGAAGCATATGTAATCATCTGTGCTACATCCTCACTTTTGCAAAAGTTATCATGCATATTCATTGGCTTATTTACAATTGTAATTTGCATCTGCCATAAAATTCATGTATGGTTTAATTTATAGCTTTTTGCTGCTTTTTAAATTTGCATTGCTTCATGTTGACATTTACATGTTTCTTAGCAAATTATATGTATACAAAGGTCATGTTAGGGAAACATTTAGAAAATGTTAACTCCATGCGGCTGAATAAATACAAATGTAACTTCTTTATTCCTCGATTTAATGGCGGTTCAATATTTTGCTTTGCAGGCATTCTAATATTTTATGTTAATATTATAATGCACATATTATAGTGTAGCTCAGATATTGCATGCATCTGCCAAGGCTGATTGGAGTCCTTGTGACGCTACAAGTCATCATAATAAAACTCCGTACTAATTACTTGAGAAAAGGCACAGACGCATAGGCCACACCTGATCTGTAAACTCCCATGTCTGTGTACATTCATAACCTGTTCCAATTTTAAACACAAACCATAATTGCCTTGTCATCATCGCCTGCTGTAGGTCTCCTTGTCACATGCCAGTTTTAAATATGAGAACAATCCTCACTGCCTTCATTGCTCCAGCTACTGTCATTGCACATCTTTATCAGATTAGTGTTTTAAACACAAGTGTCATAAAAGCACTGATCATGTTTTCGACCTTTCCTCATGAGTTGTTGCTGTCCCTACAACTGTAAAAAGACCTGCACCCCAGTTCCCTATGCTGTATAACTCCCTGAACTGTAACACATTTAAAGACTAAAACATGCCCCAACTGTCCTCACCACCTCTCAGTCATGGACACAATAAAGTACAGAACTGAGAATGGGGATGATTATCAGGCCTTAAAATTACTGAAACCTCATGGATCCCCTTTAATCTTAGGTAACTAACCAAGGGAGCCACACCCCTTTTTTTGGTAACCTGTAATGGACAGACTACATATACATATTACCTTCTCTAGCTATATTATGAAATGTTAAGTAATATAATGTAAGGCACAAAGTGTTATCTTCTAGTACTTAAAGTCTCTTGCGATTTCTGTGCCCCATGTTCCTTTATTCCCTATTATTATTATTGGTCACTTTTTTGGATAATCTTGCTTTAGAACCAAATGCTTAGGACATTTCAAAAATCTCTGGGAGTTTTCTACATGTTTTAATGTAAGACTGCAGTCATATGCAAAAAGAATATCTTGCTTTTATTACCCTTATGTTTATTTTTCCCCCACACTTCTTTAATTTGTTGCACCAAGCATTCATTTACCATTAAGAATAGTCCCTGTGACTGGGTGTATACCTGTCTAGTACACTCCATATTTATATTTTTTCTTTGGAATTGAATCTTCTACATCACTAGCACCATCTCCATTTCTTCTTCTGTCCACTATCCAATGCCTTCTATCCATCGCCACTTTAATTTTTCTCCTTCCAAGATTTTCAGTTCAGTTTTTAGCTCAATACCTAACTGCTCTGCCTGTTCTTCTATCAGTTTTGTCTACAGGCTTCAGTTTGGCATTTCTCTAATCAGTTTTCATTTCTCCTCAATTTTCTCCCATTTTCCTCTCCGCTCCTCTTTCTTTCGTTCCTATTAATCATATTCTCTATGCTGCATTTATTCCATCCTATTCCTTTACTTACAGTTTCCTCTCATAGATTCATAGGTGTATACTAGGCTACCGATCACTTGCTTTGTAAGCCTAGGCATACAACCCAAATGTCAACCACAAATTTGATTTATATGGGGGGGGGGGATTTATTGAATGCCTCTGTCTGTCAGAGACATAGGGAGCAGACCAGGGGTGAATTTCTGATTATCCATCCATTGGTCCAAGTTTTGTTTAAATAGGGTTAGGGAGGAACTCTGTTTCACATGGATGGGAAGCCTTTTCCAGAGAATAGGAATTTTCCAAGAAAGATATCTGTCTCTCCAACTTGTCCTGTTTATGACACAAGCACAATTGATGTCTTTTGATCTAGTAGTTCTGATGCTGTTTGTTTTGTGGATATGCAAAGGTTCGTCAAAGCAGGGTTCAAGGCTGCCTTGTGCATCAAGCAAATATAATCTTTCAGAATTCTGTATGACACTGAGTAATAAAACAAGGCTTTGAGGCAATCAGTGTAGGGCACTGTGTTTACTACCTGTATTCTTTTTGTAAGGAACTCTTGTAGATGTTCCATTTGCTGCATGTTTCTGGCCAGATACATACCAAAGGGGACATTATACTCTATGATGGGTGTGATACGGGCTGAGTACAATGAACTCTCTAGACATAGATGCAATGCCCTAACTTATAAGTTGAGCAATATAGAAGGATTTTCTTACTACCTTGGACATATGTTGGCCAAAGGCTAGGTTACTGACTACATGAGTTCCCAGATTCATGATTAGTGAATCAGTTTTTAGGGTTGTTTTATTGATGACACTTTACTATAATGCATTTCTTGGTATTGAGTTTTAAGCCATGGTTTGGCACCAAGTGTTTGTCTGTGTTAGACCTTCCTGACTCAATGACTGCTCTCAGTTTGCAATCATTTGTGAACTTGGTTAGCCAGAGGCTACTGACATTGGCTTTGACCTCCAAGAAGTAGATGCCTAAGAGGAGTGTAGCCAGCACAGAGCCCTAAGGGACTCCTCTGGTGACTGGCCTGTTTGTAGTGGTGGCCTCACCAGTCCTAACCTTCTGAGTCATACTGTGAGCCAGCTAACTTTGCAGCGTGTTGTAAGGGGGTTTATGCCTAGTTCCATAAGTTTGTTGGGTATTGTACAAAATGCTTTAGCCAGGTCTAGGTAGGCATTATGCACCACTTTCCCCTCATCCATTGCCTTAATGCCTTTTTCAAAGAAGTCCACCAGGTTCAGTAAGCATGACCTTCCATTTGAAATAGCCAACCTGGATGGGTCCAGTGTCTGGAGGTCTCCTATATCCTTGTTGATAATTTCTATGATGATTCTTTCCATGCCTTTGCAAATAAGACAAGTCAGACTAATGGGTCTGTAGTTTTTAGGGCCTATTGAAGGTCTTCTTTTATGAAGGGAGATAAGCATCACACTACTCCATTCTAGTGGCACAAAGCCTGTTTTAAGACTATGGTTAAATAGGGACTCCAGGGTACCTGATAAGTCATATTTTAGATTATATAAAGCACAACACTTTATACGGACTTTCTGAGATTTATGTATAATGAATCTAACAGCAATATGGAAAACGTGGATGTATGCATTCAGAAGACTGATGATACAAGGACTACTACTTTATTTAAGAAATCCTGTAAGGTAAATAATATGCTCGCAGTATGCATCCAAAAAGGATTAAGATGAATGTTATGAGGGGACAGTTTTTTAGGTCAGCAAGACTACATAATAAGGATAGTGACATGTATACCTATTTTGATGCCCTGGCAGATGAGTACAAACAGAGGGGCTATACAGAATTTGATATTGGGGTGGCACAGAATGATGTTGTCTCTCATAGGGATGACTGGGCTAGACCCTATTTTAGTATCAGTGCTCTATTTTAAAACACTCACTGTTAGTTGTCCTGTTCAGGATGTACTGAGAGATAGATATGGGACTTATGCCTGTGGGAGATGCAACGTTTGTTGCTACATTAGGACAGATAATACTTTTTTGCATCCACTAAGTGAACGTCTGTATAGTTCTAAAGTGTCTGCTGATTGTAGCAGTATCAATTTGGTATACCTGGCCATATGTGAAATTTTTGGTTCCTATTATGTTGGTATGACCATTAGACACATTAGGGATCATATTAAAGAACATATATGTGCCATTAATAAAAGAGATATAGGAAATGCTTTGGCTAGACATATGGTGAAAGAGGGAGGGACACATACATTTAAATTTATGTTTTTTAGAAATGGGAAGGTTATCAAAAAGAGGTGGATATGTAAAACCACATATTGAATGTTTAGAAATTAAATGGATGTATATTCTTGCTGCGAACAGAGGTAAGGGGTTTAATGGTAATGTCTCCTTAAAACCAGCTTTGAGATCTAGGGCTTTAAAACAGTGATTGGATTTAATTAATGTGTTTGATTGGTCTGTATTTAAATGCTGTGATTCATGTTTAACACTAGATCTGAAGAAGCAACATCAGTTGCGAAAGCGCTCATCTTTATTTGTTTTTTGTTTTATTAAAGTGTTCTCCACCAGATACTGATTCAGTGTTGCTTTATATTTTACTCATATTTTTTGTCAGTTTGCTGTAGACCATTTTTTATATTTTGGATTTTCATATTTTAAATTGTTCAGCAGGCATCCTGGGATGGTATTGGAGCCAATTTTCAGTGTATTGTTGGCTTTCGTGAGTGCAGCTAGTACATGCTCCCTAGTTTTAGTTGGAGGGGGTTATGGTTGAGGGCATTTCTTGTGGGATGATTCGAAGTGAAATGGGGATACAGTTAGAGCTGAATTTGTCTGCTAACAGATGTGCTGCATCACCAGGCTTGATGAAAGTGGAATCATTAACCACCAGTTCAGCACATTGCTGTGTGCTACCCTTGATGTTTCTGACATAGTTGAAGAAGGCTTTATGGTTATCTTTCACTTGGGAGGCTATCTTAACCTCAAAGTTGGCTTTATTTACCTAACTAGCCCCCTTACCTGCCCATTGATTTTGATGAGAAAGGTTTTATCTTTATGGGAATTACCCTTCCTGATTTTTGCCATATTTTTGTCCAGTTGTATATCATGTTTAATATGAAATGCCACCAGGTGGTTTGTTTCTGGGACTAGGTACAGCAGCCATTGAGATAGGTGTACAGTTTTTGAGAGCAATTCAGCATTCTCAGGGTTTAGAGGGTCAGTTAATTTTGACAAACCATCAGTTAACTTGTTACAGCCAGGTGACACCAGGTGTTTCTGCAGTTGCATCCTACTGACTCCTCTAGGTGTCAAATATTGCTTGTTCCTATTTGCATTAATAATCCAACACCATGGTATATATAACAATTAAAAGATTTTATCTTAAAGCTTGTACAATGACAAACCCGACTGCATTAATATTTGACCTCTGTCTATTGCAGGTAAACATAAATGTATTATTGTTCATATAATATTTATTTACATTGCCATAAATATGTATTATTGTTCATATATTTATTTACATTGTCATAAACATGTATTATTGTTCATATATTTATTTACATTGTCATAAATATGTATTATTGTTCTTATATTTATTTACATTGTCATAAATATGTATTATTGTTCATATATTTATTTACATTGTCATAAACATGTATTATTGTTCATATAATATTTATTTACATTGTCATAAACATGTATTATTGTTCATATAATATTTATTTACATTGTCATAAACATGTATTATTGTTCATATAATATTTATTTACATTGTCATAAACATGTATTATTGTTCATATAATATTTATTTACATTGTCATAAATCTCATGCTTTTCTAAATATTTTGGCAACCAAATAGCCAGACTGCTTAGCCTCATATGAAAGCTCTCAGCTAGGTGAACAAAATGCCGTTGACAGCATGTTTGTGACTTTAGCAGTTGGTGAAATATTTTAAGTTGCTTACAAAATATTACAAACTTAATAGCTGCTGTGTTTACTGTGACTTACAAAATCCAATTTTAAGACGTAGAACCTAAAAAATACTACCACTATAAAATCAAAGCGCTTAGGCTTGTACTCATTTTCATTATAATTTTTGTATTACAGATTTGTGCATTCATTTATTCTACTACATTATTACATCAGCCTAGAATGGTTATAGAAAGAACTCGCCTGTTCCATTTTTCTCATCAGCAAGGTTCTCCGAACCCTCATTGTCCTCTTTTCTCCCACCCCCATAATATACTGTTTTTCTCTTTTGTGTTTCCTGCCACAAATCAGTTTTCAAGAGACTTGTGCTTGTATTATTATAAAAACATGGATTAGAAACATGCATTTTTCTTGTAAAATATATATTGCATACCTTTATACATGACAGATTATTCTTATTACAATAGTTTTCCTAATTTCTCTGCACTCATACATGCATTTTTTGGCTAATCATAATTATAAGGTTAGACACATGTTCAAATCCTACCTGATTTCAAGTCCAACATGTCTCCTGTGGAAAACCTTTATACCATTTGGCTTTCAGTAATTTTTTACAGCGATCATAACTCTATATTTCCTTCATTTTCATTATTTATATGTTAAGGCAAATGTTTGTTTCTCTTTTTGCTGTCACTATTCTCCAGCAGGCCTCATGTGTACCTCAGTCTATCTCTTAACTGTGAATATTACCTCTGGGTGCAGGTATGCAATCCCGACAATATAAAGAAAATAAATGAAAAAAGAAGAGAAAAAAGAAAAAAATGCACATAAGTACAGCATTTTGTAAACAAGCCATAGAACCCTTTTCTATATCTCCAATTTTCATTACTTACTTAATTTCCTTAGCCACCTTTATGCCTTCCTAATTATTTGGTGTCCATATCAAACATATCTCGCTACAGCAGTCCATGGGTCACTTCTCTGACCCTGTCCGTCTCTCTGGTCTTTTCTCTGTCATTTTATTCCTATGCTTTTCACTGTGCTTTTACCTCTGGTACTGGATGCAGATGTTCCTTCTCATCACTGCTCCACTTATTTATGTCCTCCTCCTTGTCATACTTGTTTTAACGTCTGTCTTTTTTATAGGTTCATAATTATATAATAGACTAATGACACCAGGGCCTTCATAAACCTAGCCATGCAATCCAACCCAACTGTGTACCTATGTATCATGAGTGTTTATTAGGTGGGGCTATAAATAACTTATATAATGTGCTCAATCAGTTTGGAAGTATACCAAGTGTATATCTCCATTTACACTAATAATCCACTCCTCTGTGTACTTTACGGGAATCTTTACCCCTTTTTAAGTGCAATCTGGATAACTGGATGGGAAACAGAAAATATACCCCTGGGATTCCACCCATGTCCCTGCTGGACAGGGGCATCGGGTGCTGATTTGTCTAAAGATGGGCTAAACTCTTGGCTAGGCTTATAAGGGCCTCAGGGCCAATAGCCTAGTACCTCCTATGATCCTTCTAGTTCATCTCACAATCTTATTATTCTAATATTTCCTTTACTGGCACAACATTCCATATCAATTTGTCTACCTAGCAAGCCATCTGCAGTACTTTGCAACATTTTTTTAGTTCCCCAGCTTTCTTCTGCACTATTTCTTGCTCAGTTTTTTTTATAAGGTCTAATGCTATTAATACTAGCTTCCTCTGTCTCTAGTCACACAGCAGCCATTTTGGCTTTCAGTCCCTCCACATGGCTATGGATCCAGTCCAGCTTTTCTTCCTTCCATTCCTTCTTTCTTGCTTATATTTTGAACAACCATCCACTTATGCTCTAAGCATAGCCAAGCCTTGCATTTTTGCTTCCACATCAAGTTGATGAGATTTATGTACATTAAATCAAAAGCCGAAGAAATAGGCTCTTCACTTAAGCAGTCATCATGCTTGGCAGTCAGGTGACCTTCCTCCCAGTGAAAAGGTACCATTTAAACCTCATCAAACATACAAAGCTATGTCAAACCAAGAGCTGTTGGACATGCTCCACTTAAAGAAATCCCAGTCCCTCCGAGTTTCACGCTCTAGGGACCTAAACCTTGTCACCACAATAAACAGAACATGCCGGAGGGATAGATTCCTGCCCCAGAGACTTCCCTTACTCTGGAATAAACTACCTATCTATATCAAACAAAGCTCCTCATTAGCACTCTTCAAGAAAAATCTTGATGATTGGATGGGAAATAGGAAATTCACCCCAGGGATCACTTCTGCTCGACAGTGGCACAGGAAAATAATTTTCTTGGGTGGCAAAAGCCATGGTACCTTTTTGGCTGGGCTTGTATAGGCCCCAGGGCCAATAGCCTAGTACATACCTATGAACCTATGAACCTATAAACAGGAGATGAATGCTGTGAGGAGATGGCTGGAATGGGAAAAGAAGCAAAAGAAAAACAGAGAAGACTAAAGGTGTAAACATGAATGTTAGTTTCTAAAAGGGAAGTGAGGAAGGGGTGGGAAAGTCTAGGAAAACTGAACAAAGTCATCAGAGAGGGTTATACATCTGGAAGGCTACTTTTTTGATGCAGTAAGAGTTAGGTACCAGCAAAATTACAGCCTGGATTTGAAATAAGTTGGTAAGAAAGAGGGATGTGGAATACTGTGTTTCACTAATAAATAATTTAGTTACTGTTTTCAGCTTATACAGAATATTGTGTCTGTAGACGATCTGGAGCACAGTGTATAGTTCTAAAGAATTCTTTCCAGCAATGACATAGTGTGACATAGTGTGTCACAAAATACAGCTCAGCTCTGACACTAAAATGTTTGCTAAAGCTTCTGAGCCATAGCAAGTCCCATTTCCTTTGCTGTTCAGGAACCAGTTGAGTACAACTAATAAGCTGTTTGCAGCAGACCTAACATCTGTTACAAAAGGATATGTCTGGTAAGGATGACCAAGGGAGCAAGTTAGAGATTGTATATTGTAAAATGTAAACCATCATAAAATGAAGGTCTTGCCTCAAAGTATATTTGACATTTGTGTGCTGCACCATTGGTATGAAGTGTTTATCACAGACGTGGACCAGTATGTATGGATATGAAGCTACTGAATGAGCTTTGTGTCCATATTTTTGAATCTAGCCCTTTTTAATTTCTCCAAGTCTTTTGGGTTTCTAATGCCATAATGGGAATAGACCCCATTCCTAAGTCAAAGTACGATTAAAGTTCATGAAATTATTATTGTTTCACTCTTTGATGTCAGCCAAAAATGCTCTTCACAACACCTGCAATGCACCCAGTAATGACTCCTTCTGCAATTCGTATGGAATTACATGTATTGGTAGCGTATTTAAATAGGATTGTAGACTTTTTTTTATATGACATGTTGCTCCTACTATTATTGGAACTATCTGGGTATATTCCTTCCACATTGCTCTCGTTTCCTCCTACAAAGCCTGATATTTTATGACTTTATGTCTCTGTACGCAGGACACAATAGTCACTGGGTGTGGCAATTTCAGTTATCAATGCTACTTTTGTCTTCTTTTCCTGGACCGCTATATCTGGTTTTCTAGCATCTATCTTTTGAACTGTTGGTAATGGGTGATCCCATGTGATATAGACTTCACATTTTCTATGATGCTTTGTGGCTCAGATTTCCACTGTTTTTCAGCCACTTCAGTATCATAATGTTTGCACAATCCCCAGTGCAACAGTCTTGCCGCATTATTATGCCTTTCAGTATACAGTCCTTCTGCCATTAGTATGTCACAACCAGCAACAAGATGTGCGACTGTTTCCAATTCTGTTTTACAAAACTTACATTTGTCTGTTTCTCCCACATGTTCAATGGACTTTGTAAACCAATGTGTATGTAGCCCACTATCTTGGCCTTCAGTATTAACCTTTCATCTATTGATTTGAATTCACTTCTCCAATTCCTGCATTTGTTCCTGATCAAAATGAGGTTCCTCCAGAAGTTTTATATACTTGCAACTATATTTATGCATTTTCCACATTTCTTGCCCTTTCAGCTGGTCCTTCACCTTATATTCTTTTTTTTGTTTTTTGGCACATTCAGTTGCTGCCTTATCTACTTTTGGTTTGATTTCCATTTTTGCTTGACGCCAATATGCTTATGCTAAATTAAGCAGAGAAGTCATCTTATATTTATTCTCCTCATGTTTCAAAACTTTCACTACATTTGGGTCTTATGAGATCAGCAGACATGTGTGGAGTCTTACAATTGCAGGTCTATAGATGTAATTATTTTCAAGGAGGCTCATCCCTCATTTGGAATGGGGAATATATAATCTTCTGTAAACTCACACACATGGAATCCGCTCAGGCAAGCCGACCAGTAGTACACCAACACCATACACAAGTCGAATAAATCCAAAGTGCATTTAATATACTATAACATAGAATTTAAGCACATAAAAAGCTTTTTGGTGAATTGAATGAATCATCTTCCTCAGAAAAAAGCCTACACAGGAAACAGGGGTTTAAATTTCCCTCCACCTAGTCACATGATTGCTAGACAAACTTTGAAAGGTTGCCTGCATAGTGGAACACTCACAAGCCCCTCCACAGCTTTACAAACTTTTAAAGTGATACATTCTTTATGTTACAATTTCATAGTGCCAGATAGCAACAGCAAACCACTCAATAAATATATCCTACTTTAAAAACATTTAAGCATCAATAAAATGAATAAGTAAATAAATAAAACAAAGCGATGTGCCTAATTTACCTAACCCATTGCTTTGTGGACATAGCAAAATTTATCACAAATTAGAAACTAAAAAATCAAATGACACATTAAAAATAGCAAAGACTGAGGTCATGTCACTGTCATAGCATCAGTGTGGCTAGGGACAGTGTCCAACACTGGTCATGGCAATTTGAAAATAGCCAATGGTGCTCTAACCCAAAAAATCAAGGAGGAAGCCTAGGCATGTGCAAACTATGTTCTCCTCAGTTCTTAGTAAGGTGCTATGGATCATACATAAGAGGATAATAATATAAAGTATGTAAAAACTGCTTAAACAAAAATGTGAAAAAAAAAGAAAAGCTAAAGGTCATAGTATGATGGAGTCATAGTAGGATGATGAAAAAGATTGTCAAAAAGAACATCAGGGTAAACGCTAACCTACAACAATGTGAAACGAGAAAAAAAAACTTTCGGCACAAAATCAGGATAATTAAACTTAAGTGGTACTTATGCTGTGTGAAACAAAGTCTTTCTAGTCTTCTACCTTAAAAGATATACATAATGAGGTGCTGACCTCATGTCCATAAAGCCCACTGGGACAGGATACTGGGGTTTCAAGTAAGTGGTCCTGTTTTGGTTTAGTGGAGAATATGGGTGGGTTAGTGTATTGATCCTGAAATAGAAAATGGTTAATAGAAGTATGCTTGAAATAATCCAATAGGTAATAATCCCCATTACAGCTCAGGTTCAATTATTAATAAAAAAGCGGGACAGACTTGTAACCTGACTAATATTTGTGGAGTTTGAGGAGCAGGCTAATGGGATATCCAAAAATAATGGTGTATAGACTCAAATCCTTTGAAGAAAAGGCATCTTGGTCTTAATGTGTGCATAAGAAAACATTATAGGAGATGGAAAATAACCAATGGTTTATAAAAGGAAATATAAGAAATAATAACAATTGAGATAAAAATTCAAAACATGCAGGGAAGTTTTATCAGGGTAGAGACAGTAATGGGGTTGGGAGGGTGGCCTAATGGTTAAGATGTTTGCCTTACAAACACAACTTGCAGGGTTTGAGTCTCACAATGGATAATTGGCTAGACTTAAAATGGTTCACAAGGGCAGTTATCTTAGTACTAATCTATGAACCTATGAACAAAAACCAAAAAAAAAAAAAATTTAAATTAAAAAGCATAATAAAACAAACTTAAAATTTGTAGTTTAATAATAGCTGGGAAAATAAAACCATGGATAAAATATATAAATACCAATAAAAGGTCCTGTAATTCATTCTTCTTAATTTCAAAATGCCGCTGATGGAGGTGGAGCTTTTCAGACCTAGGGGATTGTATGTTATGAGTCTTAGTTGCCATTCTAATTCTTTCTTTTCTAATTTTTCATTCACTGGTCCATCAAGATCTGTTGGGATTAAACTGTCTATAATGTGAAAGTGGAAAGCATCATGACCAGGTGCTTCAAGTTCACATTTGACAACAGAATTACTGCAGGTATTTTGGTGAAATCTGTCAGATGTCTAATAATTTGGGTTTTCAGCTTATTAATAGTTTTACCAATGTAGAATGCTTTTCATTTGTTGCACTGGGTTCTGTAAATTGCTCTTTCTGTGCAGCATTTGCTATAGAACATACTAAGGTAATATTTCTTTAAGTGTGGGTGTTTAAAACCATTTTTCTTGCTTATGAGATGACAATAATTGTACACAGGGGGACCACAGGGGAAGACCCCTTTCACTTGTCCAATTTCCCCAGAAGGTATGTTGTTCTCCAAGATATCTCAAATGTTTTTGTTCATTTTAATTGTAAAGCTGTGGTTGTTGGTAAAATCTTGTTTATCATGTTGTTTTCACTTGTAATAGACCAATTGTTCATGATTATTGTGGTCAGCTCCTTGTAATTTGTGGAGTAGGTGATCAGCATACTGATTCTGTGTTCCTGGCTAATGCAGTTCCTCGCTATTCTGTGTAGGTCAGGGTTGTTGTATAGGTGTTTCTGTGGAGGATGGTAATCCAGGTCCCTTGTTTTGCCTTGGATTATCGGATGGAAGATGCCTCTTATCAGTTTTTGGGTGTAACCTCTGGCTAGAAAGTATTTTTCTAGGTCTGAATGATTATTTAGAATATCACCCATTTCCTTGGATACCCTAGCCATCTTTAGTCCTTGTGTCTTAATCACATTCTTCTTGCATTTGAAAGGGTTCATACTGTTGTGATGGAGCAGTAAATTCACACTAGTGGGTTTCCTGAAAAGATCATTAGTAAGTTCTTGTCCATTGTCTCCTTTGTTGATATGAAGGTCAAGAAAGTTGACAATTCTTTGACTGTGAAAAGTTCTAAATTTAAGAAAGGTGGTTGAGTGGTTTATGTGGTTGCAAAATTCCTGTAGTTGAGTCTTATTTCCATGCCAAATAATAAAAATATCATCAATGAAGTGCAGGTAGCAGCTGATTTGCTTTTGGTGTTGGGAGTTTAAGAAGTTTTCAATTTTCCCAGTGCAATATGTGCTAAACTGGGGGCCATGGCTGCCCCCATGGCTATGCCCCTCATTTGGCAGTAGAGGCTGTGGTTGAATCTAAAATAGATGTTTTCCAGTATAAGCTTGAACAGTTGTCTAAGGGTCTCATTTTCACAAGGAAGGGTAGAATGCTGATCTTTTTATGCTTCATTAACTGCAGTAATGCAGAAGACATGTGGTAATACCATATAGATGGATTCCACATTAATGGAGACTGTCCATGAAACTTGTTGTATAGCAACTTGATTATTTTTTCTTAGAACATCATTAGTATCCAGCACAAAAGAGGGGTTCCTTTTGGCCAGGGGTTTTAACTGTACTTCCAGAAATACAGGTATCAGTTCAGTTATGCTTTTGCCACTGGCAATCAGTGGTCTCTATAGAGGGTCCACCAGATTCTTGTGGGGCTTGGGTAGCCCAAAGAAATTTGGGAGGTGAGGGTGGTCTACTGTAAAGAATTCAAATAAATTGTTGCTGAACAGTCTTTCCTCATTTAGATTATCCAGTTGAGTCTTGATCCCTTTCAAAAGCCATGGTGATGTTGCCAAGGTTGACTGCTTCATAATATGTCAGGTCATCTAGCATCTTGGTGATTTTGTTGTTATTAGTTATGGTGTCTTTTACCAAAATTCCTCCTCCTTTGTTGGCTTTCATGAAATGTCTTGTGGTGTCTTGACTAAGATTTCTTGAAGCTGCTCTTTCATTGCTGTTGAGATTGTAAAGTTTCCTCTTGGGTGGTCTATTTAGGAATTTCCAGAAGTCAGGTTCACATTTATTTTCAAAGGCAGTAATTGTTGGGTGCAGTGGAGGAAAAAAGTTACTCAGTTTCTTCCATTTCTGGATATATATAGTGTTAAAGGAATCCTTGCTTTATTTGTTGTGAAAACATAGTTTTAAGTTAAGTTTCCTTGTAAATAGTTTTAAATGGATGAGGGTATCAACAATGTTCCTGCATTTTTGGGGTATGGTGGTGAGTCCTTTTTCAAGCACACTTCTTTCTGCATTAGTCAAATCCTTGGTGGAGTGGTTCCATACTTTTAATGTGGTTTGATTGCTCTGTTTTGTCTTTCTTGTTGGCTCAGGGGTTATGTCGGAGGTTTCCATAGGTACTTCAGATCTTGTTTTTCCCGTAATTTCCTTTCAGTAATTTGTTGAGTCTGGGTCTGGGGTAACAGTTGTCCTTGGAATGTGAAGGTTGTGGAGTCCTCATCCAGGAATCTTCCATTATCCCTGTGTGCCTCTAAGGGATGGGCCTGCAGTCTGGTTTGTTTGGTTGCGAGCCAGAGGGAAAATCTTGTTTCTTGTACAAATGTTGTTGATTATCACTTTGTTCAGGTGCTCTGATCTCTTGACCAAAATCCTGTGTTCTCTGTGGTCTTGTTAAATCCTGGTTATCAAGTTCTGTGTTGGTCCTCTTTGGGGTTGTGGAGTGTCTTCTCCTTTTGGTATTTCTTTTGGTGAGCAGGTCCATCCATTTCATCCCTTTTTAGTTTGTGTAGTTTCTTTTCTTTGAGTTTGAGATCTAAGCCATTAGCTCTCTCAGTCATTGTTCTGAATCTGTCCTCTTTGTTTTTAATGTTTGAACAGGCTTTCTCACTGTTAGATAGCTCTGTTTTGTATTTAGATTGCAATTTTCTGTTGTGGGCCAGCAAACTACTGACCAAGTTGAGACCTGCTTCAGTCATGGAATGTTCCCATTTTTCCACTAGTTGCTCATCAATTTCCCTGCTATTAGGCTTTTTTATAAAGCCTTAAGTCTTTAGGTACTGTCTGTCTGTGTAGGCATGTCTGTAGGCAATACAATTCTTCCCATTAAAGGCTTTTAAGGTATAAAAGGTTGTTTTCCAGCTGGGATAAAAGTAGTTCCTCATTTGTTGTGGCTTCAATATAATTCTCATTGGTTTGTCGGTTAATCTCTGTTGTAAGATTTGGAGATGTCAGTATCTCATTAAATCAAGAGTAATCCATCATGTGGGTGGGCTTGTTGGCTCTCAGGTGTGAATCTCTGTCTGGCTGTCGTGCCCCAGTGACCTAAACGTAAATCGTGAAGAAAAAGTACGATGTACACCTTTAAGGGCCCTGGATGGATTAGGGCCAAAGTCTATCAAAAAATCTTCAGTCACCCTATGGGTTGAGTGGCTGTAGTTGAAAAACCAAAGTAAAGACAAAAATCGGGATAGTTCAGACCCTTAAAGTATGGGACCAAAGCAACAAATCCTGGCTAGGTTCTGTTATACAAGCCAAAGAACCCTTCAGTGATGCTGTTAATACAGTCAATTCACAGTTGAATATGATGAGCCCAATCTTCCCAAAAGTGGGAGTGTATCTTAGATTCACACAATAAAACTTAAAATCTTAAAAAAAATGATACCGAGTATTCAAGTTTCACCAATAAGTTTTAATGGCAGATGAGAGCTGTTGTACAATATTAGATGTTTAGAATAAATTCACATAAGTAGGTTTACTAACAAATCACGTGGGTATATGGAGGGAGTGGATTAGAAAATTGTCTATCATTAGTCACTGACGTTTGGAATTGACCAATGGTTTCAACCCTTTTCATTTCCAATGTGGATGCTGAATAGCACTAAAAAATAAAATGAACATCAAGAGTCTCAAGCTAAAAAAGCTTATCTCAGTAGAATTCAATACAAAAAATCCAAAAAGGTTAAACATGCAAGGAACTTATAAATTGCTTGATACTAAGAAAAAAACTACCTTCTAGTAAATAAATGAATGAACATTTAAGTAATTGAATAACAAGGTTCATATGTCTGTTAATAATTGGTTAAAACGTGTTCAGGCGCCTTCACTCAGAGCTTCCCCAGATCTGCCTTATACGGTCAAAAGACTTGGAGTAAACCTAGAATGTCACCTTAGGGGAATGGTAAACATTAGAGCCAGCTAAACGAGGGAATAAATTAAAGTTAAACTTGGGTCGGCAGTGAAAGCTAACTAAATGAGAGAATATATTAAACTTGTGCTTGGGTCAGAATATAATGCAACTACTTTATAGTTGTAAAGATATGGGCTAATTACTAAGTAGAAAGGGGTTCAGGTGAAACCACAAAAGCTCATGTCTCGTTGCAGGGGTGGAGGAAGTGGGAAATATTAAGTGAAATAACAGGGCTATAGTTGAATGTGTTCTTTTTTGTATTTAAAATTTAATACAGGTTATTCTGAGGTAGCTGCAACTGTTCTTCAAATCAACTGGGAGTGGAGACTGGGCTTTTAAATAAGAGGATCCATTATCCTGGAGGAGAGAACCAGTTGGGTTTATGGGTAATGGGTCATCAGGTCGTTACAAGCATAACCCATCTAACATTAATGTTGTGGGGCTCTAATAAAAGTAAAAGTTAGGAATAATATAATTGCCCTGTCAAAAAGGAACATAGATCCCATGGGAGTCAAAAACAGGTCTGAAACCTAACATAAAATTTTAGAGTAGTCAGGGAATTTAAGTGGTTTCTGGAGTACAACATTGAAAAGAAGACCGTGTCCTTATATTCATGTGTGGTTTATGTTCATCTAAATCCCGAATTCCTAAAAAGGACTGAAAGATGAAGAATAGTATCTAGACCATTACCAAAGAAAATAAAAATAACCAAATTAAGGTTGGAGAAACAAAAAGTCAGGAGAACTGACTCTGTATATTTTAAAAAATTAAAGAGAGGACTAAAGTTTTACATTATCACACATAAAGCTTGTGGGACTTAGTAATGGCCTTTATGGGATATCCCATCCCTCTTATGTATAGACTGAAAAATACTTTGAGGAAAATGAAGGGGGAAAAGATATTTTGTGTATAGGTATCTTTGAGTGTTTATGTTAACGTTATGGGTGCTCTAAACTTAAAGAAAAAATCAAGATAGATACAGAATAGTTTCCGTAAGGAATAATAGGTCATAATGTTATTAAGTATGTCGGGAAAATGGCTTAATAGACAAGAACTATGAGCCAGAATGAGCAATCATAAAGGAGAGAAAAACTAGATAATTATGGTATCGTGGCAATCAACCGAATTCTAAATCAGAATTGGTGGTGAGTGTGTTAGGAGAACAAGTTTACTTATGAATTGGGGTATAGCAAGAATCTCTAAAAAATTATAAAATTAAAACAGGAACTTCAAACAGTTTGTGTGGTAGGATGCCTGAAAACTTGAAGTTGTCTAAATGTACAAACTAGTTGGAAAGAGGATATTAAAAAAAGTTAGACAGTGTGAAACTGATAAAATCAAAGAGCAAACAAAAAAAATGTAAAGAAAAGAGAAAAGTCCACTTATTTATTTTTATTTATTTTACATTTGTTAACCGGGTAGAGTCCGGCTGGGCAAGTAGCCCATTTTCAGCAGAGACCCGGGGAGATAAGCTCCATAACAATAGTACAAAAAGATTACAAACATTTTTAAAAAGATTTACAAACAATATACAAAAAAGTTTGACAGATGCCAACAATCACAATTTCCAAACATTACATTTCTTAGGCCTAATTAAAGACAGTAATATGAAACTAATTAGGTATATAACTAAAAACCATTGTGGCATTTTCATTTGGAAGAAGTAAGACAAGAAGATACCAGAATAGAAAACATTTGATCGAAGGCATGAGAAACTAGCTACGAGTATTACAGGAGCATAGCCAGTGTTGAGCAAGGTATTCCTTCAGGAGGTTTTTGAAGCTGTGACAATCTGTGTGTTTTTAAGATATTCTGGGGTAATAGGTTCCACTGTTTGGCTACTTTGAAAGAGAAGAGGGAGTCACCGAAGTGATTATGGGACATTGTAACCTTGAGTATAAGTTTATTGGATGATTTAAGGGTCCTGGGGTTGGTGTTTAGTTGCACTAGGTTGGCGAGTGCAACTTGTTTTCTTTTCTTTTTTTTTTTTTGTTGTTCTTGTCTAGAGAGTGAAACTTCTCCAATATAAAAGGTAAAATGACTAAAGGTAAGGGCAAGAATCAAAAAATGGTAAAACAGTTTTCATGATTCAGTTTTCTTAGTCTATGCTAGTCAGTACAGACCGATAATGGGCGAAGGAGTGGTTAAGAACATTGTCTATCATTGGTCATGGTATTTTGAAAGGGCCAATATCATTTTATCAAATTGCTATTCAGCAAATAGCAATTCATCGAACCTCTATTTAAAGAATGGCATTTCAGTGAATGACAAAATCTTTCCCAGGGTAAGGAAGCACTTCATCAAAGACACACTGGAACAGAAACCGCACAAAATCAAACCCAACCAAGAGGGGGACTGCACCCCCCTAACTATATATACCAACTCTGAGATTGTACTACAATGGGGAAAAGGGCAAAGTTGTGGTGTTGGCCAAGTGCTTCCTTACCTTATGAAAGATTTTTTCATTCGCTGAAATGCCATTCGCTAAATGGGGTTCAATGAAATGCTATTCACTGAAGAGCAATAAGTGGACACTTAACAATGCACCAAAACATTCTTCTTGGTCTCAAGTCAAAAGCTCATTTTCATAGAAAGGAGGAAATTAAATAAAGTAAAGTCAATGTAAATTCCTCTTCTTCTTTCTGCTTTTTTCCAGTTAGGGGTTGCCACAATGGATCACCTGTCCACTCATGATTGGTAGTGGAGTTTTATGGTGCCAAGTTTCCAGCCCGGCACCCAACCTTCCACTGAAGGCACCACACATGCACGCACTCATGCCTAGGGCCAATTTAGAGTATCCAATCCACCTACAGCATGTCTTTGGGATGTGGGAGGAAACCGGAGCACCCAGAGGAAACCCACTAACCAAAGTAAAAAACAAAAAGATATTGGGGAATAAGTGATGTAAATGTATTAAGCTCAGATAGATCAGAAAAAGAGAAAAATGTTCAGAATGAAATCGGAACTATAAAACTTTAGTGAAAGTAATGCTAGCATCTTATTAATGCTTTTGAATATGATGACTTTCTAGTCATCTGCCATAATATTTATATTTATATTGCTATGAAGTGTCTGCCTTCATGTCCCTAAAAAAAAAAAAGTGGAAGACAGAGGTTTAAAGTGAGGAGATCTACCTTTTCCAAGAGGAGAGGACTGGGTGGGTTATGGGAAATAGGTGCTCAGAATGTCATATGCTAATTCAATGGGTTATTAAGGTTGTGGGGACTCAAAAAGAGGAATATGGGTTGTAAACCCAGAAGGAGCATTTAGCTAAAAAATGTGATAGTGTGAGGGTAAAAATGTAAAATAAAAGTCATCCCCTAGAAGTAATCCACCGTAGAAACCTCTGGCATACCACAGCATGGTGATCTAAAGAAGTAGTGTTAATGGGTGAAGTGAGTCACAATTTTTCATATTAAAACATACAGAAATTGAGGGGGGAGCAGATAAGAAAGCCCTAAAAAGCCATAAATAGCCAAAACTAACATACAATTTGTCCAAACGTTTCATCCTGTGACAAATTCAAAGAGTAACAGAAGTAAACATAAGAAGAGAATTCAGTTTCTCAAATATAACTGGTAAACAAAGGCAGGGTAACCCTCAGATAAGTAATACAAGGTTTCCTGATTCAGTTTCCTAGATTGACGCTTGCTAGCAAAGACTGAGGACATGTCGACAGAGTGGATAGGGGCAGTGGTGGTACTCTACCCTAAAAGATTGGGAAGGAAGCCTAGCTGCATGCAAACAATGTTCTTCTCGGTGCCCAGTAAGACACTATGGATCATACATAAGAGAATAATAAAATAAAGTATGTAAAAAACACCTAAAAAAGAATGTAAAAAAAAAAAAGTTGATGGTCATAGTGCAATAGAGTCATAGTAGGGTGATAAAAAGATTGTCAAAAAGACATCAGGGTAAAAGCCAACTTACAACAATGTGAAAAGAGGAAAAAAAAGGGCCCTTAAAGGTGTACATTGTACTTTTTCCTTCAAAATTTACCTCAAACAAAAGCAACATCTTTCAGACAGTGAAATAGTTAAAGACAACATAAATAAGTGATATTAAGACTAACATGAATGCAGCTCCCTGGTAACATTAGTAATTGCTGTTTTCTTTTTTCACTGAAAATACCATCGACTTTAATAATAGGCTTACTACTGAAAAAGTGATACACAGTACTGTGAGCCCCAACACTTTGAGAATTAATGTTCGATTCTGCTAAAAAAAAAAAATCTGAGTGCCCCCCCCCCCCCATATCCCAACCAATGCCTTCTTACTTACAGAGGAAGCTGCACCCCTGCACTTTTATTACTTATACATACCAACTCCACAACTGCTGTGCATCAGAACAAAAGGAATTGTCAAAGACACCACAAAGTCAGACTCAGTTTGCTGTCTCCCTAGTTCCACTAAATGTTTTGCTATTATGAGAATTATAATTATGCCAGACATTGAAAAATCACCTACAGGAACAGAGCTGATGAATTAGTTGTAGAGTTGAGACCATGGTGTACAATTAGGAATACTTTGGACAGGTTTATAAGTGTGTGTCACCTACAGGAACAGAGCTGCTGAACTAGTTGTAGAGTTGAGACCATGGTATACAATTAGGAATACTTTGGACGGGGGTGTGCGTGTGTGTGTGTGTATGTGTGTGTGTGTGTGTGTGTGTGTGTGTCTGTGTGTGTACATGAGTGGGTCTTTTTTTTGTCTGTGAGAGACCAAAAGAGAGGTGGGAAATGCGTGAGATGAGTTAGATATGGTGTACAGGTAGAAAACAGAAGACTGACTTGGAACACCAAACACTCTGTCTCTATATTGAAATGCTGGCACTCTGAATGCTAAGTGCATGTTGTATCGCGAATGCTAAGTGCATACAAGCTGAAAAAAAACCCAGAGAAGAATGAATCTTGAAAATCGTTCTTCTCCTATAAACTTCTTTTTGCAAGGGACAAGCCCCTCTGCACTCCCACATACTCCAAACTTACATATACCTACTCTGAGATCACCATACCACAGAGAAAAGGAATATTTTGAGAAATGGCCATTTCCATTTTGGGATATACAAGTCTGATCTTTCAGCTATCCAGTCTCTGCACTGGGACTCAGTCTTGTGGATCCTGACATTTCAAATGGTTACCAAACATATTTCTGAATTCTCTGGTATTTGTTGTGCATTGTTTAACTTAGTATAGCAGAAGCCAGATATCATTTCTTACTTATTTCCTACCAGCATTAGCTCAACCTCCACGTCTAGCTCTGGCATTCAAAGCGAGTTCATTATCAAATTCCCAGCACACTACACTAGAATAGAAAATTCTGTGCCCAACAGCATGAAAATTTCTTAGGTACAATATTTTTAAAAATGCAGGTTGCAAGCTTGAAAAGACAGTTCTGAAGAGCACATGCTATATGACAGTGTATATGATAGAGCAAGCTTCCCATACTGCCTATGTGGAGGGGGGGGGGGTCCCTGTACCCCTGCTAAACACCAAGATCACACTGCCTAAAAGAACAGTGCAACACTCATATTCATTTGAAATAGGTACTGCATCAGCCTCCAAGGATGTGGACTCAGAATAAGGGGTACAGAGAAGTATGCCCCCATTGCAAAACATTGAATTAGACTTCAGAGCTTGTTATGGTCAAGATATACCCCAGGATTCAGCAAGCTCTGCACAGTGTGCAGGAATAGTGCAAGAGCTGCTGCACTCAATATGGCCACCTAGCGATCCAGGATAGAGCTCCTGGCATGTGCATGAGCACTCCTACACTATTCCTACACGGACACAGCTCCTGTATGATAATTACCCCATCTGCTGGAGAAAACCATGCAAATGAGGGGAATTAGTGACCCAGGAAGCAGGCAGGTGTCCATGCAGGAATAGTGTAGACTGCAGAAATGTATTCAGCAAGTAGCTGAATACATTTCTGCAAACTACAAAATGGAGGCATGACAGCTAGTACAAAAGCATGTATTATAAGGGTTAGGCATGCCAATGGCCAAATATATGGCCATTGGCATGAAAAATAGAAGAAATATTATAAAATTATAACTTTGTTTGGGGCTGATTCCAGCCGTTTAAGCATAGGGCAGTGGCACGCCAACAGGATCGGGCCAATAAATCCACAAAAGGTGAAATAAGCCTTTATCACACAATTCATGATTTTGCCGTTATAGTCAATGGCATGCATATGTAAGCAATATTAGGGAATAGTGGTTGCTAAGGGGAAAGGCTCGGTGTGAGTGTAGTTACTAGAAATTAGTAATCAGTCCTATGCAAATGAGGGGAGTTATACTGAATCGCAGGTTGGAGGGGGAAATTCCTAAGTGTTAGACTGCACCTAACCATGTAGGTGCTCTAACACCATTGTGTAGACTGGATAGCAAGGAAAAAGAAAAGGGTGTGTGTCGTGCTTGATGGAAGCACATGGAGCCCTGTTGCCTGGTGTCTGCTTAGCTAAGTGCAGCTAGGAGAGGTGTTGTGTCTGAGGCTGTGTATTCATACTCCATGAACTGAAGAGAGTGTGCACATGCAGGGGAGGGACATGTCTTGCTGTTTACACTGCCAACAGGCTGAAAGAGGAAGGGTAGAAGGAAAAGGCAAAGGAAGTATCAGAACAAGGGAAATGCTGTACAAACCAACAATATGGGAGTCTGCAACCCACAACTGGCCAATGAAAGCACTCAAATAATACAGCTGACAGGTGGCTGCTGAACTGAAGATGGGAGGACATGTAAAATAGAATTAAAGGGCAACAGCACAAAATAAAGGTGAACTGATGTAGAAATCTTACTATGGGAGTCTTGCAACTCAGAATGGGCCCTGCAAATATAATACAGCTGGCAGGTAGCTGCAGAGCTGTAAATATGAGGAGATGCAAGTAAAAATTAATTACAAAAAGGGCAACAGCAGAATAAAGGCAACCATCCACAAATCACCATTAATGTGTCTAACACTCACAATGGCTAAATCCAAGCCATGAGCAAGTAAGCTGGCATCTGGAATGAATCAGAAACAGTGAATCTGACAGGCAGCAGTAGCATCACACCACTAGAAAGTATGGAAACACCCCTCAGTCTGCTTTTCCCCAAAATCTCTGAATGTTCGGAGTAAACTTGGGAATTTAAACTGACAAAATGCTAGGGGCTTCCATTTCTTGGATACATCACCATGTGCTGGAGGCTGATGGTGGTGTGGAGGATAATGCTGCCAACCACTGCAGACCCAGGAGGAGGAGAGTGTTCAGACCCAGGGTGACCTATCAGGGGCTACATGACCTAGAGATTGTAGAGCATTACAGGGTGGACAGGGACATACGTCAGCAAACTGTGGAGCTGTGCCGGCATCGCCTCACATCCAGAGCAAAAAGAGGGGAACCCATCCCTGTGGATACTTAGATATGTGTAGCCTTAAGAATACTAGCTACAGGTACTGTCCAAACACCTAATGGGGATATCATGGGGGTGTCACAGGCATCTGCATCCAGAGTACTTCATCAGTTCCTGGATGCCATGCTACCACATGTCCGTGAACACATCTACTTCCCCAACACCCATGAGAAATTGACCAGCAATATGTGTCTCCTCCACCATGTAGCTGAATACCTGCAGGTACTGGATGCCATAGACCACATGCACTTCCACATCAAAGCACCGCCCGGTGAGTGGGGTAGGGTCTACATCAACCGCAAGTGCTTGCCTTCCATCAGCTGCCAGGTTGTGTGCGATGCCCAGGGCATTATCATGCAAGTGTGTGCTGGCAGCCCTGGACGCTATCATGACTCCCACATGTGGAATTCCTCACAGCTGTATCAGGGGTTTGCCATGGGGGAACATCCCAATTGGCCATCTAGTGGGGGATGCTGGCTACACACTAGAGCTGTGGCTGATGACACCCATCAGAAATGCACACACTCCCGAACAAAAATGCCATAATGAGGCACATGTACAAACCAAGATCATTATAGCATGTGTGTTTGGGATGCACAAGTCATGGTTTCTCTGCCTTGACATATCTGGTGGAGCCTTGCAGTACTCTCCAGCTACATGTGGACAGATGTTCACAGTATGCGCCATGCTACACAGTATGATCCTGCGGAAACAGCCGCAGCAGGAACAACACAGGGAGGGGACACACAGCCCACCACCACTGCCAAGGTCACCACAGGCACAGAGGGACTTGAAGGAGGAACTTCCTGAGCCTGGCCCTAGAGGCAGACAGAGGCGTGCCCAGTATGCCTATGCCTTGGCAAAGAGACAATGCTTAGCAGATACAATGACACTGTAGGGAGCAAGGGACTGATACCACTCTCTGACTCACACATACAGTAAAAGGGATGCCAAACATGACACTACCTGTACTTCACCATATATAGGGAGTGTACTGCATGTATCCTACATAGTCAGCCCTCCAGCACCATCCTCAGTTCCATCCCAGGCACAAGGTATGTCACCCTTACTATCAATTACTGAATGGAGTACTATATTCTGATAGTCATATCTATGCTATGGATGCAAGCATGCAAGGGAATCGGTCGGCCAAATGGGATAGCAGCAGATAGCTGACAGCTATATGGGACAGCATGAAATCCATAACCAATACTGGTGTCCCCATATTAGGCAGTAGTACTCAAGGAGACAACCCCCACTGTAGTACATGTGGTGGCTCGACTAACTGTGGATATCCACAGGTCACACACATGGGTGTAATGAGCATTCCCATTCCCACCCCCCAGCCTCACCAAGCAGGACAGGTGTAGATGACCGGAAATAAAGGTCGGACAAAGCTCCACAAATGCTGGCAATGGTGAACAGCCACCCTACTGACCTACACAGACATACCACAACAGGTCTGGTAGTTGCAGTATAGTTTTGAAGAGTAAGATGTCTAAAACTGAAATGTATGCCATTACAGTCTAACTTCAGTACTCCACTGATATGCCTCCAATCAGCAAGATAGGGCATAATACAATACTAAATAGAAGCAAACAGAGTTGTAACTGGAATACCGTGCAGTCAATGTAAATGTGGAAAGTTGTCAGGTGTGCCCCCTCCAACCCCATGTATAAATGGCAGTAACATGTAAGTTTGTAGAGTAATATCAATGGAGCACAAATTGCCTCAGCTGTCCCAATCAACATGATAATTGGTGTATGTCCACTATATGCAGGGATCAGTGTGCCAGTCTTTTGTGTGTTTAATATTGTCTGGAAGTGGACAGCATATGTAGGCCTGGATGTTGTGTCTCAGTGGCCTAGGTACAGTACTGTGTTTGACAGGGCCATGATCCAACAACTGCAGTGCCAACCAATCTGCTTCTCAGCTACACCTATGTTACTAGTTGTACACACTCACTGTCCAGATGTCAATATGTGTTACTGTCAGAAAGCTGGACAGGCTGTGAACAGGGGTATATACACAGAAACAGTACACAGGTGGAAGAACTCTATGCAGTGCCTAGAAAGTAACTATGAACTGCACACACCTTTGGAATTAAATATAGAGGTTAGCATCACATTAGTTGTCTGTCAAATATGGAATACTGGTTGTCTGCCTAATCACTGGCAGCCAACATAAACCACAGTTATAAAGTAATGACACACTGCTGATGTCCACATACAAGGCAGGAGAAGGTCCCAGTCATATCTGCGTCAGGTGCCATAAGCTTCCATATCACACATGCACTCAGTCCACCACCCCCCACAACAGCCACAGGTATTTCATCAGTCATATCCGTGCTGTTGGGAATGACGACAGAATCAGCACATCTTTAATGGAATACACACAGGATGCATGCTGACATGGCGTCCCATGCAGGTGTGTCCCTAGCCATAGGCAGCACCCTGCACACATCCAGACTGATGCATCACTATGAACTAGAAAGATTGCCAGGAACACCTCACCCACCTGCCCATGTCACCCCAGGGAATTCCACTAGCTTGCAGTCTGGTAACATATGAGTGAAAAAATGCAGTGGCTTGCATCACTCTCATGTGGCCTACAGGCCTCTGGCAAATGCCCGTGGCTCACCCATAGTGCCATCATATGCTTCACCCATAGTGCCATCATATGGAATGTCATAGGGTCCTAATTAAAAACATAACTCATTAAGCAGAAAACAAATGCAATGCCATGCTGACAAATGTCAGTAGCATGCCTCTCCATGTCCTAGTGCAAGAATTGTGGACCAATACATAAATACTGCTGTGATAAAGGTAAAACTATAGAAATACATCTGAGATATTGCTACCATATTGTTGGGAAAAGGATATAATTACAAAGGGGGGCATAAATGCATGGATATCATGGAGTGTGTGAAGTCTGAAACTCAAATGTCTGCTCATACTTTTCCCTGACTGCAAACCTATGAATGCATAACCAAAAACCTGCTTGTAAACCACAATGTGAAGGGAAATTGACCAGATACATGAGTCCTGCCTTTAGATAACCTGGCCAAATCTGTACAGTTGAGAGGTATGCCCACAGCAGCATATGGCCATTCAGTTAAGTTGAGAAATGCACAAGAAGGGGATCCCAGCCAGCTTAGCATCAAGGTATTGGACCAGTTACACAGACCCATCACTCAATTGTCTGTAGCCACCCCTCCACAATGGCAGGATTGTGCCACAATGTCTAGTCTTTGCTGCACAATATTGGTCTCTGCTGCATTGCTCTTGTATTCCCCTGGTAAACAACTGAGCAAACAATGATATCTGTCTGTAGTTGATGACACAATACATGACACTGTAAAACAGTATATATGTCCAGAAGTCTATGCTAAAACAGAACATGTTACACAAGCAACACAGACAGTAATAGGAAACGTAGTTAAATACAGTATCTCCCCATGTTTGGACCAATTGTGTCTCCATATTGGCAACCTATCTACCGATATCCTGAAAAAAATAGCTTCCTAGATGTAGCTGTAACACAGAAAACCATGGACTGGAGTACAACTCTCCCTGGAATGGATTCCCACAAGCAATATAGAAGCTCATACTGGGCATGCCCCTACACTTAAAGCCCATGTCTGACACCACAGTGGACCATAGATATCTGTTATCTGCAGATATCTGTGCACACACACCAAAATGTAAACTGATTGGTCTTCACACACACACACACACACACACACACACACACACACACACACACACACACACACACACACACTACATACTACAATAATTCAAACATACACACACATACACATGGGGAAGAGAGACACAGACAGTGAGAGAGACAGTACCATTATGAAGCCTTCCCCACCCACTACACATACCATAGTTTCACTCTACACTATCTACTGATGTATGTCACCTTAGATGTACCTTCGGACAAGTCTCAAATCTGTAAGCTCAATAGCGCATGCAGTAACTCTATCACTTGCTAAAGCAAATATGTAGATAGGTAGGGTTTTGAATCTTGGTCCTGGCAACTGCATATGTGTGTGTGAAGGAATTGCTATTTTACTCCATCCCCACCAAGTACACATCCCACTACCTAATATCAGAACCTGTATTGCAGTCAGTCACTGTACAAATTCCTTTTGTTAGCCCTCAGCCCTATAGGCTTTGTTGTGCTTCTGATAACTGTGTAACAGTAGAGTACCAATAACTATTTATGTAGCGATCCTAATCACAGTCCTGTCAAATGGAAAGGTGTGTCTGTTTGTCTGTGTTTGTAGGTGAATGATTTTGAGGCCATTCCCACTCGCTCCTTTTTACATATCCATCTGTTATCACTGCTGCTGATGTCACTCACCATTAAGGATACCTTTGGACAGCTCTCAAATATGTAAGCTTCGTGGTGTGTTTGATAAATGCATACTACTATAGTACAGTAAATTAGTTAGGTAGGAGTTCTCATCCCAGTCCTGGTAAATATAAAAGTTTGTGTGGGAGTGTTTGTAGTTATAGAGACATGATTTTGAGCCTATTGGCACTTGCTACACTTCTCTTTCCCTTCCATTATCACTGCTGCTGATGTCACTGTTAAAGATACCTTTGGACAGCTCTCAAATATGTAAGCTTCGTGGATTGTCTGATAAATGCGTAATACTATAGTGCAGTAAACAATTAAGGTAGGGGTTTGAAGCTTAGTCCTGGCAAGTGGTTGTGTTATTAACATTGTGATCCATATCCATTGGGGGGTGGGTTTTGCTACACTTTTATGTAGTCCACCCAGCAAACTACCAAATGTCCACTGTACATGGCCCACTTTTGTGGTAGCTGTAAACACTCTTCAGTCCTATAATCTGTTTGTCATGTGATATTACTATAGAACAATATGGAGTCCAAAACAGGATATGTGGCCCTTGTAGTCCTGTGATACAATTCCACACACAGGAATAATAGGTAAACACACTCATCTATTCATTAATCCCTATGTCACTAAGTGGTCTGCAAACAGGCTCACAGATGGATCTCACAGTGTGAAAGCAGTGGACTACATGTCAGACTGCCAAACAGTTATGTGTGGAGTTCCACAGGTTCTTGTCCTGTGTCCAATCTTGTGTGTTGTGTATGGCCCTGATATCCAGCCCAACAGGAATGAACTGTGGTTAACAATGTTTGCAGACAATTGCTAATTGGGGGGTCTGTTAACATCCCCATATTATGTTAATATCCTGCATAAAGTTGCCACTGACACTTCCACCTGTTGTCAGAACACTGACCTTAGTCTCAATGTCAAGAAATGTGTCCCAATCCCCTGTTTAATCAATGTGTTGTCCACAAATGACCACATTGGTGGTAGTCCAATGGAGACAGATGTCCTTATAACAGGTCTGTGAACACAGCTTGACAGCAATCTCTCTTCTGACCACGACACTGCCACTGTGGACAGAAAGTCCTTCCATGTGGCACATTGCATAACTAAGGGTGTGTCATCCAGGAATGAAGAGGTCAATGTCTCCCTCTACTCCCCAATCATTAGGCCAATCAGCAAGGTTCAGTGGCCCATTTGCCATGTAACTCAGTAGACACCTTCAACAACTGGGTAGGCTGCAAGTGTACCTGACATGTATGACCCTAGGCATGAAACAACTGTCTGATATGAAAAGAAACCAAATCCTCTGGGTGTTCTCGGTCACATCTTGGCTACTTACAGACAATCCCTGCTTGACTGACAATGACATGTCTGCCCAGCTGTGTTCCAAATGCTACAGCTAGAAAAACCACAATCTGTATGCACCACATGCCATGGATACCTCAACCACATTACCACATTCAACAGAACATGCTTGGGGACAGGTCCATAACCCAGACAATGGCCACATTATGCAATATAGGTTGCATACATGTCAATCAAAGCACCTCTCTGGTCCTCTTCAAGAGAAATCCAAATGAGTGGATGGTGAATATAACTGTCACCCTGGGGATTACTCAAGTGGCAGTAGCTGATAGATGGCATGCTGACAAATGTCAGGTGCCATGATACCAGTGTACTCACATGCCCTACTCTTCTCATATCTCCATGAACATTAGCCTGGTACACACCCAGGGACACCTGCACCAATGGACCTCAGCACTGGCAAATGTATCTGTGTGCATTACTGAATATAACAGTGTTTGTGAGTTTGTATACTTGTAGTTGAAAATACCTTGAGGACCTTCTCACCCACTACACCCCCCCCCAGAGATATACTTAGAAAGGGCTGCTGCTGTACTGGACTGTAAAGGTACCTTGTGACACCCTTCACCCTATGGTCTACCTTGAGGTTGCAGTACCAGCATAATACTGTTCTACCAATGAGTAGACAGGTGTGGTTCACCCTCTGAGTCTTGGCATATGTGAATATGTGTGTATGTGTGTGTGTGTGTGTGTGTGTGTGTGTGTGTGTGTGTGTGTGTGTGTGTGTGTGTGTGTGTGTGTGTGTGTGTGTGTGTGTGTATGTGTTTGCAAGTGTGTGTGAGTGTACATATTTGTAGGAGACAGCATTCTGAGGCCCCATTCTCCAAATACACTGCACAGTGCCAAACATTACAAGGGATGGTGATGTTGCTCACCTTAGGAGAGCCATGGGACAATCTTCACCCTACTAGCTCTGTGGCACGTGTGATAAATACATATCAGTGTAATAGCAATAATTACATAGGCAGGCAAAGGTTTGCATTTCATTCCTGGTAAATGTGTGATTGTGGGTTTGTCATAGCATTATCATGTGGTATGAGTGAGTACTATATACAATGTGGGTGGGGTGCTGGGTGTAATATGTTTACACCATGGTACCCCCAGTACATGTCCCAAGGTGGATCACTGTCACCATCAACCATACAGATAAATGATGACACTCTTCAGCCCAATAAGGCATGTGCTGTGTGCCAAAACTCTGTAACAGTATGGACTGAATGATGAGATAGGCAGGGCTGCTAACCACAGGTATTGCAAATGTGTTGGTCATTGTGTATATTTCTGTTGCTAATAGCATTTCCTGGCCATTCTTACCCAGGACATCTCCCTTTGCCATACTGTGCAAGGCCAGTGGATGTCGTTCACCTTAGAGGGACTGTGGAGCACACTTCACCTACTTTCTCCATGGCATGTGCAATAAATGCAGAGCACTTGAATAGCAAGACCTAGGTAGGTAGTGTTTCTAATCTCAGTTGTGCCAAGTGTGTATGTGTGTGTGTGTGTCAGATCAGTATTCTGACTGTGGGTATTTGAGTGACAAATGTGGCCATGGTTTACAGTTTTACACCATTGTACTCCCAACACATGTGCTGTCATACATCCAAGTGGCTGATGCCTAACTCCCACCACATAACAGTAGACAATTGCCACCATCTCACCCAACCATCAATCTCTGACCTCAGCATAATAACGGTAGGCATCTCCAAGATCAAGGAACATAAAGAGTTGCATTTGTGACCCTGAAAATATGTCCAGTGTTAGATTTGACACGTGGCTGTGCCTCCATAACAGTCAAAAGATATTTCTGGTGGCACCTGCTGTGGCACTTGTGGGAGGGCCATGATAGGCAGCAGTCCACCTATGAGCACCCCTGTCCATCCACATGTGTGCAATCTGCCAGTTCTCTGGCTATGGAAGGTGTATACACACTATATAGTTCTCATAGATTTACACAACAGGTTTGCCTATTATGTTTTGTGTGTTACCCAGACAGGTGTTGTTCTTGGCAAATCAGTGGCATACCCCAGTCATTGCTGCCAGTAAATGGCAACATCCATATGTGTTTCTGACTTCATATCCCTCAGAATAGAGATGTTGCAACCAACCCTGTAACAACAGCAACTTTCTCAGCATATAACAGCAATATATCAAATATGGCCCTGTGTTTGGACCTCTGACATCCACTTTTATGACAGGCTTTGTCCAGTTGTCATGCAGTAGAAGGTTGATAGGTTTGGTCTATCAGTATGTAGCGCTGACATTCCTGCTATCATCCCAGTGATGTTGTGGAATAAGACACATTAAGGGAGGTAGGGGCCATACATGAGTGCAAAGGCTGGACAGCATATAGAACCCTGTACAGTCAAGAGGTGGTTCTGTGGAATAGTAGGGCATAGCTTAGAATCCGTCTGTTAGAACATGCGAGAGATATTAGTTATTACATGGACAAACTTTCTATAGCTGTTACTTGTCATACATTTCACCATGGGGACTGTAGTGGGTTGTAATGTACTTTTTTGGAAAAGGTCTGTTTCCCAGTTTCATCAAACACTTAGAACCATTATTATGTGAAGAATCAATTTACATTGTAACATTTGATACTGTATCCCCTAGGGGGTTAACTGAGGAGTGCAAGTGGAGGCTGTTTAAGAACATATGTAATTAAGTGTCAATTGCTTCCTGTATTTCAGGCAATTATGTTTTGTAATGTTGTAATACTTGACGGCAAAACACATTAAAACATCAGTGTGTATTGATGGCTGGTTGTCCGTTGTTTTACTATCCTCAGTCATTTTAGTTATATTGCTAAGAGGTCAGTGTATGTCTGGCCATTGTGTATGGCGTATCCTGATTTTGTAGCAGTGTACTGTGTACTTATTAGTTATACTGTGTAGGTGGTGGCAGCAAATGTCGCATGGGTCCCTTTGTATCATTACCAATGTGTTTGTATGTGCATAGACTGGTCCACCCACTTCATCTGGCATGGTCCAGAATTGTACTAAGGTGCTCTTGGCTCTGACAGTGCTGCAAGTTATTGACAACTAAATCAGTACTGATTCCAAAGTCTTCCTTCCCTATGATAAACCAACTGCACTGCATGCTAAGGTTGAGAACATCATAAAATAGTACAGCTCAGATGGCTTAGTGGTTATATGCTTTGACTATTGTGTACAGGTTCAAGGACTGTATATTTTGTTGCAGGCCAGGTGTATATTATTTCCTGTACATAACATGCCTATATGTGCTGTCATTACAGTAGCAAGGGGTGTGAGTATACCGTATGGGACATGTGTATACATGGGTGGTTGGGCATGTGATATGCACTCACACATCCATTGTACACCAGCTACACTACATGGAGACACATATAATATGCCAGACATTTGGCTATTAAAATAATGCTAATTAGTTAGTTACCTTTTCTGTAACTAGTCTAGTCCAGATACAGAATTGCTGTATCCAGGACTGTATGCTAGCTTCTGCGTGTTGCCCAAGTCTGCTCTTTAATGTGTCACTTAATGTGTCTCTCCTCTCCTGCACTTTCAATAGCGTATTACTTTAGCACTTTACCAGATGTCTTGTAGCAAGTATTTTACCACACAAATGTGGTAACAGCACTAAGCTTTCTATGTGGAAACAGCTCCAATAATTATTATTAATGGCCACCCCTCTGAGCAGGTCTACAGGTCAGTTCCCTGTACTTTTACATATTAACATGCTGAACTTGGCCATCCTGAGACAATGACAACTCTCACCTCTTACCTTTCTACACTCAGACTTGCAAGAGATGCACCTATGCATCTAAATTGGAAGCCACACACTCCCCAGCCAAGACCAGAATGTTTGATCAAGAGGAGACAGTCAACACTTGCACCACACTACATGGAACACATAGCCCTCCAGAACACAGACCAGCATTGCCTACATATAAAAACACAAACCACACACCCACCTTTGCAGAGGCTTTCAATGAAAAGCTGCACAAACAGCAGAGACCTCCAAAGCAGACATGCACTCCACCACCACCACACAACACTAATCACAATACACATATGTCTTCTAAACAGTGTGCCACTCAACCAAAGCACCTAAGGCAAAACAGCACAGCCAAAACAATAGGCATAGTTGACTTGATAGTAAAGAACAGTGATGTCCCACTCACTAGGTTGAAAAAGGATAATGTGACAGTCAGCTGGCTGTTGGCACTAGGACCGCCACATACCACACACACTGAGGTCTCCCAACAACAGGTACACATATGACTCTGTCATTGTACATGTGGGTGTGAATGTCCTGAGACGTACCTCCCTGGACTATATGGAAACAGACATGGGGGAGCCTGCCAACTATGTAGCCAGACCGGTATGACCCTAGCCCTGAGCAGCATCCTACCATCACCCAGACTGATACCACAGTACAAGCTGAAAATGATTGTTCTCAGCAATTGGCTACATCTCTGGTATTATATCAAGGGGTTCCACTATCTGTGCGCTTTGGATGACATGTTTGACAGACCATGATCCTTTGCCACAGATGTCCTGCATCTGCCACCTCTGGGCTTCCAGATACTGGCCAAGGCTCTTGCTACTCCTATAGTGGCTTTTTTAGGCAGTGTTCCACAGATCACATTATCACTGTAACAGCTACAAACAAATGTAATCTGAGGATCATGCTGCTCAGCACTAGAGGTCTACATTTAAAAATGCACTCGCTCAAAGCACTCCTTAAAGTGGAGAACATCAACATTTGTGCTGTAACAGGGAACTGGTTCAAGGCAGCAGGAAGCACACCTGCACTACCAGGCTATAACTCATTCCACACCTGTGTGGCCTAAAGTTGAACTTCAGCTGCAAGGGTGGTGGTGTTTCAATATTCATAATGGATGTGCACACCTCCAGACTGTTAGCACAACATAATGCATCTGAGATAATTCAGGTGCAGCTAACATTGGCTAAGACAGCAATACAGGTCATAGCCTGCTGTAGGTCCACAAACATGGCCTGAGATTCGCACTCCCCATTCTTAAGTAAGCACCCTGGGGAATATTAGGTTCCAACCTAACACTCTCATACTGGCCAACATCAACTACCCCTCCATTAACTGGAAAAACTACTCATGTACCAATATACTTGGCCAATGCTTTCTGGGATTCATTGATTCCAATGCACTGGACATGCTCGTTCTTACTCCCACTAGAGGTATCCACATCCTTGACCTGGTCATTACTAACATGGATAAACATTGCTCTACACCAATAGTCAATTCCTCCCTGGTTAGTTACTAACACAAACTAATCACATTGAAATTCCACATCCCTCCCACCCCCCACAAAGGTAACAACCATGAAATTTTCTCCAAAGCTAAATTTGGGCACATAAAAACAGAGGTGGCTAGCTGCGTGGCACCCATGCAGATGGAGACTAGATGCAAGACCGCAAAATCTTACACCAGTGCATTGTACGAACACATCCACAAATGCATAAATCTCACCATACGCAAAACAATCAAGATGCTCTCCTCAGAAGTAAGGAAGCCAATCTGGTGGTCCCCTGCCATAAAGAAACCCTACAACAGAAGGAGGAACTTCATGCGAAATAAGGTGACGTCCCATGTCTGGGAATACTCCCTTATCAGCCTCAGCCAAAGGTTGTGATTTCTCTTCAACACCTGTAAAGGTACCTGTGACAACATGATTGCAGCAGATAGTGGAGACAACCACAGGGCCTTCAATAGTAATGTATAGCATCTCCACAACACAGTAGCATAACCCTCAGATTATGTATGCTTGTATCTGTTAAGGTGGTGCTTTCTTTTGGCTTCCAGACATTCACTGCAAAATGCACTATGGTGATATTTCTGTCAATATATGTTAGCAGGAACAGTGCTACTACAACAATCTTCTCAGCTTATCTACTCACATCATCTGGATATGTCTCTATTGTCATGCCTATGTCCCCCCGCTTTGTCTGCCTATGTCCCCTCACATTGTCTGGCTTGTTCCAGATTCATTGCACTACAGGGTTGTGAGTATACCTCTCCACTGCCAGGCTGTTTGAAGACTCTCCAAGTGTTTGGCCCATACGTTGTTACTGTTTCACAGTTGCTTTGCATTTCTCTGGGTAACACTGTTATGATGCAAGGATTTATGTCAGTGAAGTCTGACATACATGTCAATTCCCATCCCCATATCATTCCAACAGTTCTGCTGATATAGTCCCTGTTGCTGTGCAACTGTTCAGTTATGACAGTAATATTCTGATTATGTCCATATATGTGGCCCATTACCCACCCTTTGTACAGCCTTTGTTCATTAGTCTTGCACTAAGAGGTTGATATGAATGATTCTGAGGTATGTCTGCACTGCATGTTATATGACAACATATATATATATATATATATATATATAGTTGCCCTCTTGAGCAGACACACAGAGGTGAATCACAGGTTGGGTTTCCTATTTACCATCCAAATGTCAATATTTATCTTAGAGGGCTAATGAGGAGCTGTGTTTCACATACATGAGTAGTTTGTTCCAGAGTATGGGAAGTCTAATGGACAGTAATCTATCCCTCCAGCATGTTCTGTCTATTCTGGTGACAAGGTTTAGTTCCCTGGAGCATGTGTTTTGGAGGGACTGAGATTTCTTTACATGTAGCATGTCCAACAGCTCTAGGTTTGACATGGCTGTGTCTGTTGGGCAGAGATGGTCTCTGAGTAGGTGATATGCAATGTCTTAAAGCTGGTGTATTTTGAGACAGTTTGCGTAGGATATCTGTTTGAGGTCAGTGATCCTCTTTGTGAGGTAAGTCTGCGGACTTTTCAGTTGTTGTAGATGTCTTGTGCAGTACATACCAAACAGACTGTTGTACTGTATAAGTCTAATGTGGGATGAGTAGAAGGAACAATGCTCTCCTTTGTTCTGGATGACATACCTGTTGTGATGTGCCACATAGAAGGATTTCCCAAGTACTGTGGCAATATGGTTATCAAAGGAGAGATTACTATCCACCTGTGTCCCTAGGTCTCTTATCACACTTTCAGTGTTAAGGGTACTAGCAGCTATGTGGTAGTTCATGGGCACAGAGTTTTACCCAAAGGGGATGGAAATGCATTCCTTGGTGTTAAGTTTTAGGCCATGGCTTTGACACTAGGCATCTGTGTCAGTGAGGCTATTTTGTAGCATGTCCACATCTTTACAGAATTCAGTAATGGCTCCCAGTCTGCAGTCGTCTGCAAATGTTGTCAGCCATAGACCCTTTGTGTTAGCCTGAACTTCAGAGAAGTAGATACCAAACAGGAGAGGACCTAGGATTGCACTGTGTTGTACTCCACTTGTCACTGGTGTGGAGTCAGATTTGGAGTCTGCTACTTTCAAAGTGTGGATTCTGTCTGTAAGTCAGGTGGTAACCCATCTTGTGACATTGGTATGTATGCCTAGTTTAGCGAGTTTATCTGTAACTCCAGAGTGGAGATGCTGTTGAAGGCCTTGACAAGGTTTAGGTAGGCTGTGTGAACCACCTTGGCCTTGTCCTTGGCTCTGCTGACTGAAAGCCAGTCAGGTGTAGGAGATGTGATGTACCTTTAACAAACCCAAATTGGGTGAGGTCAACAGTTTGGAGGTTACCTATGTCATTGTTTATTAGTTCCATGCTGATACACTCCATGGCATTGCAGATCAGGCTTCTTAGGCTGATGGGGCAGTAGTCCCCAGCGTCTGTGGTGGCTCCCCCTTGTGGTGTGGGATAACCATCGCTATGTGCCATTCAGTAGGCACAACGCCTGCAGTGAGGTTATGATTGAACATGGTACTTAGGTGGGATACCAGTTAGTTCTGTGGTTTGTGCTGAATACAGCTTGGGATGTTGTCTGGTCCCATGGATGCTGTATTCTTGGCTTTGGAGGATGTGTTTTTTACCTGTTTGGCCATGACTACAGGGGCTTTACATTCCTCCAGCATTGAGATGGGCCCTTTAGTGGGTGAGAGGGGGTGAAGTTACCACTAACCCTATTTGCCAGGATGTTGGCAATATCAGTTGGTTCTGTATATTTACTGTCATTGTGCTGTAACTCAGTGCAGATCTGAGTGTTGCCATTGAGATTCTTGACATAGCTTTAGAATGCTTTGTGAATGTCTTTAGAATCAGTTGCAATCTTGTTTTTGTACCCAGCTTTGGTGGATATTATGACGTATGTCAGCTTCTTACAGAGGATGATAAGGGAGGGCTTGCAATCATGAGGGTTTACTCTAGTATTTCAACAATTTCATCCTTCTGTTGTACAGTTCCT
>NC_056731.1:379774667-379777167 GCF_019279795.1 Protopterus annectens
TACAGTCTATTTATGGCTGGGGTCCACCAGACTGGACGCCTGCCTTTGGATGATTGGGTCTTGGTTTTGTTTGGGATAGCATGATCCATGCATTCCTGGAGATGTCCGTAGAATGCGTTTATATAGGATTCTGCAGTTTGGGCCGTAGTTTCCACTGGCCCTGGGACCTTGAAAGATTTCACTTCAGTTTTGAGAAGTGAGAAGTTCGCTTTTGAGAAGTTTTTCACTGTGGCTTTCTGGGCTAGGGGTGGGGTCGGGATGTGGATATCCAGTGAAATTAAATGATCTTACCAATGAAGGATATACTTCTGGTATGGAGCATAGAGTCCCCATGTTGGTAATGATCAGGTCTAGTATGTTATCTCCTCTTGTGGGAGTGGTGACTAGTTGTTCCATAGCATTTGAGTTTATAATTTCCAGGAACCTTTGGGCTAAGGTGCTGGGGCTTGAGTAGTGCTTCCAGTCTATGTTTGGGTAGTTGAAGTCACCCAATATAATGGTGTTCAGAGAGATCTTCATGTTCTCCAATGTTTTCAGGAAAGCCGAGTGGGATTCCTGACTTTGAGAGGGTGGTCTGTAGGATGCTATAAACTGAAAAGCAGTTTTGCCCACTGTTGGTTGCACATGGATGGTCTCTGATACTTCATGCAATGCCACTAACCTGGAGGTGTGGATATCCTTGATAAATATGGAAACTCCCCCTTCTTTTGTGGTTCGGTCTGGGTTTTGGGGCCGAAAAGCATGATATGAGGTATAACCTGGTAGTGCTGGGGTGCTCTCTGGAGCCTTGAACCAGGTTTCTGTCACTGCACAGATACTGATGTTCTCCATACTGAGGAGAGCTTCGAGTGCGTGCATCTTGAGGTTAAGACCTCTGGCGTTTAGCAGCATTACCCTTAGTTTCTTATTCCTTGTGCTGTCTATGGAGGTGGGTTTGACTTTTGAGCCTTGCCTAAAAAAGGC
Organism: Protopterus annectens; assembly: GCF_019279795.1. Taxonomy (NCBI): domain Eukaryota; kingdom Metazoa; phylum Chordata; order Ceratodontiformes; family Protopteridae; genus Protopterus; species Protopterus annectens. Next base: position 379,775,631 of record NC_056731.1, read on the forward strand.
ACTATGGGGTTGGCCAGAGCTTTAACCAGTATCCGAAAGCCCAGTGGTGACAGGTGCAAGCCGTCCCTAGCGAAGCAACATGGCTTGTCGTGCATGTCATCACAGGCTGATAGACACTGGATCCCCTTTGAATGACAACAAAATTTTAGCCAATTGTTAAAATCGATCATTTTGTCTTTGTACTGTGGCATCATTCTAGGTGAGGGTAAGATGCTGCTCAAGGTCAGGGTCATACCGGCCTGGGCTACATGATCAGAGAGCTTCTCTATGTCTCTTTTCATGTAGTCCAGGGAGGTACGTCTCAGGTCATTCACACCAGCATGTACAATGACTGAGTCATATTTGTATTTGCTTTGGAGTGACCTGAGTGCTTGTGTTATGTGGCGGATCCTAGCACTCGACAGGCAGCTCACTGTGACCTTCTCCTTGTTCAGCCTGGTGAGCGGGACGTCAGTGTGTCTGACAATAGAGTCACCTATTACAAGAGTATCGGGTGTGTTATTCAGCCTTAAGGGCTATGGCTGCTTGGCACACTGACTTTGTGGGCTATGTGTTGTGCGTGTTTTGTTTTGGGGTGGCGTTTGCTTGGATGTCTGCTTTGGAGGTCTCTGTTGCTTAGGTAGATTTTTTATTTAGAGCCTCTGAGTATGTTTTTGTGTATTTATGTGTTTGGTTCGCTGATGTGGTGGGACTATATGATACTGGAATTGTGTTGTGTGAGGTTACCTTCTCCTCCTGACTGGTTATACCAGTTTTGAGATGAGAGAGCTCAGCCTCCAGTTTGGCTATATGGTTGCATCTCTCACATATATTTGAACCTGTTTGGAGGAGGAGAGGGTTGTCCATGTACATGAGACAGTTGTAACATTGCCTCAAAATTCCCAGATTCACCAGCTAAGCTGGAGAGGAAACCATTGACTGACCTTTGGACATGCTAGAGTAATATAGGGAACTGAATTAAGACGGTCCAATAGGGGACAAGGTAATCGTAGAGAGTATAAGAGTAAGTAGTGCTGATGGTTTAATAGTGCTAACTTGTAAGATTACTTATTTGGACCAGTGAAGGGCCTTAGAATGAGAATATAGTGTTTAATTTGAGAGATAGAGCAGTTCTAAGGGAAAAAGTGAAGAGCAGACTTTGTGGAGCCAGGAAATAGTTTAAACCCAATTAGGCTGCGCTGCCTGTTATTGCGCTATGCACAAAAATGCGTGAAACCGTGCAAAAGAGGGTTTTAAGAGAGGAAGCTCAAGGAGTTTGGAATTGACCCAAAATGGCCAATAAAACTACAGTTTCAAGGCAGTAACCACTCCTACAGGGGCATGCAGGCTGCTCAATGTTTATCACTGCCACTGATGAACAGAGAGACTTCCCTTTAGCCCAAGCAAAAAATGTCCTCCAAGAAACTTACAAACAGTTTAGAACAGCAAGCCTGTAAGTGAACTTTTTTAAGTCTCAGAAAAGTGGGAAAAAGCAAGATTTTTTTGTTTTTTTGTTTTTTTTTTAAAGATAGCAGAGGTTCACAAGTATCAACAAGTC